>NC_053038.3:358034907-358342792 GCF_002575655.3 Aegilops tauschii subsp. strangulata
TGCTGATGACATTCAGGCTGCTGAAGAAAATGTGAGTTCCAGGGCTGATGACTGCATTCCAGCCGCTCATGAAATTGCCAGGGCATCTTAGACTAGTGGTGCGCCTGAAGAAACTGAAGACGTCAGGGCAACTGCATCAGGTGCGCCTGAAGAAACTGAAGAGGTCAGGGCAACTGCATCAGTTGTGCCTGAAGAAAATCAACCACATTCCTTTGCTCCTCCTGCGCCTACTCCAACTCCAATCCTTCCATCTGCATCAGATGTGAACAAGACCAAGGCTGCAGAGCGTGCAGCAGTGAAGAAAAGGAAAGCATCAGCTTCTTTAGATTCTTCAGCTCCGAAGAAAATGAAGTCTATGACCAGCTCATTTGCAAACCCTATTGATGTTGTTCCTATCTCAACCATGCCATCAAAGGAAATTGTCCCTTTTGATGAAGAATATGTGATCCCTAGCGGATCTGACGAAGAAAATCCTTCTGTTGCTACGTCAGAGCAGATGGATGAAGAAATTGAAGTGGATGAAATCCCTTCAACTCCAGCTGTTTCCTCGCATATGCCTCAGTTTACTGCTGAAGAGGCCGGCGTTGAAGAAATGGAAGATGAAGATGTGGACATTGGCTGTACCACACCTATGCTGAATGATGACTTTTGGGAAAGTCAGCACCCCAACTCTTCACACCATTGCAACAAATTTCTCAGTCCCCAGCAACTACAGTTCAAATGGGATCTGATGAACCTCATGCTACACAGTCTGTCCATGAAGAAATTCCAGCCACTAGTGCTAAAGAAAATTTAAATGAAGAACTGAAGACCCAGGCTGTCACTGGAGTAGAAGCTGAAATTCCTCAGTCTGAAGAACCTGAGATTGCGACTCCTGAGGTGATCATGCAATTGACTGACACTCCCCAGCCCAAGTCAAAGGATCCATTCTCAAAGAAGCAAAAATTCAAGGCTGATGATTTCTTTGGCGAGCACGTGTTCTTCACTGACTACAATCCCTATGATTCTGCTCGTCTTAGAAGGAAGCGCTTCTGGACCGCCAGCCAGGCCAACTTCTATTCTTCACTGCTTTTCAATAAGGACAAAGTCTTCGACCACGAGCATATTCCTCATGTGGACATGGAATCACTGCCATGCTTCACACCTGTCCTCAGTGTGCTTCATGACACAGGCCTCCTCAACTTTTGCACAGACATAGTTGATTGGAATGAAGAACTCATTCTTCAATTCTACGCAACTTTGCACATCACAGGAGATGTTGACGATGTGAACTCCTGGGTTTTGGACTGGATGACCGAAAACACTCACCACTGAATTACTTCACGCCCTGCCCATCAGTCCTCCACCTGAAGGAGCTCGTTGCATGCACCAAGAGCCTGAGCTTACAGATCACTATATGCAAGTGCTGATGAAGCCATTGAAGCCTGGTCAAGCCTCAAGGACAAAATTCTTTGTGAAGGAATTGCAGTATGTACCAAGGACAGTCTATCGCATTCTGACGAAGACTATGAGTCCAATCAAAGGCCACGACTCATCTGATGAGGAAATTCTTGGCATCATGAAGAATCTGGTATTCAACATCATTCATGGCATTCCTGTCAATTATCACGATTTCTTCATGAGGACTCTGGCAAATGTTGCACTTTCATCGTTTGAGCTGAAGCCTTATGCACCCTGGATCATGAGATTCCTCAGGACAAGGTCTTCACTAAACTACAAAGCTGATTTTCAGAACCACCTCAGCTACTTGCCCCCGATTGAAGTCCTCAAGCGGACCTATTCCTCAGCTGATGAAAAGGGCAAGGCACCAGCTGTTATTGATGAAGGCATTCGTCCATTGGATGGTCAGTTTCGCAAGGCTGCATCTTATTCCACCAATGATGACTCTGCCACTCATGATTCTGCTGCCCATGCCTCCAAGCCAAATCCTCAAGCTACTACTCCTCGTGTGATGACTGATCGTGAACTTCTGCTAAGTGTTCACCAGAAGGTGGATCAAAACCACAAATGGGTTAAGCGTCAGTTTGGTTCAATTCTTCACAACATGACTGCTACACATAATGCAGTGAAGAAAAACCATTACTACCTCCATGAAGTCTTCGATCGCACCTGGGCTATTCTGTCACATGTATATGGTGAAGAAGAACTGAAGAACATGGGTCTCAAGGAAGATTTTGACTGGTCTGCACCTCTACCAAAGAAATACAAGAAAGTCAAGGTTCCTTCCTTGGTGGCCAGCTCCTATTCTTCATCGCGCGACACCGATGAGCATGAAGACATGGACGACACTGCGGCAGGCCCTACATCAACAAACGACCCCAACAACGCTGGCGCTCCTTCATCAACTTGATATTCTTCAGGGGCGTTAGTCCTCATTTTCGATCCTTTTGGTCATTCAATGACAAAGGGGGAGAAATTTGAGTTAGTCTTCAAGCGGGTCTATCTTATATGTGCGTTTTTTTCTAAGTTGCAACTCTCGTTCTTTTGAAGACTTTGCTGGATCGAGTTGTAAACTTAGACTCTATGGTGGCCTGATACTTTTTCTGTGATTTTGCTGCATGCTTATTCCTCGTTAATGTTATTGCACGCATGCTGAATTACATCAGTCACCATATTTCATCATGCATTTCAAATTCTTCATATTATATGTCAAATGCGTGTATGAATTACAAGATATAGGGGGAGATCTCCATGATTCAACTCTTCAAGTGTGCATTGCTTCAAAAGCAAATTCCTCACTATGCACATCTTCAGGGGGAGTTCTTCTATATCTTGCAATCAAATTCCTCAATATCAGTATTTACACTTCATATGCTTATCCCCGTTGAAAACTTAACCTATATTGTCATCAATCACCAAAAAGGGGGAGATTGTAAGTGCATCTAGTGCCCCTTAGTGATTTTGGTGTATTGAAGACTTATAGGTTAAGGGACTAATGCGTTTGTGAGTGTACACATGACTATAAGTCTATGAGGAGTTTGATATTTACAGAGAAAGTCGACCCCTAAAAATGAAGTTCTTCGACTGAGGACTTTGGATTTCTGCAGACTTTCTGAAGACTTTGAAAGTGAAGAAATTGGTGTGACCTTGAAGACTTGGTATTCATTCGAGGAACATGAAGCGTGAAGACTTTTGTTTTCGTAGTTTCATTTTCTCTTTCTCGAGTCATAGGAAACACCGTACTGTTAAAGGGGGTCAAGGAAATACTAAGGAAAAATTTCCATGTGATGCTCAACTCAAAATCCTACACCTACCAATCCCTTCGAGTGAAACCATTGGAAATCTCATACAGTTCAGTCATATTCTTCAGTGACAGAGACGAAGTTCTTCTGGTCTCTGAGGAATTTGTTCTGACTGAGGAGTTAGGAATTCGCCAGTGCGGATTGCCTACACGGTGAGGAACATGATAGCACTGAGGAATTTGAGCCTCAAATATCCGACCGTTGCTGTGCTATGCGCCAGGTGTCCCAAAATATCTACCCACCTAACGGTCATATCATTGAAGGGCATTTATGTCTTATCATGTCGGGCTGCTCCCTAGGCTATAAATAGCCGCCCCCTACAACCACTAGCTGGTTGGCTGCTCCGAGAGAAACTGACACTTGTCATTTGAGAGCATCCCATCCTCCGAGGACTTTGAGCGAAAATCATCGAGTGAGGAAAACCCAAACCCAAACCCAAACACCTACAAACCCAAAGTGATTGAGCATCACTGAAGAGATTGATCCTGCGTGGATCCGACGCTTGTTACCTTTGAAGACTGTGCTTCTTCCAGACGGTTAGGCGTCATGGTCTAGAGCATCCAAGAGGAATTGTGGATCGCCGAGTGACCGAGTTTGTGAAGGTTCGGAAGTCACCTGAAGACTTACCACGAGTGATTGGACGAGGTCTGTGTGACCTTAGTTCAAGGAGAATACGGTGAGGACTGTGTGTCCGGGACTGTGTGTCCTCAGGTTTAAATACCTAGCCGCTCCAACCAGATGTACAACTGAGACAGCAGTTGGAACTGGTCTACCAAATCATTGTCTTCACCAAGCCTACTGGTTCTATTTCCTCAACTCTTTCATTTCCTCATTACTGTGTTGTGTGCTTGTCATATCTGTGTTTGAAGACTTTGACTGAAGACTTTCTCAATTTCCTTAGTTCAATTTCTTCAGTCTGTTTGTCTTCATCCTGTGTTATCCTGTGATTACGCTTTCTGTACTCTGTGCTTGTCTTTATTTCATCATGATGACTATGCTTGTCTTCTGTTATGTTTACTTCTTAGTACTTATTCCGCTGCAAGTAGTTCTTCGCTAAGGAATTTCCTCACTAGCAAATTCCTCAGTGAAGAATTCATAAAAATCGCCTATTCACCCCTCCTCTAGTCGATATAACGCACTTCCACAAAACCGTAAAAAATAATAATAATTAAAAGGCCCCCCCTCCACTGGGCCAAATGGCCCAGCTGGCCAAAGCCGGCCCAGTCCCCCTGGCCTATATGGCCCTCCCCAACACGAAACCTTAACCCCCCGAACCACGCCCACTTCCCCCACTCCTCCCGCACGATTCCCTCCCCACTCCCTCTCGTTTCTCCAGCGCCGCCACGCTCCCTGCGCCGGACCCCACCCCCGCCGGCGCGCCCGCCCCCGAGGAACCGTCGCCTCTGCCCCGCAACTCCTCCCCCCGTCCTTGCGTCGCCGTCCTTGTCCAAGACTTGGTTGGATTCGCACCTCCACGTCCTTCGGCCCAGACCTCCGCCGCCCCTTCCCGTTCCCGGATGGATCCGGCTGCATCCACATCGTCCCCGACGCCCTGTCCCTCGCCTCAACGGGCACGACGCCATCGCCGCCGTCCTCTCCGTCACCGAACCTCCCTCGACCTAGTCGCCTCATCCCCGTCGTCGCTCACCGTCGTCCCCGTCCTCCTCCCCGCGCCCACTGCCATTTCCCTACAACCGTCGGTGAGGCGCCGCACCTCCCCTTTTCCCCCTATGCCTCCACCGCCGCATCAGCCTTGCGCCGTTCGTGCCCGCGCCGCGTGCCCGTTGGCCGTCCATCGGGCACGCACGCACGCGCACCGCCCCACCGCGCTCGCTGTCGTTGCCCATCGCCTCCCCGTGCGCGCCCCGCTCGCCTGCCGCTGTTGTCGCTCCGTCCCCGCCTCGCCTGGCCGCATGCAGCCCGCACCCAACACCTTGCCAAGCTGAGGCCTCTCTGCCTCGCCCGCCCCTACTCACTCCCCGCGCGGCCTCGCCGCTACCGCTCC
The DNA here is from genome assembly GCF_002575655.3 of Aegilops tauschii subsp. strangulata. Lineage (NCBI taxonomy): Eukaryota > Viridiplantae > Streptophyta > Magnoliopsida > Poales > Poaceae > Aegilops > Aegilops tauschii. The sequence goes on from NC_053038.3 coordinate 358,040,155, forward strand.
GTTGTGTTGCCATGCCTCCAGCACTACGGGCCACTACCGCGTCGGCGGCCACTTCCGGCGCCCGCGCCCACTTGGGCTTCGCTCGGGTCGGGTACCCGTGCGTCCATGTGCCCGTTAGGCCTTCTGGCCAATGACAGTCGGGGCTCACAGCCCAGAACGATTAAAAAAATGTTACCATAAAGAAATTAGTAATTAATTAATTAATCAATGAGTAATTAAGTTAATTAATCATGTTTAACTAATCTAATTAAAATGAATTAACCTAATCACTTAGCTAGTCTAATTAACATGATTAGTTAGTCTTAGACAATGACATGCGGGACCCACGTGTCAGTTTGACTGGTCAACGGTCAACTTTGACCGCCGACGTCATGCTGATGTCATGATGACATCATAATTGCTTTTGATTAAATTAATCTATTAATCCAGAAAATGAATTAAATCTTTACAAATTAATATAAAATAATCCATAACTCAGATGAAAATACTTTGTACATGAAAGTTGCTCAGAACGACGAGACCAATCCGGATACGTAGCCCGTTCGACCGCCACACATCCTAGCATAGCGAACACGCAACTTTCCCCTTCCGGTTCAACTGTCCGAAAACGCGAAACACCGGGGATACTTTCCCGAATGTTTTCCCCCTTCACCTATATCGCCTAGCATTGCGTTAGGTCACCCCTAGCGCTGTGTATTGCCATGTATTGCTTTGTGATGCTTTTGATTGCTCTGTTATTTATTGTGTTCCCCCTCCGTTACTTCTTTCCGGTAGATCCCGAGACTGCCGGCGACCCCCAGTTCAACTACGGTGTTGACGACCCCTCCTTGCCAGAGCAACAAGACAAGCCCCCTCCTTAATCACCAGATATCGCCCATTCCTTCTCTCTACTGCTTACATTATAGTAGTGTAGCATGTTACTGCTTTCGGTTAATCCTATTCTGTTGCATAGCCTGTAATTGTTCCTACAGTTGTTACCCTTACCTGCAATCCTAAATGCTTAGTATAGGATGCTAGTTTATCATCAGTGGCCCTACATTCTTGTCCGTCTGCCATGCTATACTATCGGGCCGTGATCACTCGGGAGCTGATCACGGGTATATACTTACATACACATTATACATGATACATGATGTGACCAAAGTGGGGTCGGCTCGTAGAGTACCCGCAAGTGATTCCGATGTGGGGGCTGAAAGGACAGGTCGTTCCATCTCGGTAGTGGTGGGCCTGGGTTCCCGACGGCCCCCGACTGTTACTTTGTGGCGGAGCGACAGGGCAGGTTGAGACCACCTAGGTGAGAGGTGGGCCTGGCCCTTGGTCGGCGTCCGCGATTGCTTCAAAATAACACGCATAACAAGATCTTGGTATTTGATCTGAGTCTGGCCACTGGCCTATACGCACTAACCAACTACGGGGGATCAGTTATGGGTACTCGACGTCGTGGTATCAGCCGAAGCCTTCTTGACATCAGCGACTGAGCGGCGCGCGCCGGATTGGACTGGAATGCCTGCTCTTGTATTAGGGAGGCTAGGTCTGCTTCCGGCCGCCCTCGCAACATGCAGGTGAGCAATGGGCGATGGGCCCAGACCCCTGCGCGCATAGGATTTAGACCGGCGTGCTGACCTCTCTGTTGTGCCTAGGTAGGGCTGCGACGTGTTGATATTTCGAGGCCGGGCATGACCCAGGAAAGTGTGTCCGGCCAGAGGGATCGAGCGTGTTGGGTAATGTGGTGCACCCCTGCAGGGAAGTTTATCTATTCGAATAGCCGTGATCCTCGGTAACAGGACGACCCAGAGTTGTACCTTGACCTTATGACAACTAGAATCAGATACTTAATAAAACACACCCTTCCAAGTGCCAGATATAACCCGGTGATCGCTCTCACACAGGGCGTCGAGGGGAGGATCGCCGGGTAGGTTTATGCTATGCGATGATACTTGGTGAACTTACCATCTACTCTCTTCTACATGCTGCAAGATGGAGGCTGCCAGAAGCGTAGTCTTCGACAGGACTAGCTATCCCCCGCTTATTCTGGCATTCTGCAGTTCAGTCCATCGATATTGCCCCTTTACACCGATACCCATGCATATGTAATGTAGATCCTTGCTTGCGACTACTTTGGATGAGTACTCACGGTTGCTTTCCTCCCCCTTTTTCTCCCTTTATATACCTGGTTGTCGCAACCAGATGCTGGAGCCCAGGAGCCAGACGCCACCGTCGACGACGACTCCTACTACACCGGAGGTGCCTACTGCTACGTGCAGGCCACTGACGACGATCAGGAGTAGTTTAGGAGGATCCCAGGCAGAAGGCCTGCGCCTCTTTCGATCTGTATCCCAGTTTGTGCTAGCCATCTTATGACAACTTGTTTAACTTATGTCTGTACTCAGATATTGTTGCTTCCACTGACTCGTCTATGATTGAGCACTTGTATTCGAGCCCTCGAGGCCCCTAGCTTGTATTATGATGCTTGTATGACTTATTTTATTTTTAGAGTTGTGTTGTGATATCTTACCGTGAGTCCCTGATCTTGATCGTACATATTTGCGTGTATGATTAGTGTACGATTGAAACCGGGGCGTCACATTTAACTCCCATTCAGTATTCATGAGTATCCTATCGAGCTTCTCGTATGTCGGCACGAAACAACTATTGGCCTAGGTGAATTGTCGGTGTAAAAACATCTTACATTTTAATCCCCCGCCCCAAGATAAGTGTCTGAACTTTGTACTACCTGAAAGATACTTATTTTAGGAGAGAGGGAGGGAGTATTACACAGGGAATAGCTACCAGATATTAAAACCATTAAGCTACGCGTGAAGGGCGGCCATCAGCTATGCCACGTGGCGCAAGCTGGTTGGCCGCGGTGAGAAATCTTTTACAATTTTTTTAGATGAAGGTGTGAATTATTTTTAAAATCTATTTTTTTAGATAGAGATGAGGACCTCTGATATTTTTTAAATGAATGATTATGCAAAGTGGCACTCGCCGGTAGGCTGTTGTGGTATTTTTTTTCTTTTTTTTTTACATTTTTTTAGATGAAGGTGAGGATTTTTTTTGAGATGTTTTTTGGACGGAGGCGGGACTCAAGGACTCTATGTATTTTTTTAAATGAAAATGTGCGCACAGCTTCCTCTCAAGCGGCGCCACAGGATGGCGCCCCAATCACTAGTGTGCTACTACTCTATTGCATGTCCGATGTCGGAGGGCTAATCGCGGCATATTTGGCCTAATAAAAAACCTTGGCATTTAGCTTGCCAAATGTCCGCTCTAGCTTCATCTGGAGTTAAAATATCCGAGCGATAGACTGTGTTCGTGCGACACGCATACCCGAAAGGTGAGATCCAGAAGCATCCGTAGCAGGAGTGCTCGTAGCACACTTCCAGAAGGATGGTCCAAGATGGGTTCCAGAATCTAGAAAGGAAACCACACCAAACAATGGAATCATTAGCTACCAAACCATGCATTGCCTGAGTTGTCAATGACCGTTGCTATTTGGCGCTGCCTGCAGTCAGCAGAGAGCTGGCTACACGACGTGGAGTGCCAATAATACTAGGGCCACTCAACAAATTAACCAGAGTACTATACTATGCCACCCTGTGTTGTGGAGTACGGGTGGTTTTAACTAGATTGTGATGCTGTTTTATGTATTGTGTAGGTACTGATGTTAGTATAGTTGGATAGTTTAATTCTCATGTATCGCCAAGGGCAACAAAAATGAGAGAAAATCACAAAAAGAAAGTGAGCGAAGGACATCACGGCTGTTGCACATTATCTAGAACCAAATAGCTCTCCCACTAAAAAGATGAATCAAATAGCTCTAAATAACTCACTAAGTTATATACTATCTCCGTCCTGATTTATTGGTCCCTTTTGTAATTTGTGTTAAATTTTGACCAAAGATTTAACTGATAAAATGTTAGTGCATGTTAACAAAAATTATATCGTCGAATTCGTATTTGAATATAGATTTCAATGATGTAATTTTTATGACACGCAGGAACATTTGGTTAGTTAAATTTATGATCAAAATTTGGCATTAATTACCATGGAGACCAATAAATCAGGACGGAGGTAGTACAACAAAGTATCAATACCAACAAGCTTTGTGAAACTAATGATTGAAAATATCACATGTATACATGCTACACACCAACTTACATCAATGCAACATTTTTGCAGAATTAAATCTACATATAACACAACTAAAAATTCCTAATAAATGCAATTACGTGACCCGGCTAATAGTTGAAGAAAAAAAATATTTAGATCCTGAAATATTGTAAAAACTATTCACCATAAATTACCAAACACATTCGAATTACCAGCACCATTACATTATGTTGGTGATAATTTGCAATAAGTCACCACCATGTTAATAAACATTTGTGTTGAAAAATGCCAATGATAACAATGGAGTATATAAACGATCATTTCTCTTGAAATAAATAGAAAAGCACTTACTCTCTCTGCTTTTCATAGTACGCACATAACTTTTCTCCTAATAATAGTTCGTGCACTAGCATTTCCCCAGTTCTGATTATCAGATTTTAGTGCAATGATGGATTAACTATTCCATCTATTATGTGTGCATTTTCCTCTCTTTTCAACTTGCCTTCTTGGTATCTTGTCGATCTGCTCGTCCCCAAACCGACCCCCCCCCCCCCCCCCCACACCCCCGTGCGCACTCATCCTCCGCTTGTCCCCGTACCCGTGGAAGATGGCGACCATATGTGTTTGCAAGAAAGAGCCAGTCAGTTGAAGAAGATGAAGTAAGCTAAGAAGACGAAACCCAAAAGTGCAGGCAGAGATGACCACGGCGGCAACCATGGCCATGAGCTTGCGGTCGACATCGCCGGTCACACACGGAGGAAGGGGACGGCTCCGCACGGACCCTCGTGGCGGACATCTACTAGGGGAGTAGTACTATTTGGTGCACATAAGAGCATTCATGGGAACATTGTCCCATCCTAACACATCTCACACGCGGTACAAGACATTTACTAGGAAAAGGGACATGAAGCAATTTCCATGAGCAACAAGCCAGTCCGTAGCGGCGCATGAAGCAGCCACGGCGCGTCCAGCTGTGCACTGGCGTGTCCCTAGCAAAGCCAAAGGAAAGCCGAGGCTGAAACAGCACAGCTCATTCCGCCGGTCCCACGGGCCCCGCCAGCTTCGGTGCCCACGAGACCTTTCCGCACCAATCCCCGCCCGCCTAGTTTTAACACCCCCGAGAAATTCTAGCCACCTCCACCGCTGTCGCTGCAGCGCGTCCCCACCCCCCGCCGTACGCGTGAGACCCGGGGGCCCGGCCCGGCTCCCCACGCCGCCATCTGGGCCCGGCGGTCCTCGCCGCCAGCTTGCTTTGCACCTACCCCCGGTGCCAAGGCCACCGACACGTGGGCCCCCGCCCATCACACCGCAATCAGTCAAGCGCACACGCCTCCCTCCCTCCCTCCTTCCGCTCTCCTGCCCGCACTGACTCCGCGCACCAGAATAATCCCACCACACGACCGCGACCGCGACCGCCTCCTCGCCGGCGACGGGCAGCCGCTGGCCGGAGTGGGAGGGTTTTGCTCGTTGCGTCGTGGGCTCTTGCGTGGGAGGCGCGGCCGAATTCCTCTGACCGGGTCTCCTCGACGCCTTCTCTCGCGTTGCCGTGTGCCACCGAGTAGATTTTAAAAGGAAAGCCCCCTTCCTTTTCTTGTGCGGTAGTATCGGTCTCTGGGAGGTTAATCTAATCGGAGGCGGCTGCTTCCGAGGAGACCTTGTCGCCGCCGCCGACGCCCGCCGTCCCCCCTCGCCGAGCTAAGCTGCTGTTATGAGCTCACCCCAATCCTAGGGCTCTGCACGGCGTCGTCGGCTTCTCCAGGGGTTCCGCGGCGGAGATGGTGCCCAGCGGGCTCTTCGGCTGGGCTTCGCCGCACGTGCAGCCGCTCACGCCGGTGTCCGAGGTCTCGGAGCCGCCGGAGTCCCCGTCGCCGTACGGGGACGGGCCGTCGGGGGATGCTGGCGTCGGGGTCAGGGAGGGGGAAGGCGCCGACGACGAAGATGTGGAGGAGGACGAGGTCGAGCCCCCTCCCGCCGCGGTCTCCTTCTGGAGGCTGTTCGAGTTCGCCGACGGCCTCGACTGGGCGCTCATGGCCGCTGGCGCGCTCGCCGCCGCCGCCCACGGCGCCGCACTCGTCGTCTACCTGCACTACTTTGGGAGGTCCTTGAATTTGCTCGACTCTGAACGGATTCAGTCTGCTCTCCACGGCCGTAGCGACGAGCTGCTCAACCAATTCAAGCAGGTAAGCTGATGCTTCGGATGCTCGTCTCTTAATTGCACGCATGACAGGATCTGCTACCTGATATTTATTGCCGGAGCCAAATTTGTTATTCTTTAATTTTGCTATTATTGGGACTGGGAAGTTTTTTTTTGTAACTTTTTGCGCTTACTATACTTATGGGGGCTGGTATACTCTACATTTCTTATTTATTTGTGTGCTATTCTCAGTACATGTAAACCCTAAACCAGCTCATACTTAGTTTTGTCGTGTGCTGTTAGGTCACTTACACAATATTGATAACTAGGGCTCGGAAGATTTACCAGCTGAAAATTGTTCGTCGCACTGCAAAATTTTGTGCATAGCAGTTATATTTATGACTCAGATTACATATCATCTAGAATCAGTGCATTTGGAACTTTTGGATGTGAATTTTGCCATGAAATTATGCACATTCTAAGTTTGCGGGTTTGCTTGACGATGTGATATGTCTCCTTGGCTTCTAGCTGTGGCCTTGTGGGTGATTGGCTGATTGCGGCTGGAGGGCAGGTTCGGTTTTTGTGCACTTGTGCCTATGGTGTTAGGTATTGATACCAGCCAAGGGAAAAAGAAGCGCTAGGCGTTAATTGTGTGTTTTGCCACCGCCTTGCGCTTTTCTGACCAAAGCGCACATTAAGCGCTAGGAGTTTTGCGATTGCCTGGCACCTGCCTTTTTTTTTGTCATGGCAGGTATATGTTGGTGGTGTATTCTGGAATTCGGGTGTTGCAATTTCTTAGGCAGCGTTGATTTATTGTGCTGTTTGTCTAGCAGACTTAGAGGATTGCAGCATGGCAGGGCCTGAGGTTGTCTATTGGATTGAGTTGTATTGTTTTAGCTTTGCTGACAAGCCGGGATACACAAAACTTAACACATTGTGGCTGGTCCTGTTAGGTCTCATATTGGTGAATTGGTGCCTGTACATAGTGCTAATGGGATGCCATTAGTTTAGTTCTGTATACTTCAAGATGTGCATCTGGTGAAGATTTATCACATTTATACCAATTTTGGCTTTCCTTGATTGGGCAGGATGCCCGCAAAAAAATGGCTCTTATTGTTTACTCTTTTAATTGGTGACTGATGAAAATAGTGGGAACATGTGAAGAAGTGTCGATCACAACCACAGAAGAAGATGACATGAAGTTTTTTCCTGCTGGCCACTGGGGATCCCTATGTGAGAAGCAAGTGAGCAGGGTGAGGTGGTGGCTTGTAGTCTCACCTCAATATCTGTATTGGAGTCAGTTTTGTTGAGTTTCACTGTTGGCCTATGTCCTTTTAGCTAGTTCAACGTGTTTTCATTAGTCCTTTAAACAAGTGAGCCAGTCGTGGTGGGTCTTGTTAGGCTTTAAGCAGTAGTCCTGTTTGAAAGATTAAGCAGTGGTCCTGTTTGAAAGATAGTTATCATTGTGAAATGAGTTTTTCCAGTGAGTCTGGTTTCTTGAAGTCCAGGCAGTCAACCAAGAAAGGAGTTTATGATGTGAAAGTCTTCTTGTCTGTGTTCCCCTTCAAGCTCTCGGGTATGCTAGAGGAGAGGTGCCGAAAGTAAAAGTTTGAAAAAGACGACTAAACAAGTTTGCTCAAGATTTATTCATTATTAAATTTCCACCTCAGCGAATGGCTTGAGTTGAGAAGAGAAGGATGATTCTTTTCCAATAAATGAACTCAACCTCCAAAATTCAATTAATTAATTACTATACTAGATTAGCAATATACTCAGTGCTTCTAAACAATCTATTAACTAAAACAATCAACTATTAACTAAATAATCTATTTTAATCTAAAGGAGTGCAAGTATATGCACATGTTTTAGCACTTCTATTCAATGCATTCTACTGCCCAATCCATATACTTTTTTCTCTTACAATCTTCACATCTTATGCTGTTTCATTTGCAGCATGCTCTGTATATCATCTACATAGCTGCTGGTGTTTTTGTCGCGGGATGGATAGGTAAGTTATAAGAACCTTCGTTTAAATATTTTCTCGCTCAGCATGTGTATATACCTAATGTAATTTGTGATTCTCCAGAGGTATCATGCTGGATTCTCACCGGGGAAAGACAAACTGCTGTCATCAGATCAAGATATGTCCAGGTCTTGCTAAATCAAGACATGAGCTTCTTTGATACATATGGAAACAACGGTGATATAGTTAGTCAAGTTCTTAGTGACGTATTGCTGATTCAGTCAGCAATTAGTGAGAAAGTAAGTTCAGAGTGAATATGCTTTGACTGCTGTATGAGTATGTTCGCAGCATGAACTTCGATGGTCTGTTCTAACAACTCAGTGCTTTTGTAGGTAGGCAACTACATACACAATATGGCCACATTCGTCGGTGGTCTCATTGTTGGCCTGCTCAATTGTTGGCAAATAGCACTTCTAACTCTTGCCACTGGACCCTTGATTGTCGCTGCAGGAGGAATATCTAACATATTTCTCCATAGACTGGCTGAAAACATTCAAGATGCATATGCCGAAGCGGCTAGTATTGCTGAACAGGTTTCGTCCTGTGAACTTCTCCATGCTGTCCATTTCTTGCGCATTTGTTTACAAATATCCACCTTTTAACATTGAGAACACCATTTGCCAGATCAGATATTTCTCCACTCTTTGTATTGTGCATTGCACTATATTCTTGTAGCATGCACAAATAATATGTCCAAATATAATCGGTTCCGATTTTACTTGATAAAAACATGTGGATGTGCAGGCTACCTCATACATCAGGACACTATATGCTTTTACGAATGAAACTCTTGCAAAGTACTCCTATGCTACCTCACTTCAAGCAACTCTAAGATATGGAATTTTGATAAGTCTTGTCCAAGGAATTGGCCTTGGGTTTACCTACGGACTGGCCATCTGTTCCTGTGCTTTGCAACTCTGGGTTGGAAGACACCTAATTTCTCGTGGGAAAGCTGATGGTGGTCAAGTTGTGGTAGCTTTATTTGCAGTAATTTTGAGTGGCCTGTAAGTAACATAATCCTATACATTCCCCTGTTTCCCCCATCAAGAGTGTCTTTACCTAATACATTTTCCTGATTTTTAGTGGTCTGAACCAAGCAGCTACAAACTTCTATTCATTTGAGCAAGGGCGAATTGCTGCTTATAGACTATATGAGATGATAAGTCGTTCAACTTCAAGCACCAACCTGGAAGGGACCACTATATCCCAAGTGCAGGGGAACATCGAATTCAGAAACGTGTACTTCAGTTATCTCTCACGTCCTGAAATTCCAATTTTAAGCGGTTTCTTTCTCAGTGTACCAGCCAGAAAAACTGTTGCACTTGTTGGTAGAAATGGCTCAGGGAAAAGCAGCATAATTCCTTTAATGGAGAGGTTCTACGATCCAACGTTAGGTAACATCATTGAGAAGCATCTTTGATTTTCATCTCCAAGTTTCCCCATTTGCTAAGACAGCTCTTTTTATGTTTTCAGGGGAAGTCCTGCTGGATGGGGAAAATATCAAGAATTTGAAAGTAGAATGGTTAAGAAGCCAAATTGGTCTGGTTACACAAGAACCTGCACTGCTGAGTTTGAGCATCCGCGAAAACATTGCTTATGGAAGATTTGCTACCTTTGATCAGATAGAAGAAGCAGCCAAGACAGCACATGCTCATGGGTTCATCAGTTCACTCGAAAAGGGATATGAAACACAGGTAATGGCAGTGCCAAATAATTAGGCATGGATGCTCCAGTCCATTTTGTTCATTCTGATTTTATTTACCTCCCTAGGTTGGTCGAGCTGGTATGGCGTTGACTGATGAACAGAAGATCAAAATTTCCATCGCTCGTGCTGTGCTTTCGAGTCCATCAATTCTCTTACTTGACGAAGTCACGGGAGGACTTGATTTTGAAGCTGAAAAGGCTGTGCAAGGAGCATTAGATGTTCTCATGCTGGGAAGGTCGACCATTATAATAGCTAGGCGCCTTAGCCTCATTAAACACGCTGATTACATAGCTGTAATGGAGGAGGGACATCTTGTTGAAATGGGGACACATGATGAATTGCTAAACTTGGATGGCCTTTATGCTGAGCTTTTGAGATGCGAGGAAGCAACAAAACTTCCTAAGAGGTAAGCTGTTTTTTCTGGACAATTTCCTGGTAAGAGTGAGTTTGCATTGGTTTAGATTTAGTATTACATTGTTTTTCAGTCTAGACTAGCCAAGTAGCTGGCACAAATATAAGAAATAAAACTCTGTCCAGTCCTGGATAATTAGATACTTGTTTATATGCTAATTTCTAAAATATACCTTAATGCTGTGAGCATCCAGCTACTTGCTGAAGAAATAGCGATTAACCTGGTTGTTCTTACTTTGTTCCAGCTGTGCTAGATTTGCACTATTTAACCAGAGCTACTATATTTACTCTGTCAATCTTTCTCAGGATGCCCACCAAGAATAGCAGGGAACGCAAGTCACTCCAATTTGAGGATCCACCGATCAGCCAAAATTTTCAAGAATCATCCTCTCCTAAGATGGCAAAATCACCTTCTCTTCAAAGAACACATGGCATGCTTCAATTTTGGCGATCAGACACCACCAGAAATTCCCATGATTCACCAAAGGATCGAAGCCCACCTCCAGAACAAACTACAGATAATGGAATACCTTTAGTTGCAACTGAAAGAGCACCATCCATCAAGAGACATGACAGTTTTGAAATGGAATTGCCCAACCTTCCGAAAGTTGACATCCATCCCATACAACGGCAATCTTCAAAGAATGCAGGACCTGACTCGCCTATATCTCCTCTTTTGACTTCTGATCCAAAAAATGAGCGTTCACATTCACAAACTTTTAGTAGACCACAGAGTGAACGGGATGATACAAGTTCTGAACAAAGTGAACCTGATGAATTGCAACATCACAAGCCACCATCATTTTGGAGACTGGCAGCACTTAGCATTGCTGAATGGCCTTATGCTCTCTTAGGCACAATTGGTGCTGCTATATTTGGCTCATTTAATCCACTGCTTGCTTACACAATAGCACTTACAGTGTCGGCATATTATCAAATAGAAGTTAGTGACATGCGCCATGAAGTGAACAGGTGGTGTTTATTCATAGTAGGAATGGGTGTTATTACAGTGCTGGTCAACTGGTTGCAACATTTCTATTTTGGAATTATGGGGGAGAAGATGACTGAACGTATAAGAAGAATGATGTTCTCCGGTATGCTATCTGTGCCTTTATACATATGAGCTGCTTTTTTTTTTTGTAGTCTGCTGCAATCATGAAGTTAGATTGGATCTTCTAGAATTCCACACTAATTTAGTTCTTTCACAGCAATGCTGCGCAATGAGGCTGGATGGTTTGACAAAGAGGAGAACAGTGCTGATACACTATCCATGCGCCTGGCAAACGATGCTACATTTGTCCGTGCTGCATTCAGTAACCGTCTTTCCATATTCATACAAGACACTGCTGCGATTTCTGTAGCTCTTCTCATTGGAATGTTGTTGGGATGGCGTGTGGCGCTTGTTGCACTTGCAACTTTACCTGTTCTTGTTATCTCTGCCATTGCACAGGTAATACAGCCTGAAGGTTTTTTGGTCTGTTCTATTATCAGTTTATCACCTCAAAAGTCTGATACGGAGTAGCATATTTTGGCATGTTAACAGAAGTTGTGGTGTCTGTTGGCGAGACCATTGAGCATTTTTGTGTATACTGAGAGTTCGGATCCGAAAACCCTTAAATATATCACACAGGGCCTTTTCGGAAACAAAATACTGGGGTTGATTCAAGTGTTGCCTAGGTTATTTTTATATTACCTTGTGGATGTTAAAACTTAAAAAGGGACCCATACAAGTCAAGTCTAAGAAAGCATACTCACTGGGCCCTGGATGGTTTGGAAATTGTTACTTGAACATGTGGCTCTAGTATATACCACCTTGCAAATATGATCTTTATTATCTGTTAAGGGTCAGTGACATTTCAAACTTTAGAATTATTTTTGATCCTGTTACAAATGGCCTTTCCTGTCAATAATCTACACGATCTGCACTCTCTTTCTATAGCCACATATTTGGTATTCCCTAATAATACAGTGTCCGTATAATTATTTAATTGCCTGATCTGTTAAACACTGAAATTTGCAACACTAATCTTGAACTGCATGCATATCTTTCACAGTTTGGCATTCAGTAACTTGAGACTACCCACAGTGGGAGTAACATAGGTAGTAACATCACACATATCTAGATAAAATAGATGACGTGGCAAGTAATAAATGAAGAAAGAGAGGGAAGTAGTAACATAGCTAGTTACTAGTAGTATGAGTAGAGGACGGGGCGTCGACCCGTTGGCTGGGTAGCTGAGGTTGCTGCCAGCCCACCCGAGTTCGAGTCCCGGCACGGACGCGCGGTGCACACGGAGTTTCTCCTATAAAGAAAAGCCAACGAGGGTTAGCCCTTGGGTTGGTCTCATTTTTTTTTATTTTTTTTAATTCTTTTTAGTAGTATGAGTAACATCACACATATCAAGGCAAGATGTGTCTATAGCCTAATAAATGAAGTGTTGCATGTTACCATACTTATGTTACTTCCCACTATAGAGGTAGTAACATAGACTAGTAACATACGCATGTTACTAGTCTATGTTACTACCCATTGTGGCTAGTCTGATACTGGGTATTTTATGTTAGAACTGGTGCAAATAGGCATGTTCTAAATTGATATGATAAACCATTTTACAGAAATTATGGCTTGCTGGCTTCTCAAAAGGAATCCAGGAGATGCATAGAAAGGCTTCATTAGTACTTGAAGATGCAGTCCGTAACATTTACACCGTTGTTGCTTTTTGTGCTGGAGACAAGATAATGGAACTCTACAAATTACACCTTTGTAAGATACTGAAGCAAAGTCTTGTGCACGGGTTGGCTATAGGCTTCGGTTTTGGTTTCTCGCAGTTTCTTCTTTTTGCCTGCAACGCCCTCCTTCTGTGGTACATTGCCACCTCAGTGGACAAGCAGCGCCTGACAATAGCCACTGGGCTAAAACAGTACATTCTGTTCTCATTTGCATCATTTGCATTGGTGGAGCCCTTTGGACTTGCTCCATACATACTTAAGCGGCGGAAGTCTCTCACTTCAGTGTTTGAAATTATTGACCGAGAGCCAAAGATTGATCCTGATGACAACACTGGCCTGAAACCACCCAATGTCTATGGGAGCATTGAATTCAAGAATGTTGATTTCTCCTATCCAGTTCGCCCAGAAATCTTTGTGCTGAGCAATTTTAATCTTAAGGTGAGTGGTGGGCAAACAGTTGCAGTGGTAGGTGTTTCAGGATCCGGGAAGAGCACTATCATTTCGTTAATTGAGAGATTTTATGACCCAATGTCTGGCCAAGTTCTGCTGGATGGCCGAGATCTGAAATCGTTCAACCTGAGATGGTTACGAAGCCACATGGGCCTAATTCAGCAAGAGCCCGTCATTTTCTCGACAACAATAAGGGAGAACATTATATATGCAAGGCACAACGCAACGGAGGCTGAGATGAAGGAAGCTGCAAGGATAGCAAATGCTCATCATTTCATTAGTAGCTTGCCACATGGCTATGACACTCATGTGGGAATGCGAGGGGTTGATCTGACACCTGGGCAGAAGCAACGTATTGCCATTGCTAGAGTGGTTTTGAAGAATGCGCCGATATTGCTGTTGGACGAGGCCAGCTCTGCGATCGAGTCTGAATCAAGTAGAGTGGTACAGGAAGCTCTTGACACATTGGTCATGGGGAACAAGACGACGGTCCTGATAGCGCACAGGGCAGCGATGATGAAGCATGTGGATAACATTGTTGTCCTAAATGGTGGTAGGATAGTTGAGCAGGGCACACATGACTCTCTGATGGACCTGAACGGTCTCTATGTTAGATTGATGCAGCCCCATTTTGGCAAGGGCCTTCGCCAGCATCGGCTAGGCTAGGCTAATGTAATTAATGTTGGGTTTGTTAGGTGTAAATTATGTTAGGGCATGACCAAGTTCCCCTGTCGCTCTCTGTCCAGCCACGTAGCTCCATGGTTGGAGTTGCTGGCGATGTTCCGAATGCGCAGAAGGGTAGCTTGGTCTTGACAAAATTTTCGACTGGAGATTGAGATGACTAGTTGTGTTGAATCTGTAGGGAACTTTTATCCTGGAAATAGGTAGCAAGTTTGGTGGGAGGGCATTGTAATTGTTGTAATATATGAGTTGCAAACATTCTTTGGGAGGCTCTGCGCACTCGATTCATTTCACCTTTGTAATGCACCGATTTGATGATTCAGGTGTGTGTAAAGAGAATTGTTCTTATAATAGGTTAAATTCTTGGTGATTTCATGAATATGCCTGTTTGGCGATGATTGTATGAATTGTCGTTTGTTCGTGTGTGGATTACCCCGTGGAAACAAGAACAGCCCTGACGAACTGTCCTAGGATCATACTCCCTCTGGATCCTCAATATGGTTTTAAAGAAGTAAATTTTGACCACTAATTCATGCATACTGGTTCTACTAGATTCGTACAAGCTTGAATAGCTCGATGTATGAGCAATGCAGATTCGTTGAGTTGGGTTCCTCCGGCCTCAGGCCGTGACACCAGGTTTCGCCCGCGTTGCAACGGTCGGATGGTGCCGACGGACATCAAGAGCTTGCGCAATCAGGCGTTCAAGTCGTAGATCTTGAAGGAGTCGGCGACGACTTTGAGCCTGTTGCGCAGCCTGCTCCACCGCCGCTCGTTCGCCGTCACGATCAGCGTGTAGTACCTCCCTGCCAAAACCAACACCAACTCAGCTTCGTGTCCACCGGAGGGGAAACATATGATCAGAATCCCCATGAACGTGTACCGTTTCCGATGGCGACCGTCGCAAACGCCGACACGCCGTAGCCCGGCGCCTCCAGATCGTACTCAAATGTCCAGTAGTTCCTGCCATCCACCGTACGCTGCCAATTTACAGCACAACAAAGTAAGAAACTGCTCGTTTTTCCAATCTTTGCAGCGTAGCAAATCGGGAATTCTATGGCTGTCGATGAGATTCGGCAACTAAAAATTGCAATGCAAGCAGTGGATGAAACGGCAAACCTCTTGCATTTCATAGATCGTTGGTATCTGGTTCGGGGCAGCGTACACTTCGGTTACCAAATTGAAGATCGCCTGAGGGAAGATGAAGCAGTGGTCAGAAGAAAGGGAAGACAAGATCTGGTCCAAAGTCGAGAAAATCCAGGCGAAAGGCTACCTACCTCATCCATTGGGCCTAGGTCACGAATGTCTGTTTTCTGAGTAGGAATGAAGGCCACACGGACAGACTGCAGCTGCACATTACGGTCCTTGAACGCTGAATCATGGCCCAAGAAGTCGAAATCCTGACATGAAGCACCCGGGGGAACAAAAGCTTTATGTGAAATCCAAGAGCCAAGCAAAAAAACTTATTTGGCATCTGACTTGTCCTTCTTGCACACTAATTTACTATACTAGTAAACATGACAAATTACCCTCCAATCAGCTGGGTAGAGGTACGAATATCCGTCGTTTGCATCGACGTAGGAGCGGTAGTTCTTTGGTACTTCTGAAATCTAGGAACAACTCCAGTTAGCATTAGCTCACACAATCCTACATGCTACTCCAATATTTAACAAGTTGATAACTTGCATGGTTGCATATCGGCTGCCATGGAAGTGAAACTGAACAATTAACAATGGGCATACCTTCAGCATATGCAGAGCTGCTGTTTAACAGGACAGTGGATAATGCCCCAGCACCAAGCAGTGCCAATCTCCTTTTTGTGACCTCTACAATAAGGTCGGGAAGAGAGATTCTATCAACAAATTTTCCTGTGCCAACCTTTTAAAACACATTGAGATAAACAGCAGACGAGAATTACTCTTCTCATCCGAGGATGCTTCGCTCGAGCTCGCGTTCACCACCGACGGAGGAGCCCCATTCAGCCTTGCAGTAGCTGTACAGTTCGGCGCAATCAACTGAAGACAACACCGAGTTCTAAGTCCAGGAACGAAATCAAGAGAAGGATGATAACAGGGTTCATTCAAGCACACACCTGTTTGGAAATCAAGCTCTGCAGGCTTGCCATTTCACCTTCAGTGGAGCTCTGATCCTAGCCTGCCCCAGGTTGGTTGGCTATCTGCTGGACTGTGGTCCGTAAGCTTCTCCATGTGTTGCGTGCGTGGGTGGAAGCCAAGGCTGCCAGCTCAGCGTTTCCATTATCCTTTTCAAAACCTTTTGTTTCATTGTTTTGTACTGGCCACCGGCTGACAAAAGGGGACCATTCATTCCCTTCTGATGGATAGTACTACCTCTTTCCTGTGGTGATTTTCTTCGTTTCCTGTGGTTTAACGACATAGATGGAGACATAATCTGTAGAGATGCAAAAGTCATCTCACCACAGAATTTGCAGAAATGCAAAAGCCATCTCACTGCAAAGGGATATGTTACAGACTTGTAGTACTGCTTACCACTAGGGACTCTTTGGATTGCCGTATTTTTTTATCCCTCCAGAAGTTCCAAAGAGGCCCCGAGTTCTGAATTTGATCAAAGCATGGTGGTACGAGGAAAACGAATATCTGCTCTTACAGCGAGGTTTGCTCATGCAGAATCTCCAGTGTGACAACATAGAAAACTGGCAAGACATGTCAAGCGCCAAAGAAATCCGTAGATACTGCATCGGAGCAAAACTGCAAGCACATTATCACTTGGATGAAAACCTGAGTATCGTTTGTTCCAGATCATACTTATCAAAAAGATATCAAAACATTTAAAAAATCCAGGTTACATATATTCGTGCCACAACGATAAGTCGATAACTGACAGCATTATACAACAACAGTTACATAATTGAAGGCTATTCCTTAGGAGCAGGCTTCACCAATCCTAGCCCAGAACCACTCCCTAAATACTTGAAGTTCTTAGCCTCTAGGTGGTCATCGTGCGCGGCAAAACCCGTTCCTCCTTTCTCTAAATTAATCAAATTCCTCTCTTTGCACGGTTTGTTGCACATTAAGCAGACCTTATCTGTTGCTACGAACTTGTCCGAGCACTTCTTGCAGAAAACATGGCCACATGTGCTGATCGCCACGAGGGACATTGTGTTTGTGAGATTGGACTTGCAACTGGGGCAGATGTAGCTTTTCTCCACTGACTTACTGCTCTTCTGACGAGCGTTCTCCTCGGTGAAAGAAATAGGGAAGAGTGATTTCAGCTTGAGCTTCTCCTGCCCCTCGGGACAGATTGTGTCAGTACAAGGAGCATCTACCTTGACAGTAGCTTCGGGTGTAGCTGACGGAAGCCAGAACGCCTTCATGGTGCGTAGGGCTTCCTCTTCAAAGGAGGTAGTCTTCACACTGTTGGCTCCATGAAAACCATTCTTGTCTTGGGAACCACTGCGATCATAGTATTGGGGAACTGCTCCATGATTCTGCTGATCAAAAGCATCCAACTCCTTAGACTTTTGCAGCACCAGCTTCTCCTCCTCCTCTTCCTTCTCTTGCTTTTTCTGGGAATCATGAGCTATAAGCTTGCTGGAAGAAGGAAAAACGCTCAGAAATCCATACAATTTGGTTGAACAAGGAGGTAACTTAAGGGCAACTATAGCAATTTTGCATGTCCACTAAGAACAGGAACATAGATTCAAACTACTTCAGTGATCAATTGCTGAAATGTTGATGACAAATGATATGGGGAAGGTCGTAGTCTTTTGGATACCGAAACTATACTGATTTACTACCTCCTCCGTTCACAAATATATGATGTTCTAACTTTTTTTTTCTGAATCGAAGCTTTAGTGTGTTTGTTCACTCATTTCAGTCCGTATGTAGTCCATATTAATAAGATATCCAAAACAACTTATATTTGTGAACCGAAGGAGTTCATACTACTAGTAGAAATCCAATGATGAAGCAAGACCGTTTAATCTTGAAATTCAGGGATAAGCTCGTACAATACTAAGTAGTACTGGTAACATAACACCACCGATCCAAACACTGTACCCATGACAAACACCCATCCCAGGATCGAATTTGATTGTCACCTCAGATTCTTTCATCGCGCGACCTCCAGTGCCACAAAACTAAAACGCCGTGCTAAAAGGAGTTCTCATCGTACCAAGGAAAATGGCAAGCTACGGTAACCCCAACAAGCCGAGGAACCCTACAATCCTAGGAGCAGGAATGCGCATTTAAGCCCGCACTGCATCTGAGCGAAAACATACCAATTTCACAATCCTTGCTAACAAAATGCAAATTCCCTGGAATTAACCGGTCCTTGGATGACCAAGCAAAGAATAAAAAAGACATGCTGGTACCGCTTGATGTCCTTCTTCTGCGCGAGGAGGCACTCGAGGATGCACTCCTTGCAGAAGGTGTGGCCCTTGGGGCAGGCGAGCGGGTCGATGAGCGGCTTGAGGCAGAGGCAGCAGGCGTCGAAGGGCTTGATGGAGTCCTTGCCGAGCCGCTCCCGCTGGGTGCCGTACCCGAGCTTCCGCTTCTCCTCGTAGGTGAAGAAGGCGAGGTCGTTGTTGTTCTTCGAGTGCCGCTGCGGCATCTTCGCTGCGCTTCGCCTTCGTCCCCCCTTCCGGCCGGCGAGTGGAAGGCGATGCGGTCCTGCTCTGAGGTGGGTCGTCGAAGTGCTAACCCTAGATTTGACGGGGAGGAGAAGTCGGCGAGGTGATGGTTTGATCGGGTGGAG
The DNA here is from genome assembly GCF_002575655.3 of Aegilops tauschii subsp. strangulata. NCBI lineage: Eukaryota > Viridiplantae > Streptophyta > Magnoliopsida > Poales > Poaceae > Aegilops > Aegilops tauschii. The sequence continues at coordinate 358,059,133 of NC_053038.3, forward strand.
TGGAGACGAAGGACGGATCGGGCTGGGACTTGGGCAGTTGGGCTCAGTTCGGTTCCGTGTCTGGACTCTGGATTGGGCTGGGACTTGTGCGAGCCTCTCAGGCAGGGTTCTCTGACCGGCCCGTGTCATTTGACTTATGGGCAGGTGCGAGTTTCAGAAGGGCCACATAGTTTTTCCCCTCTTGTTAGGGTTTTTTCTTCTCCCGGGACGACTCCACCACGCCGCCGTCGAGATCGTCTTCCCCTACCTCTGTTTTGCCTTCCTTGACCCGTGCGCACGCACTAAAGAGGCTAGGACGGCGGAGGGTTAGGGTTCCATCAGTAGGGTCCGATCGGTTTTCATCGGAATAGGGTTCAGGATGTCATCCAACAAGGCTTCGGGGTCTGCTACGACGGATCAAGCAGATGCAGAGGATGTGGAAAAGCTGATGCAAGAGCTGGGACTGAAAGAGGAGGATCTGGACGATGTTGTTTTTGATGAGAAGGAGGTCCCGCCGGAGGCCGCGCGATGGGTTGCCCTGATTAGGGTTCACTCAAGCAAAACATATAGTCAATTTTGGTTCTTTAAGAACATGCGGGCGGCATGGGATCTTGCGCAGGAAGTAAAATTCAAGCCATTGGAAGACAACCTTTACACCGCCCAATTCTCGTGCTTGGGAGATTGAGAGAGAGTCACCCAGGACGGCCCCTGTCACTTTAGGGGCGATGCGGTGATCATCAAGCTATATAATGGACTTGTGAAACCCTCCACAGTTCAGCTTGACAGTATTGAAATCTGGGCTCAAATCCACGACGTTCCAGATCTGTGTGCACATCTAGTGCCGGCACTTGCGGCAAAGATTGGAGAGGTTCTCTTTGCTGAACCACCATCGCAGGATTTCAGAGGAAACTTTTATCGAGTCTGGGTAAGAATCAACGTGATGAATCCTTTGAAGAATGCAGTATCAATGATACGCGATGGGAAGCGCCAGATCTACCGGGCCAAGTATGAGAAGCTGCCTGATTGGTGTGTGGTGTGTGGTATGTTGGGGCCCCTTTTCAAGGAACACGGTACGGGTATTCATCCACCGTCAGCTTTGATCTTCAAGGACCTGCGTGCATCATGGACAATGAGGGCCGAGCGTGGACCTGGGAACGGGCGCGGCCGAAGAGGAGGACGTGGCGGAGGCCGCGGAAGGGAAGCACCAGAAAGCTCGCGCTATGATGGCTATGAGGATGATCTGAGGCATGGAGAAGATCTTGATGCTGATATGCAGGATGCTGAGAATAACAGAAAGAGAGCGTCCGAACTTGCTGCTAGAACAAGGCTGCCAGCGATAGAATCAGTTAGCACTGAACGGACTAGTCACTTGGCACTACCTCCTCCTGAGGTTCCTCCTAGCCCGAGTGGCAAACAGGATCCGAAGAGGGCGAAGGTGATACTGGAAGCAGAGAAGAACATGTTAAACATAGTTCTGTAGCGTGTCAGGGTTACATTACTTGCGCATATACATTAGGTAGTTAGGAAGGACATTTATCTTAACCATAGTCCTTATCTCTTCCTCTTTCTTCTTTCTCAAGATTGTAATCCGAACTACTGTATGCGCTATCCCAGGGAGGTGCGCCCCTGGTCTTTATAACACGCAGCAGCGCTCCCACGATGGGTAAGACGCTTTCGCCTATTCGCACATGGTAATCAGAGCCTCCTCTTCGAAACCCTAGCTTCTTCATAGTCCCAAGCCATGTCTTCCTCCAGCGCCGTCCAAAGCAATCTCTGCCAGGTCACGGAGAAGCTCTCCTGGACGAACTACGTCATGTGGCGAACTCAAGTTACGCCGCAGTTGAGGGGAGCTGGTCTCTTCGGCTACGTCGATGGAACGATGCCGGAACCCACCCGCCTCCTCGTCACCAAGGACAAGCACGGCAAGGAGTCGTACGAGCTCAATCCTCTCCACCCCATCTGGGTGAGGGAGGATCAGCAGGTGCTCGGCTACCTCCTCAACAACCTCTCCAAAGAAGTGCTGATCGCGGTGACCACGGTCACCACCGCGCATGCCCTCTGGGCGGCGCTTGCAGGCATGTTTTCTTCTCAATCCTTGAGTCGTGTCAACAATATTCGCACTGCCTTGAACAGAAGGGCACCCAATCGGTTGCTGCATACTACGCTCATATGCGTGGCCTTGCCGATGAACTCGCCGCGGCCGGCAAGCCCATCCAGGACGATGAGCTCATCTCCTACCTGCTGCATGGGCTGGATATGGACTACCAGCCCCTCGTCTCCGCCCTCGACGCTCGTGTCACGCCGGTCTCCCTCGACGAGTTGTATTCCATGCTGAGCAACTTCGATCAGCGCGTGGCTCAGTTTCACAGCACCGGCGGTGGCTTAAAGTCCTCGGCCAACGCCGCCATTCGCGAGCGCGGCTGGTACTCATCGCGCCCTCGCGGTCCTCCTCGACACAAGGGCAAGCAAGGCGGTGGCGGCTCCAGAAACTCCTCTCACGGTGGACGCCCCAACTTCACCAACAACAGGGGCCGTCGCGGCGGGGGTGGCAGCGGTGGCGGCTCGGGCAGATCACGTCCTGATGCTGTACATTGCCAGATCTGCGGCAAGCCTGGCCACACAGCCAAGGACTGCTGGTATCGTTTCGATGAAGACGAAGCCTCCTCTGATGAAGATGACAAGGTTGTTGCCGTCGCTGATGGGTCCTATGGCGTCGATACTAACTGGTATCTCGACAGTGGCGCCACCAACCACCTCACGGGGGAGCTTGAGAAGGTGACTCTTCGTGAGATATATCATGGCAAAGATCAAATCCACACGGCAAGTGGTGCAGGTATGAGGATAAGTCATATAGGTCATTCGGTTATACGTACCCCTGATAACCGACAAGTATAGGGGATCGTAACAGTTTTCGATAAGTAAGAGTGTCGAACCCAACGAGGAGCTAAAGGTAGAACAAATATTCCCTCAAGTTCTATCGACCACCGATACAACTCTACGCACGCTTGACGTTCGCTTTACCTAGAACAAGTATGAAACTAGAAGTACTTTATAGGTGTTTTTGGATAGGTTTGCAAGATAATAAAGAGCGTAAATAAAAGCTAGGGGCTGTTGTAAGTAGAGAAGCAATAAAGTAAATATAGCGAGTGTGGAAAAGTGGTGGTAGGAGTTGCGAAATTTTCCCTTAAGCAATTGACTACTTTACTAGACCGATAGCAAGCATTATGTGGGAGAGGCCACTGCTAGCATGTCATCCCTTACTTGAAATTCTATGCACTTATGATTGGAACTATTAGCAAGCATCCGCAACTACTAACGTTCATTAAGGTAAAACCTAACCATAGCATTAAGATATATTGGTCCCCCTTCAATCCCGTATGCATCAATTTCTATGCTAGGCTGAAGCTTCTGTCACCCTTGCCCTCCAATACATAGTCCTATCAACATACAACTAACCCTATGGTGTGATCCACGCGCGCGCTCATATGATGGGCACCAAAGGACAGCAACATAACCACAAGCAAATTAAATCAATCATAGCAATTCATCAACCACCGATAGGACAACGAAAATCTACTCAGACATCATAGGATGGCAACACATCATTGGATAATAATATGAAGCATAAAGCACCATGTTCAAGTAGAGGGTACATCGGGTTCCGGGAGAGTGGACCGCTGTGGATAGAGAGGGGAAGGTGATGGAGATGTTGGTGAAGATGGCGGAGGTGTTGGTGTAGATCGCGGTGATGATGATGGCCCCCGGCGGCGTTCCGGCGCCACCGGAAGCGAGGGGGAGAGAGCCCCCCTCCTTCTTCTTCTTCCTTGACCTTCTCCCTAGATGGGAGAAGGGTTTCCCCTCTGGTCCATGGTCTCCATGGCGTGGGAGGGGCGAGAGCCCCTCTGAGATTGAATCTGTCTCTCTGTCTCTCTTTGTTTCTGCGTTCTGTCCTGCTGCCTTTTCACCGTTTCGTATATATATGGAGATCCGTAACTCTGATTGGATTGAAACCTTCGCCGTGAATTTTTACCAAAAATTAGCTTTCTTGCGGCCGAAGAAGGGCATCAACTGCCTTACGGGTGGCCCACGAGGGTCAGGGGCGCGCCCCCCTGCCTCGTGGCCATCTCGGGCACCGTCTCGCGTGGATTTTTCTTTTGGAATTTTCCAAATATTTCAAAAATAAGCTCCGTCCGTTTTTATCCCGTTTGGATTCCGTTTGATATGGATATTCTGCGAAACATAAAACATGCAACAAACAGGAACTGGCACTGGGCACTGGATCAATATGTTAGTCCCAAAAATAATATAAAAAGTTGCCAAAAGTATATGAAAGTTGTATAATATTGGCATGGAACAATAAAAAATTATAGATACGATGGAGACGTATCAGCATCCCCAAGCTTAATTCCTGCTCGTCCTCGAGTAGGTAAATGATAAAAAAGATAATTTTTGATGTGGAATGCTACCTAGCATAATCTTGATCATGTATCTAATCATGGCATGAATATTAAGACACGAGTGATTCAAAGCAATAGTCTATCATTTGACATAAAAACAATAATACTTCAAGCATACCAACCAAGCAATTATGTCTTATCGAAATAACATAGCCAAAGAAAGCTCATCCCTACAAAATCATATAGTCTGGCTATGCTCCATCTTCACCACACAAAGCATTCAAATCATGCACAACCCCGATGACAAGCCGAGCATTGGTTCATACTTTTTAACGCGCTTCAGCCTTTTCAACCCTCACGCAATACATGAGCGCAAGCCATGGATACAGCACTATAGGTGGAATAGCATATGATGATGGGGGTTATGTGGAGAAGACAAAAAAGGAGAAAGTCTCATATCGACGCGGCTAATCAACGGGCTATGGAGATGCCCATCAATTGATGTCAATGTGAGGAGTAGGGATTGCCATGCAACGAATGCACTAAGAGCTATAAGTATATGAAAGCTCAAACTGAAACTAAGTGGGTGTGCATCCAACTTGCTTGCTCATGAAGACCTAGGGCATTTGAGGAAGCCCATAGTTGGAATATACAAGCCAAGTTCTATAATGAAAATTCCCACTAGTATATGAAAGTGATAACTCAAGAGACTCTCTATATGAACAACATGGTGCTACTTTGAAGCACAAGTGTGGTAAAAGGATAGTAACATTGCCCCTTCTCTCTTTTTCTCTCTCTCTTTTTTATTTTTTTATTTTCCTTTTTTTGGGCCTTCTCTCTTTTTTTTGGCCTTTCTCTTTTTTTTTTTCGTCCGGAGTCTCATCCCGACTTGTGGGGAATCATAGTATCCATCATCCTTTCCTCACCGGGGAAATGCTCTAATAATGATGATCATCACACTTTTATTTACTTACAACTCAATATTACAACTCGATACTAGAACAAAGATATGACTCTATATGAATGCTTCCGGCGGTGTACCAGGATGTGCAATGATCTAGCGTAGCAATGACATCAAAAAACGGACAAGCCATGAAAACATCATGCTAGCTATCTTACGATCATGCAAAGCAATATGAAAATAAATGCTCAAGTCATGTATATGATGATGATGGAAGTTGCATGGCAATACATCTCGGAATGGCTATGGAAATGCCATGATAGGTAGGTATGGTGGCTGTTTTGAGGAAGATATAATGAGGCTTATGTGTGATAGAGCGTATCGTATCACGGGGTTTGGATGCACCGGCGAAGTTTGCACCAACTCTCGAGGTGAGAAAGGGCAATGCACGGTACCGAAGAGGCTAGCAATGATGGAAGGGTGAGAGTGCGTATAATCCATGGACTCACATTAGTCATAAAGAACTCATATACTTATTGCAAAAGTTTATTAGCCCTCGAAGCAAAGTACTACTACGCATGCCCCTAGGGGGATAGATTGGTAGGAAAAGACCATCGCTCGTCCCCGACCGCCACTCATAAGGAAAGCAATCAAAGAACACCTCATGCTCTGACTTCGTTACATAACGGTTCACCATACGTGCATGCTACGGGACTTGCAAACCTCAACACAAGTATTTCTCAATTTCACAATTACTCAACTAGCACGACTCTAATATCACCACCTTTATATCGCAAAACTATTGCAAGGAATCAAACATATCATATTCGGTGATCTACAAGTTTTATGTAGGATTTTATGACTAACCATGTGAATGACCAATTCCTGTCATCTCTCTAAATAGATATAAGTGAAGCAAGAGAGTTTAATTCTTTCTACAAAAGATATGCCCATGATCTAACAAGTATAAGTGAAGCAAAAGAGCATTCTACAAATGGCGGTTGTCTATGTAAAGAGAAACAGGCAATCCAAACTTCAAATGATATAAGTGAGGCACATGAAGCATTCTATAAAGCCATACTCAAAGAATATAAGTGAAGTGCAAAGAGCATTCTATAAATAAACCAAGGACTATCTCATACCAGCATGGTGCATAAAAGAAAAATAAAAACTAAATGCAAAAGACGCTCCAAGATTGCACATATCACATGAATGAAACGGATCCGAAAACATACCGATACTTGTTGAAGAAAGAGGGGATGCCTTCCGGGGCATCCCCAAGCTTAGACGCTTGAGTCTCCTTGAATATTTACTTGGGGGTGCCTTGGGCATCCCCAAGCTTGAGCTCTTGCCTCTCTTCCTTCTTCTCACATCGAGACCTTCTCGATCATCGAACACTTCATCCACACAAAACTTCAACAGAAAACTCGGTAAGATCCGTTAGTATAATAAAGCAAATCACTACTCTAAGTAATGTTGCGAACCAATTCATATTTTGTTTTTGCATTGTGTCTACTGTAGTATAACTTTTTCATGGCTTAATCCACTGATATAAATCGATAGTTTCATCAAAACAAGTAAAGTATGCATCAAAAACAGAATCTGTCCAAAACAGAACAGTCTGTAATAATCTGAACATTCACCATACTTACGATACTTGAAAAATTCTGACAAAATTAGGAAAAATAAACAATTTGTATAGAAAGACAGTGAAAAAAGAATCAGAACCGTTTGACATTCCAGTAAACAATTAAAAATCGCGCACTACAGCCAAAGTTTCTGTCCAGCATCACACAAACCAACAAGCATCGTAAACATCCTAAAGGCAAACCTTGGCACATTATTTTTATTTATAAACTTTATAAAAGCACACAACAGAAACAAATGACTCTCTAAAACTTTCGGGTTGTCTCCCTGGCAGCGCTTTCTTTAAAGCCATTAAGCTAGGCATATAGTGCTCAAGTAATGGATCCACCCGGATCCCAAGGTATATCAAAGCCAATTTTAATTAACAATGATTTGTGATTTAGTAGTGAGCACAAAGTAACATATATCAAGCAATGACGAAGTCTAACTCTCTTCCTATGCATCGGCATGTCATAAAAGAACAATTCATGCACACATAGTAAAGGCCAATGCATAGTATAAACAATTTCTTGCAATTTTATCGTGTTGGAAACATAGAGAGGTGGAGATATAATTACTCTCTCATAATAATTGCAAGTAGGAGCAGCAAGCACATGCATATTATATTCATTAAAATCATCATGTGCAACGGTATAAGGCAACCCATCAATATAGGGCAAACTTCTCCAATATAGTGTAGTTGGGAGAATTCAAAAAGATAATAGGACTATCATGCGTGGGTGCAATAGCAACAATTTCATGTTTAACATAAGGAACTATAGCAAGTTCATCTCCATAAGCGTAATTCATATTGGCATCTTGGCCACAAGCATAGCAAGCATCATCAAAAAGGGATATTTCAAGAGAATCAATGGGATCATAACAATCATCATAGCAATCATCCTTCGGTAAGCATGAAGGGAAATTAAACAATGTATGAGTTGAAGAGTTACTCTCATTAGAAGGTGGGCACGGGTGATCAATCCGCTCTTCCTCCTTTTGTTCTTCGCTCTCCTCCTCATCTTTTTCATCCAATGAGCTCACAGTTTCATCAACTTCTTCTTCCATAGATTCCTGCAAAATATTAGTCTCTTCTTGGACAGCGGGGTAGTCCTCAATATATGGTTCAACATAGGCATTAGAAGCATAATTATCATAGCAATATTTAAGTATGGCAAAATTTTCAGATATGTAAAGAGTAGCATCATACGTTTCAATCAAAGAAGCAATTTCATAAGCACCCTTAAAAGCAACAAATTCTTCAATTTGTTGAACATCATAGTAATTATAAACACCTTTAGCATAAGAAGATAAGATTCCATTGTCAATAAACTCACATTGGTAGGGAAGGTGTTTCTTAGGGTTTTCAGAACAACAAGTAACATCATATATATAACATAAATTCCAAGCATAGCATTGCAAACGATGAATTTGACCCAGTAAAATTTTCCCTTTTTCAGATATTTGGTGTCGCACATAACAAGCATGCTCATCTAAAGATTTGCCCTCAACTAAGGTAGTTGGGGTTTCAGCACGAGCACAAAGGGAATGAAGATGATCCAAGTAATAAGCTTCAGGAGTGTGATAGATTTTGAGTGCTTCTTCAACCATTGGTTCAGTAGGTACAACTATTTTTTTTGGTATTTTGCGTTTCCTACCCATAACTAAAGGTAGAAAACAACTAAGAACCGCAAATAAAAATTACTTAGTGATAAGCAAACAAGCACACACGAGAATATTCACCCCACGCTATTGCTCCCCGGCAACGGTGCCAGAAAAAGGTCTTGATAACCCACAAGTATAGGGGATTGCAACAGTTTTCGATAAGTAAGAGTGTCGAACCCAACGAGGAGCTAAATGTAGAACAAATATTCCCTCAGGTTCTATCGACCACTGATACAACTCTACACACGCTTGACGTTCGCTTTACCTAGAACAAGTATGAAACTAGAAGTACTTTGTAGGTGTTTTTGGATAGGTTTGCAAGATAATAAAGAGCGTAAATAAAAGCTAGGGGCTGTTGTAAGTAGAGAAGCAATAAAGTAAATATAGCGAGTGTGGAAAAGTGGTGGTAGGAGTTGCGAAATTGTCCCTTAAGCAATTGACTACTTTACTAGACCGATAGCAAGCATTATGTGGGAGAGGCCACTGCTAGCATGCCATCCCTTACTTGGAATTCTATGCACTTATGATTGGAACTATTAGCAAGCATCCGCAACTGCTAACGTTCATTAAGGTAAAACCCAACCATAGCATTAAGATATATTGGTCCCCGTTCAATCCTGTATGCATCAATTTCTATGCTAGGCTGAAGCTTCTGTCACCCTTGCCCTCCAATACATAGTCCTATCAACATACAACTAACCCTATGGTGTGATCCACGCGCGCGCTCATATGATGGGCACCAAAGGACAGCAACATAACCACAAGCAAATTAAATCAATCATAGCAATTCATCAACCACCAATAGGACAACGAAAATCTACTCAGACATCATAGGATGGCAACACACCATTGGATAATAATATGAAGCATAAAGCACCATGTTCAAGTAGAGGGTACAGCGGGTTGCGGGAGAGTGGACCGCTGTAGATAGAGAGGGGAAGGTGATGGAGATGTTGGTGAAGATGGCGGAGGTGTTGGTGTAGATCGCGGTGATGATGATGGCCCCCGGCGGCGTTCCGGCGCCACCGGAAGGGAGGGGGAGAGAGACCCCCTCCTTCTTCTTCTTCCTTGACCTTCTCCCTAGATGGGAGAAGGGTTTCCCCTCTGGTCCATGGTCTCCATGGCGTGGGAGGGGCGAGAGCCCCTCTGAGATTGAATCAGTCTCTCTGTTTCTGCATTCTGTCCTGCTGCCCTTTCACCGTTTCGTATATATATGGAGATCCGTAACTCCGATTGGATTGAAACCTTCGCCGTGATTTTTTTTACCAAAAATTAGCTTTCTTGCGGCCGAAGAAGGGCATCAACCGCCTTACGGGTGGCCCACGAGGGTCAGGGGCGCGCCCCCCTGCCTCGTGGCCACCTCGGGCACCGTCTCGCATGGATTTTTCTTCCGGAATTTTCCAAATATTCAAAAAATAAGCTCCGTCCGTTTTTATCCCGTTTGGATTCCGTTTGATATGGATATTCTGCGAAACATAAAACATACAACAAACAGGAACTGGCACTGGGCACCGGATCAATATGTTAGTCCCAACAATAATATAAAAAGTTGCCAAAAGTATATGAAAGTTGTATAATATTGGCATGGAACAATCAAAAATTATAGATACGACGGAGACGTATCAACCCCTTCTCGCAAGATTCACCTTATAATTTTTTTGCATGTTCCTAGTACCAACAAAATTCTTCTCTCTGTTCATCGTATTACTATTGATAATCATGTGTTCATTGAATTCCATCCTTTCTTCTTTTTGATCAAGGATCGGGCCACGAGGAAAGTTCTCTATCGAGGTAGATGTGTTCGAGGGCTTTACCCGTTGATTCCGGAGTTTAGAAGATCAAATAAACAAGCTTGTGGTGCTATCAAGCTTTCGTCCACACGACGGCACGATCGTTTAGGACATGCCTCTTTTTCTTTGGTTGAACGTTTGCTTAGGAAAAATAAGCTCCCGTTTGTTGGTGAGCGAAATATTGAAACTATTTGTGATTCTTGCCAAAGAGCAAAATGTCATCAATTACCTTATCCCATATCTACTAGTGTTTTCACTCAACCTTTGCAATTGATATTTTCTGATGTTTGGGGTCCTGCCCCCACCTCGGTTGGTAGATACACATACTATGTTAGCTTCATTGATGACTATAGCAAATTTTCTTGGATTTACCTTCTCAAGAAAAGATCCGATGTTTTTCAAGTGTTCAAAAATTTTCAAGCACTTGTAGAACACAAGTTTGACAACAAAATTATTGCTGTCCAATCCGACTGGGGGGGGAGTATGAGAAGCTCAACTCCTTCTTTCAAACACTTGGCATATCTCATCATGTGTCATGCCCCCATGCTCACCAACAAAACGGGTCTGCCGAACGCAAACATAGGCACAGAGTTGAGGTTGGTCTAGCCTTTCTTGCCGACGCTTCTATGCCCCTTAAATTTTGGGACGAAGCATTTCTCACGGCCGTTCACATTATCAACATGCTTCCTAGTCGAGTCATCAACAATGAAACACCCACCGAACGGCTCCTTCATGTCAAACCCGATTATACATCACTCCGTGTTTTTGGGTGTGCCTGTTGGCCTAATCTCCGACCATACAACTCTCGCAAACTCATGTTTCGCTCGAAACAATGTGTTTTTCTCGGGTATAGCTCTCAACACAAGGGGGTCAAATGCCTAGATGTCTCTACTGGTCGAGTTTACATATCCCGCGATGTTGTATTCGATGAAACTAAGTTTCCCTTTGCTGATCTACATCCAAATGCCGGTGCTTTACTTCGGAAAGAAATTCTCCTTTTGCCTCCAAATCTAACCGGCTTTGATAATGGGGAGTATAACTCTAATGATTCTACTGTGACTAACCCTCTCACCACCTTGCATGAGTTGTATGATGATACAGGAAGCCACGTTGAAGAAAACAGAATTGAAAACAGTGAAGAAAATCGCCCAACAGGGCCATATTTCATGTGCCAGGATTTGGGGAGCAAATCCCTCTCGGGATCGACGCCCGCAGGCGCAGCAGACCTGATAGCAGGATCCGCTCCGGGATCGCCGCCTGCAGATCGGTCAGGCCGATCCCCCTGGATTCCGCACCCTCCGCTTCTCCCCGTGCACCCGACCGCGTGTCAGCAGGCGGCCCCGCCTGCGCCACGCGGCAGCCAACGGCTGGAGGCGACGGCCCGCACTCGCCAGGGCCCACGGGCGGTCGCTTTTCTCCAGCCTGTCTGCTACAAGCGGCGGGATCTGCGTCGGCCAACTGGCGCGGGCCCCACGCCTGGCCCGGCAGACTCCACACCTGGCGCGCGCGAGGGACCAGCCCAATCATTGCCGCGTGATGAGCCTTGTCCGGCGGGATCTTCTGTGGCGCGTGTGACTCCGCCTCATGTCCCTGCTTCGTCCTCACGCATAGAGGATCCAACCTCTGTTTCTGATGCGGCTGCTGCGGACCCTCCTGAATCCACCCCAGGATCAGCAACTACAGCTCCCATGGGATCTTCTGCGCCAGAGCCAACCACGTCATGACGCACTCGTCTCCAACAAGGGGTAATACAACCAATAAATTACAAACGTATGACAAAATTTGGGATGATCTTCTCCACAGGTGAACCAGGCGAGCCATATTCACTTGAAGAAGCCCTTGGTGATGAAAATTGGAAACAAGCAATGAAAGAAGAGTACATGGCGTTAAAGAGGAACAACACATGGAACTTGGTTCCTCCACGGCAAGGTAACTCATTGACTGCAAGTGGGTCTTTAGGATTAAGAGAAAATCTGATGGAACCATTGATCGTTATAAAGCAAGACTTGTAGCAAAAGGTTTTAAACAACGGTATGGCATAGACTATGAGGATACCTTTAGTCCAGTTGTAAAAGCTGCCGCTATCCATCTTGTTTTGTCCATTGCTGTTTCCAGGGGCTGGAGTCTCAGGCAGCTAGACGTACAGAACGCGTTTTTGCATGGTGTTCTAGAAGAGGAAGTGTACATGAAACAACCTCCTGGGTTTGAAAACAAGAATGCACCTGCTCATGTATGTAAGCTTGACAAAGCTTTATATGGATTGAAACAGGCTCCTAGAGCATGGTACTCACGGTTGAGTCACAAAATGCAAGCACTTGGCTTCATTCCTTCAAAGTCTGACACCTCTTTGTTCATTTACAACAAATGCAACACTCACATATTTGTTCTCATCTATGTTGATGATATTATTGTCACAAGTTCATCTAATGAGGCTATCACAGGACTGTTGAAGGATCTAAGTGCAGAGTTTGCTCTCAAGGACCTTGGAGACTTGCATTATTTCCTAGGGATAGAAGTGAAGAAACATGAGGATGGCCTTCATTTCTCCCTGGAAAAGTATGCAATAGATCTGGTAAAAAAGGCTGGTTTGCAAGGGTGTAAACCCTCACCTACTCCACTATCCAGTTCAGAAAAATTGTCCCTTACAGAAGGGCAGCCCTTGGGTCAAGATGACAGTACAAGATATAGGTGTCTGGTAGGTGCACTTCAATATTTGACACTTACACGGCCTGATATCTCATTTGCTGTTAATAAGGTCTGTCAGTTTCTTCATGCACCCACCACAGTCCACTGGACTGCTGCAAAGCGTATAGTTCGATATGTCAAGAATACTCTCAATATTGGTTTGAATTTCAGTAAGTCATCATCTACACTTTTGAGTGCTTTCTCAGATTCTAACTGGGCAGGCTGCCTGGATGACAGGCGGTCCACTGGTGGCTTTGCAGTATTTTTTGGTCCCAATTTAATTTCATGGTGTGCAAGAAAACAGGCAACTGTCTCTCGATCCAGTACGGAGGCAGAATACAAAGCATTGGCAAATGCCACAGTTGAGATCATATGGGTGCAATCACTGCTGAAGGAACTTGGTGTAAAATGTACTCAAGCTCCATGTTTATGGTGTGATAATCTGGGTGCTACATACTTGTCTGCCAATCCAGTGTTTCATGCTAGGACTAAACACATCGAAATTGATTTTCACTTTGTCGGAGAACGAGTGGCTCAGAAGAAACCTGACATACATTTTGTGCATTCCAAGGATCAGATAGTATATGGATTCACAAAACCTCTTCCCACAAGAAGCTTTGAAGACTTCAAACATAATCTCAACTTGATGAAGTTGTGATTAAGGGAGGGTGTTAAACATAGTTCTGTAGCGTGTCAGGGTTACATTACTTGCGCATATACATTAGGTAGTTAGGAAGGACATTTATCTTAACCATAGTCCTTATCTCTACCTCTTTCTTCTTTCTCAAGATTGTAATCCCAACTACTGTATGCGCTATCCCAGGGAGGTGCGCCCCTGGTCTTTATAACACGCAACAGCGCTCCCATGATGGGTAAGACGCTTTCGCCTATTCGCACAGAACACCCTGGCAAAAAACAGCGTACAAGCAAAAGGAGACCTAAAGTTGGTGGGCCCGAACGACGGGCGCTGTCGAGGCCAATGAGTGCCTTCTGCTGGAATTGTCGCGGTGCGGGCAAAGCAACGACAGTCCGAGAGCTTCGCGATTTCGCAAAGAAATTTGTCCCTACCCCACTATGCATAGTTGAAACACAGATAGAGGGGTCTAGGGTAGAAGCATTGGCAGGTACTTTAGGTTTTGATAATTCATATGCTGTTAGTAGTCAAGGTCGAAGTGGTGGTATCGGTCTTTTTTGGAATAATTCGATAAAAGTTGAGATTCTTGGGTACTCTTGTTATCATCTTGATGTTTCGGTGGAGGAAGGTAACAATGATAAATGGAGGTTAACATGTGTTTATGGTGAGGCACAGACGCATTTGAGGCATCACACTTGGACAATATTGAAGAACATTAGCACTTTGAGTACTCTCCCATGGCTGTGCATGGGCGATTTAAGTGTTACGTCCGGAAGAGCATGAGGGAGTGGGGAAACGTACTAACGCCCAAATACAGGCTTTTCGAGACACCACAGATATTTGCATGTTGCTAGACTTGGGCTTTAAGGGCAATTTTTGGGCGTTTGAGAAGAAAGTTTCAGGGGGGAGTGCTACCTCTTGAGCACTGCGTTGGTTTTCCCTTGAAGAGGAAAGGGTGATGCAGTAAAGTAGCGTAAGTATTTCCCTCAGTTTTTGAGAACCAAGGTATCAATCTAGTAGTAGACCACGCTCGAGTCCCACGCACCTACACAAACAAATAAGAACCTCACAACCAACACGATAAAGGGGTTGTCAATCCCTTCACAGTCACTTACGAGAGTGAGATCTATTAGAGATGATAAGATAATATTTTTGGTATTTTTATGGTAAAGATAAAAAGTAAAGAAGGCAAAATAAACGGTAATAGAAATAGCTTGTTGTTGGAAGATTAATATGATGGAAAATAGACCCGGGGGCCATAGGTTTCACTAGTGGCTTCTCTCAAGATAGCATAAGTATTACGGTGGGTAAACGAATTACTGTCGAGCAATTGATAGAATTGAGCATAGTTATGAGAATATCTAGGTATGATCATGTATATAGGCATCACGTCCGTGACAAGTAGACCGACTCCTACCTGCATCTACTACTATTACTCCACACATCGACCGCTATCCAGCATGCATCTAGAGTATTAAGTTCATAAGAACAGAGTAACGCTTTAAGCAAGATGACATGATGTAGAGGGATAAACTCATGCAATATGATATAAACATCATCTTTTTATCCTCGATGGCAACAATACAATACGTGTCGTTTCCCCTACTGTCACTGGGATCGAGCACCGCAAGATTGAACCCAAAGCTAAGCACTTCTCCCATTGCAAGAAAGATCAATCTAGTAGGCCAAACCAAACTGATAATTCGAAGAGACTTGCAAAGATAACCAATCATACATAAAAGAATTCAGAGGAGATTCAAATATTGTTCATAGATAATCTTGATCATAAACCCACAATTCATCAGATCTCGACAAACACACCGCGAAAAAGAAGAGTTACATCAAATAGATCTCCAAGAGAATCGAGGAGAACTTTGTATTGAGATCCCAAGAGAGAGAAGAAGCCATCTAGCTAATAACTATGGACCCGAAGGTCTGAGGTAAACTACTCACACATCATCGGAGAGGCTATGGTGTTGATGCAGAAGCCCTCCGTGATCAATGCCCCCTCCGGCGGAGCGCCGGAAAAGGCCCCAAGATGGGATCTCACGGGTACAGAAGGTTGCGGTGGTGGAAATAGGGTTTTGGCTCCTCTGCGGATGGTTTGGGGTACGTAGGTATATATAGGAGGAAGAAGTAGGTCGGTGGAGCTACTGTGACGCCCCCGATTCAATCGTACACTAATCATGCACGCAAACGTGTACGATCAAGATCAGGGACTCACGGGAAGATATCACAACACAACTCTAAAACATAAATAAGTCATACAAGCATCATAATACAAGCCAGGGGCCTCGAGGGCTCGAATACAAGTGCTCGATCATAGACGAGTCAGCGGAAGCAACAATATCTGAGTACGGACATAAGTTAAACAAGTTTGCCTTAAGAAGGCTAGCACAAACTGGGATACAGATCGAAAGAGGCGCAGGCCTCCTGCCTGGGATCCTCCTAAACTACTCCTGGTCGTCGTCAGCGGCCTGCACGTAGTAGTAGGCACCTCTGGTGTACTAAGAGTCATCGTCGACGGTGGCATCTAGCTCCTGGGCTCCAGCATCTGGTTGTGACAACCAGGTAGAAGGGAAAGGGGGAAAAGAGGGAGAAAAGCAACCGTGAGTACTCATCCAAAGTACTCGCAAGCAAGGATCTACACTACATATGCATGGGTATATGTGTAAAGGGCCATATCGGTGGACTGAACTGCAGAATGCCAGAATAAGGGGGGGATAGCTAATCCTATCGAAGACTACGCTTCTGGCCACCTCCATCTTGCAGCATGTAGAAGAGAGTAGATGGTAAGTTCACCAAGTAGCATCGCATAGCATAATCCTACCCGGCGATCCCCTCCTGGTCGCCCTGTTAGAGAGCGATCACCAGGTTGTATCTGGCACTTGGAAGGGTGTGTTTTATTAAGTATCCGGTTCTAGTTGTCATAAGGTCAAGGTACAACTCCGGGTCGTACTTTTACCGAGGGACACGGCTATTCGAATAGATAAACTTCCCTGCAGGGGTGCACCACATAACCCAACACGCTCGATCACATTTGGCCGGACACACTTTCCTGGGTCATGCCCGGCCTCGGAAGATCAACACGTCGCAGCCCCACCTAGGCTCAACACAGAGGTCAGCACGCCGGTCTAAATCCTATGCGTGCAGGGGTCTGGGCCCATCGCCCATTGCACACCTGCACGTTGCATTCGCGGCCAGAAGCAGACCTAGCCCCCTTAATACAAGCGCGAGCTTACGGTCCAATGCGGCGCGCCACTCAGTCGCTGACGTCAAAAAGAGCTTCGGCTGATACCACGACGTCGAGTGCCCATAACTGTTCCGGCGTAGTTGGTTAGTGCGTATAGACCAAATGGCCAGACTCAGATCAAATACCAAGATCTCGTTAAGCGTGTTAAGTATCCGCGAACGCCGACCAGGGCCAGGCCCACCTCTCTCCTAGGTGGTCTCAACCTGCCCTGTCGCTCCACCACGAAGTAACAGTCGGGGGCCGTCAGGAACCCAGGCCCACCTCTACCGTGATGGAGCCACCTGTCCTTTTAGCCCCCTCATCAGAATCACTTGCGGGTACTCAACGAGCTGACCCGACTTTAGTCACCACATGTGTCATGTATATAAAGTATATAGTATATACCCGTGATCACCTCCCGAAGTGATCACGACCCAGTAGTATAGCATGGCAGACGGACAAGAGTGTAGGGCCAATGATGGAACACTAGCATCCTATACTAAGCAGTAGGATAGCAGGTAAGGGTAACAACTGTAGCAACAATGACAGGCTATGCAGCAGAATAGGATTAACCGAAAGCAGTAACATGCTACACTACTCTAATGCAAGCTGTATAGAGAAGAATAGGCGATATCTGGTGATCAAGGGGGGGGGGGGCTTGCCTGATTGCTCTGGCAAGAAGGAGGGGTCGTCAACAGCGTAGTCGGTCGGGGCACCAGTAGCGGCGTCGGTCTCGTAGTCTACCAGAGAGAAGAGGGGGAAGAAACAATGAATACAATGCAAACAGATGCATAACGATGCATGACATGACAAAGCGTGATGCTAGGTGTGCCCAAACGCGGTCGGAGGTGAATCCGACGAAGGGGGGAAACATCCGGGAAAGTATTCCCGGTGTTTCGCGTTTTCGGACAGATGATCCGGAGGAGAAAGGTTGCGTGTTTGCTATGCTAGGGATGTGTGGCAGACGAACGGGCTGCGTATCCGGATTCGTCTCGTCGTTCTGAGCAACTTTCATGTACAAAGTATTTTCATTCGAGTTACAGATTATTTTATATGATTTTTCAAAGATTTAAATAAATTCTAGAATTTCTGCATTTAACTTAATTCAAAATAATAAACAGTGGAATATTCTTTTATACCTAGCAGCAGCTAGCTACTAAGTATGACAGGAGGGGTCCAGAGGCTGAGTCAACATGCACAGTCAGCAAGTCAAAGGTCAATGCTGACCAGTCAAACAGAGGGTGGGGCCCAGGTGTCATTGGTTGTTTTAATAACAACAATTTTAATTAGCTAGTTTATCAAAAAGGGCCCACTAGTCAGTGGGGTATTAGGTGGGGGTTAGGTTAGTGCCTAATTAACACGGTCGGGCCCACCAACTGGTTTTAACCAGCGCGCGCCGGCGGAGGCATACAGAGGCAACGGGGGCTCGCCGGACTCGCGGCTCCGGCGGCCATTTGGTCAAGCCGAGCGCGGCTATGGGGAGAGGGCGACATCGCGAGTCGAGTAGAGGGGTCAGTGGGTGCGGGTGGTGCCCGGAGCGGCGGCAGCGAGGTCTACGGGCGTGGCCGGGCGCAGCTGCGGCCGAACAAGGCGCAAGCAAGCAGCACCGGCGTGGGGAGCGAGCAGCGCTCGGCAGAGCAGCAGGAAAGGCAGGGGGAGCGGGGGGAAGTGAAGGGAGGCGCGGGGTGGGCAGCAGCTGCAGGCCGCAGCGCAGTCAGTAGGAGTGGGCGGCTGTAGGTCGGGGCGCGTCCATGGCCTACAAGCAGCGTGAGCAGCGGGCACAACACAGGAGCGCTTCCGGAGAGCGGGGCGAGCGAGGCGCGGGCAGCGCGAGGGAGCAGCAGCAGGTCCACGACGACGCGTGGTCGCGGCCCGTGACGTGCGCGCGCGGACGACGGGAAGGGCGCGGGGAGCGCGGTCGGGGACGGCGCCCTAGCGTGCGCGGGACAGGGGAGAGAGGGGAGTGCGTGGCCCTCACCGTACGATGCAGGGGTACGGGCGGCGAGGCTCGTTGATGCGAGTCGGAGAGGAGGCTGAGGACGACTTTCCGGCGACGGCAGGCGATGGCGATCCGGGGAAGGGAACGGCTCGATCCGCGCGAGGCAGGGGTCCCGAGCTTCGATGCGTCCACGTAGTCGACTAAGACGGCGGAGGCGGGGCTCCCAGCGCAGTCTGAGATGGCGGGGAGGGTAGTGGCCACGAGGATGAGGTCGGCCATGGCGACGTGGTTCGGCTGCGGGCGAGGTGGAAGAAGCGGCGCAAGGGAAGGGGAAATGGCGCTAGGGCTTCGCCTGGGGCTCGGGGCGATGCCCTTATCCCCTCCGCGACGCCCTGTAGCATCGCCGTGGCGAGCATCGTGCAGTCGCAGCGGCGATGATAGCATGCGGTGGTGACACGCACGGGGAGAGAGAGGGGGTTAAGGATGAGGGGGGTTTAGGTGGGCTGGGCGCACTGTGTAACTTAGGCTCAGTTGCATAATAGCTTGTAGGTATTTTCTATTTCTCCTTTTATTTCTTTTATGTTTATTTATTTCTCCTCTATTTTGTCTTTATTTTAGGTAGCAAATGAAATTTTGGTGAACAAGAAATTTGCCACATAAATCTTGGGTCATATAATTGAGTTGCACACGAAGCTTCAAGTTATTTTGAAAAGGATTAATATTTGTTTACTTTTAAAAGGTTAATTTAAATGTTGTTTGTTCCAGTTTTAATTATCTTAGAGGCATATAAACATTCCCAAAATGTTGTTTGATGTTAGTTAATTTGTTAGTGAATATTTACAACCTTTTGAACATTTTAGTTTTGACTTTTGTAAACTTTAATTGTTTTAAATTTAATTCAAATTTTGAATTTGAATCCGTTTCGAACTAACGCGAGATTATCAGCAGTAACCGAGGTGATGTGGCATCATTAACGCGGGATTACTGTAGCCTAATTATCCAGGCGTCACAAATCTCCTCCACTACATGAAATCTCGTCTCGAGATTTAGGAGCGGGAGTAAGGGGGAATGGATTTGGTTACGAAATTTTGACGAGTGTCCTCGGTCTTGGTTGCTCTTCTGGAAGAGGTCGATCCATTATGTTGATGTCTTCATTTCTCTGCTTCAGGTCATCATGATGAAGTCGACATCCTTTCTTCGCGAACTCCATCGTACTTACGAAAGAATAAAGGGGTGGGTATTCCAGGAGAATGGACCTCCACAAGGTTGACTATCTGATCGATAACATCGGGGAAGGTGGCAGAAAGTAACTCTCGAATTGGAACTTAAGAAAACACCGAGAGCAAGTAGGACGGTGCACTAAGAAGTTTCGAGAGGATAGGCAATAGTTCATTGCCTGAAGCAAAACGTGATAGGGTTCATAGCAATGGGAGTAAGTATTGTGTCTGATACCAGAATTGGTGATCTTTCGGATGGTGGCTCATGAATTACGTACGAGGCCATGCGCGAGGAATAACCTTAAGAACAGGGGGTGTATAGGAGAGTCAGGTTTTGATCCTGTGGAATTGTGGGTTATGGGCCCACCATGTGGGTTAAAAGTAGGAAGGCGATGACGTCTTACACGATCATGTAAGCAAGGCATGTCAGAGGATAGCCTGTCAGTTATGTCGGCAACAACATCGGTACTAAGGGCGAGGGACGAAGAGAACCATTATCCTGCTCGTTGAACGAGGCGGACCAATAGGCAAAGTTCTCGTCCATCGGTGGCTACCGGAATGTCATCAACAATAGTAACAGAGTCTTGCTGACAGAATTGTACACCGTGGTGTTTACATAAGCAGGAGAATAATACTGCTTGGATCATATAGATCACAAGAAAGGTTAAACCAAACAATGGAAAGGAAAATATGATTACCAGGTTTAAGCAGAACAATGGAAAGGAAAACGTGTTTAAACACATATATCAAGGGTATCCTTCCCAAGGACAAGCAGAGCATGATATCCATGACAGGATATAATGTAGAAAACTCTTTAGGTAAGGGGAGAGAAATTTCACGACATTACCCCTACAACGGTGTTAGGATAATTGAGCAAGAAAACATTTAGCATTGGGCTTCAAATGTTCTTATCGAAAATCGGAGTACCAAAGACATGCTTCGAGATAGCATTGACATGGTCTTCGAGCATGGTCGGACTTTGGATACTCAAAGGATTCATCAGGAACAACTTATAGAATAAGTCTTACAATTTCCTCATGGAAGAATGGCTAACCTTGCTAAAAAGGAAACTATAACAATAGGTCCTCTAGCTAGGGGTGCTAAGCAAAGGCACCTTCTTACCGGGTTATGTAGAGACCAATGTTATAACTCTTGGAAATATGTCCCAACCATCATATCTGACCAAGATTCAGATCCGATTGGTGTCAGGATACCTCAGACTCAGGATGCCTGAGAAGAGAAGGTGCAACACGATTTGACGAGATGACATTGTGAGATTCTCGTAAACGATCTATGGAAGCGAGTTTCAAAACAAGAGTTCATCATTAAACCAAGGAGAGGATGAGAGTGTGGCTGATGAACTAAACGACAATTCATCGAGATTTCCAAAAGATGGATTTCCACAATCATGTGAACAAAGAGATAACATTTGTCAACCAAATGATATAAGGAGATATGCTCGAGGAAAACATACCCAATTTAAACATTGGTTGAAAGGTGCACCCGAAATATGGGCTTAGGTAGCATGACCGATGTTATAATGGTGATTCGATAACCAATGGTCTAAGAATGAAATGTCGACCATTAACTTCAAAGCAATAGGGTTGCTATAAGGAAAGAATCCGAACAACAACGTTCACTTGTTGGAATCAACACGGGGACCAAGAAAGAATGGTGATGGTGAGAAGTATCACTATACCAAGAATTCTTAAGAGGTGGAGTAATCCTCACGACATTCTTGACATAAAAGATGGTAATACTCCAAGGTAAAGAAGAACAAATGCTGGATAGCAAGGAACTCAAGGTATAACACAGAACACGAACAAGTTTATGTCGGAGGGAAGGCAATAAAGTGGTCAATGACAACACAAATCATCGAGGGCAAGGATGGTATTTCTCATCATGAATTCAATTGATATCCTGGAAGAGCTCAGAATGTTGATGATGATCATGACACATTTGTCGAGAGGTTTCATGAAGATATAATCGCTCATCGAGGACATCAAACAAAAGGAAGGATGGAGCGAAAAGTTATTGAAACTACGGATACGACACATACTCGGAATCAAGCTTGTTGTTTGAGGTGAAACGGTAAGACAAGGAAGATCGACGTAAGCTTAGCTCATCATCGAAAGTTGTGCTCTGGGATTAAGGACCAGGTAGCACAGCTTAAGCTTTAACATGACGATGATGATGTAGCCAATCGGTTGGGAATGACATCAGCGAGTACAACTCGCAGGTAATAAGGATTACAAAGAGTAGTTGAACCGTAGAACAGACTCGATTCGGTTATCGGTGTTTCGAGTGACAAACAACTCAAAACCCGGAGAAAATTGGAATCATCGAGAAATAATAGTTGATGAAGAACTCACAAGAAGTTATGTAGCTCGGTGATATTCTCAAGATACCATAGTGTAATACTCGACGGTGGAGCAGAGTAGACGGTGGACACGTGAAATGATCTGCAGAAGACAAGTACTTCATCTTGTCTGAGAAATGGAATCAAAGGAGAACAATCATGGTCGGAACCACGGTTGCAAAGGACCAAACATGGATACTAGATGAACCTATATCAAGGAAATAGTTATTATTACAAGAAGTTTCCATGATAGGATCTACATCGTGCCCATGGGCATGAACACAAGTTCAAGGTCGACTCCCACTTCTTCAATGTATAACCTTCCATTCACCTCTCGCTTTTTGAAAATGTCATTAGTTGTTGAAAGTTTTACCTGGTGCAATACCAGATAAGTATGACCCATGAAATCTTTCGGGTTCACACAGATTAAGGAAGGCATACGTTCAACCCATCAGGGCATCATAGAAACATATCTCCACGAGTAAATAATACAAGCTCTAAAGTAGAGCATGGTTGTCAAGGCAAATGATACAATTTACCAAAGGCATTACGTATCAGGGGAAGAACTCAAGGTTTGAGAATATGCAGGAACGGTTGGATAATAATCCACCAAACGATCTGGTGGACCGCCAAGAATCTGATGTGAGCATATATGTTCAACCAGAAGAAGAAATAATGCAAAAGGCATCGGATTATAGAAATATCTTGATAATTCGAGAGCTTAAATACAAGGAATTATGATTTCCAAGTTGGGGGATCAGAAGCAGATGCTCTGATCAAAAGATAAGTCAGTCGAATAGACTTAGAGGCACAAACGGCGGCAATTCGATTGGTCGACAACCAGCTCATGTTCAAAATGACGTCCGAGCCGGAAGGATAATTTTCAAGGAATACTGATGATTTGTGCATTCACACACATGCTGAACCAACAGGATCAGAATGTCGATCACAAAGTATTTTAATGAATATTGCTTGACATATGGAAGTAACCATTATGCAAGCAGGTAAAGAAGATCAAGAGCAATAGGCTACTGAGGATTTCGAAAGATCGAATGGCATTTCAAAGAATTTTGCCAAACACCTGAACAACTGGGGATGAACGAATCCCCAATAAGGGTGAGAAATTATTCATACATGTATTCATTAGGAAAAGGAGCTGCAAGGCAGTAAGCACAAAGGATTCTTGGAACAACGGGAAGTAGTTCAGGGTATCTTGTACTAAAAAGAGTAATCGAGAATGAAGGTATGGATGGCAAGTATAAGTAGCTATCCATAGGGATGTCTCGGTGGTAGTGAATTCACAAAGGCGGTGGGCACAAGTGTCTCGGTAAAACATCGAATAGCATCTTCGGAAACTTCTGGTGCAGCAGGCGATCATCTGTAATAAGGGGTTCACCGGGTGGAAGTAGTTGCGAGAACCTAGAGTCAGAGTAAGTAAAATCGTTTAACCCGAATAGAAGAGATGCCAGAGTCCCAGAGTATAGGTCGAGAATAAAAGATCCTAATACCAGCCAATGGCGACGTGGGCCCGTAAGACACACAACCATGTTAGTAAAAAGTTTTGCAATGTCTAGACTCGACTTCGGCCAAGGAGTGTGGAAGGGGGATTCCTACAGGCAGTCGGCTCTGATACCAACTTGTGATGCCCCCGATTCAATCGTACACTAATCATGCACGCAAACGTGTACGATCAAGATCAGGGACTCACGGGAAGATATCACAACACAACTCTAAAACATAAATAAGTCATACAAGCATCATAATACAAGCCAGGGGCCTTGAGGGCTCGAATACAAGTGCTCGATCATAGACGAGTCAGCGGAAGCAACAATATCTGAGTACAGACATAAGTTAAACAAGTTTGCCTTAAGAGGGCTAGCACAAACTGGGATACAGATCGAAAGAGGCGCAGGCCTCCTGCCTGGGATCCTCCTAAACTACTCCTGGTCGTCGTCAGCGGCCTGCACGTAGTAGTAGGCACCTGCGGTGTAGTAAGAGTCGTCGTCGACGGTGGCGTCTGGCTCCTGGGCTCCAGCATCTGGTTGCGACAACCAGGTAGAAGGGAAAGGGGGAAAAGAGGGAGAAAAGCAACCGTGAGTACTCATCCAAAGTACTCGCAAGCAAGGATCTACACTACATATGCATGGGTATATGTGTAAAGGGCCATATCGGTGGACTGAACTGCAGAATGACAGAATAAGGGGGGGATAGCTAATCCTATCGAAGACTACGCTTCTGGCCACCTCCATCTTGCAGCATGTAGAAGAGAGTAGATGGTAAGTTCACCAAGTAGCATCGCATAGCATAATCCTACCCGGCGATCCCCTCCTGGTCGCCCTGTTAGAGAGTGATCACCGGGTTGTATCTGGCACTTGGAAGGGTGTGTTTTATTAAGTATCCGGTTCTAGTTGTCATAAGGTCAAGGTACAACTCCGTGTCGTCCTTTTACTGAGGGACACGACTATTTGAATAGATAAACTTCCCTGCAGGGGTGCACCACATAACCCAACACGCTTGACCCCATTTGGCCGGACACACTTTCCTGGGTCATGCCCGGCCTCGGAAGATCAACACATCGCAGCCCCACCTAGGCTCAACACAGAGGTCAGCACGCCGGTCTAAATCCTATGCGCGCATGGGTCTGGGCCCATCGCCCATTGCACACCTGCACGTTGCATACGCGGCCGGAAGCAGACCTAGCCCCCTTAATACAAGCGCGAGCTTACGGTCCAATGCGGCGCGCGCCACTCAGTCCCTGACGTCAAAAAGAGCTTCGGCTGATACCACGACGCCGAGTGCCCATAACTGTTCCCGCATAGTTGGTTAGTGCGTATAGACCAAATGGCCAGACTCAGATCAAATACCAAGATCTCGTTAAGCGTGTTAAGTATCTGCGAACGCCGACCAGGGCCAGGCCCACCTCTCTCCTAGGTGGTCTCAACCTGCCCTGTCGCTCCGCCACAAAGTAACAGTCGGGGGCCGTCAGGAACCCAGACCCACCTCTACCGGGATGGAGCCACCTGTCCTTTCAGCCCCCTCATCATAATCATTTGCGGGTACTCAATGAGCTGACCCGACTTTAGTCACCACATGTGTCATGTATATAAAGTATATAGTATATACCCGTGATCACCTCCCGAAGTGATCACGGCCCAGTAGTATAGCATGGCAGACGGACAAGAGTGTAGGGCCAATGATGGAACACTAGCATCCTATACTAAGCAGTAGGATAGCAGGTAAGGGTAACAACTGTAGCAACAATGACAGGCTATGCAGCAGAATAGGATTAACCGAAAGCAGTAACATGCTACACTACTCTAATGCAAGCTGTATAGAGAAGAATAGGCGATATCTGGTGATCAGGGGGGGGGGCTTGCCTGATTGCTCTGGCAAGAAGGAGGGGCCGTCAACAACATAGTCGGTCGGGGCACTAGCAGCGGCGTCGGTCTCGTAGTCTACCGGAGAGAAGAGGGGGAAGAAACAATGAATACACTGCAAACAGATGCATGACATGACAAAGCGTGATGCTAGGTGTGCCCAAACGCGGTCGGAGGTGAAACCGGCGAAGGGGGGAAACATCCGGGAAAGTATTCCCGGTGTTTCGCGTTTTCGGACAGATGATCCGGAGGAGAAAGGTTGCGTGTTTGCTATGCTAGGGATGTGTGGCGGACGAACGGGCTGCGTATCTGGATTCGTCTCGTCATTCTGAGCAACTTTCATGTACAAAGTATTTTCATTCGAGTTACAAATTATTTTATATGATTTTTCAAAGAGTTAAATAAATTCTAGAATTTCTGCATTTAATTTAATTCAAAATAATAAACAGTGGAATATTCTTTTATACCTAGCAGCAGCTAGCTATTGAGTATGACATGTGGGGTCCAGAGGCTGAGTCAACAGGCATAGTCAGCAAGTCAAAGGTCAATGCTGACCAGTCAAACAAGGGGCGGGGCCCAGGTGTCATTGGTTGTTTTAATAACAACAATTTTAATTAGCTAGTTTATCAAAAAGGGCCCACTAGTCAGTGGGGTATTAGGTGGGGGTTAGGTTAGTGCCTAATTAACACGGTCGGGCCCACCAGCTGTTTTAACCAGCGCGCGCCGGCGGAGGCGTACAGAGGCGACGGGGGCTCGCCGGACTCGCAGCTCCGGCGGCCATTTGGTCAAGCCGAGAGCGGTTACGGGGAGAGGGCGATGGCGCGAGTCGAGTAGAGGGGTCAGTGGGTGCGGGTGGTGCCCGGAGCGGCGGCAGCGAGGTCTACGGGCATGGCCGGGCGCAGCTACGGCCGAACAAGGCGCAAGCGAGCAGCACCGGCGCGGGGAGCGAGCAGCGCTCGGCTGAGCAGCAGGAAAGGCAGGGGGAGCGGGGGGAAGCGAAGGGAGGCGCGGGGTGGGCAGCAGCTGCAGGCCGCAGCGCAGTCAGTAGGAGTGGGCGGCTGTAGGTCGGGGCGCGTCCATGGCCTACAAGTAGCGTGAGCAGCGGGCACAGCACAGGAGCGCTTCCGGAGAGCGGGGCGAGCGAGGCGCGGGCGCGGGCAGCGCGAGGGAGTAGCAGCAGGTCCACGACGGCGCGTGGTCGCGGCCCGTGACGTGCGCGAGCGGACGACGGGAGGGGCGCGGGGAGCGCGGTCGGGGACGGCGCCCTAGCGTGCGATGCAGGGGTACGGGCGGTGAGGCTCGTTGATGCGAGTCGGAGAGGAGGATGAGGACGACTTTCCGGCGACGGCAGGCGATGGCGATCCGGGGAAGGGAACAACTCGATCCACGCGAGACAGGGGTCCCGAGCTCCGATGCATCCACGTAGTCGACTAAGACGGCGGAGGCGGTGCTCCCGGCGCAGTCTGAGACGGCGGGGAGGGCAGTGGCCACGAGGATGACGTCGGCCATGGCGACGTGGTTCGGCTGCGGGCGAGGTGGAAGAAGCGGCGCAAGGGAAGGGGGAATGGCGCTAGGGCTTCGCGTGGGGCCCGGGGCGACGCCCTTATCCCCTCCGCGACGCCCTGTAGCATCGCCGTGGCGAGCATCGCGCGGTCGCAGCGGCGATGATAGCATGCGATGCGGTGGTGACACGCACAGGGAGAGAGAGGGGGTTAAGGATGAGGGGGGTTTAGGTGGGCTGGGCGCACTGTGTAACTTAGGCTCAGTTGCATAGTAGCTTGTAGGTATTTTCTATTTCTCCTTTTATTTCTTTTATGTTTATTTATTTCTCCTCTGTTTTGTCTTTAGTTTAGGTAGCAAATGAAATTTTGGTGAACATGAAATTTGCCACATAAATCTTGGGTCATATAATTGAGTTGCACACGAAGCTTCAAGTTATTTTGAAAAGGATTAATATTTGTTTACTTTTAAAAGGTTAATTTAAATGTTGTTTGTTCCAGTTTTAATTATCTTAGAGGCATATAAACATTCCCAAAATGTTGTTTGATGTTAGTTAATTTGTTAGTGAATATTTACAACCTTTTGAACATTTTAGTTTTGACTTTTGAAAACTTTAATTGTTTTAAATTTAATTCAAATTTTGAATTTGAATCCATTTCGAACTAACGCGAGATTATCAGCAGTAACCGAGGTGACGTGGCATCATAACGCGGGATTACTGTAGCCTAATTATCCGGGCGTCACAACTATGAGGGGCCCATGAGGGTGGAGGGCGCGCCCAGGGGGTAGGCGTGCCCCCTGCCTCGTGGCCTCCTCGGTGATTTCTTGACGTCCACTCCAAGTCCTCTGGATCACGTTTGTTCCAAAAATAACTCTCCCGAAGGTTTCATTCCGTTTGGACTCCGTTTGATATTCCTTTTCTGCGGAACACTGAAATAGGCAAAAAACATCAATTTGGGCTGGGTCTCCGGTTAATAGGTTAGTCCCAAAAATAATATAAAAGTGTATAATAAATCCCATTAAACATCCAAAACAGAATAAATAATACCATGGAACAATCAAAAATTATAGATACGTTGGAGACGTATCAGGAAGCTATACAAGATGCAGACTAGACAGAGCATTGGTTAACGCTGCATGGATGGCCAAGTTTCCTTCGGCATCTATTACACACCTTACAGGGTCTACTTCAGACCACTCGCCCTTGTTAATTGATTTTGGAGGTGTGGAGGAGGCGCATACACAGCGACCCTTCAAATACGAACTGATGTGGGAATCACATGAAGGGTTCGAAGACCGGCTCACAACTGGCTGGTGCTCAGGTCAGCCGTGCTCATCCGTAGAAGAGATGCGCCAAAAATTATACAACTTATCTAAGGGTTTGAATACTTGGAGCAGGGATACATTCGGCAGTGTTCGGAAAGAAATAAAGCATCTGAAGAGTTTGCTAGAAGAACTCCGTAGCGATCCAGCAAGGACAGGGCCAACCCATGTGGAACTAAAAGTCAATGAAAGGTTGATTGAGATGTACCACCGGGAGGAAATCATGTGGCAACAACGGGCCAGAGTTGAGTGGCTTTCGGCCGGGAACAGGAACACTAGATTTTTTCATCTGCGAGCTAGTATACTGTAACACCCCGCATGTAACTTGCCATATTTGTAACTCCGACTCTTGCCATTTTCGGCTATGTGTTATGATATTCCCTCCGTGGTCGGGTTTTGTTTTTCGTTTTTGCATTTTGTTCATGTCATGCATTTCATATCATGTCATCATGTGCATTGCATTTGCATACGTGTTCGTCTCATGCATCCGAGCTTTTCCCCATTGTCCGTTTTGCAATCCGGCGCTCCTATCTCCCCCGGTGCACCCCTTTCGTTTTCTTTCGTGTGCGGGTGTCAAACTTTCTCGGAATGGACCGAGGCTTGTCAAGTGGCCCTAGTATACCACCCGGAGACCACCGGTCAAGTTTCGTTCAATTTGGAGGTTGTTTGGTACGCCAACGGTTAACCGGGCATCCGCAAAGTCCATTTGAGGGTCCAGCAAAACCCCCCCTCAAAACCAGCCCAAAACCCACCAAACTCTCTTTCATGCTCTAGGTCATTCGATCACGATCGTGTGGGCGAAAATCGCACCTCATTTGGAGCCTCCTAGCTCCCTCTACCTATAAATATGTGAGACCCCCGTATTTTTTCGCGCAGTCCAAACCCTAGTTCGTTCCCCTCGCGCCGCCGGACGTGTCCGCCTCCGGCCGGACGCGTCCACTCCCACCGCCGTCACCACGTGTCACCGCCGCCTTCGCCGTCGCCGCCGGCCCGCCCGAGCCCGCGGGGAGCCCTCCCCGGCCCGCGCGCCCGCCGCCGCCCGCCTCCCGGCCCATCGCCGCGCCCCCGCGGGCCCTCCTCCTCCTCGCCG
Organism: Aegilops tauschii subsp. strangulata; assembly: GCF_002575655.3. NCBI lineage: Eukaryota > Viridiplantae > Streptophyta > Magnoliopsida > Poales > Poaceae > Aegilops > Aegilops tauschii. Next base: position 358,088,847 of record NC_053038.3, read on the forward strand.
CCTGTCCCATCGCCAGCCGGCCGCCTCGCCGTCGAGCTCCGGCGAGCTCGCCCACTGCCGCCGCCGGATCTCCTCCGCCGCCCGTGCCAGGGCGCGCCGCCGGCCGTGCCCCTCGCCGCCGCCACGCCCCGGCCTCCTCCTTCCCCTCTCCGGCCGCTCCTCCTCCTCACCGCGGCCTCCCGCCAGCGAGCGCGCCCGGGCGACCCCGGCCTCGATCCAGATCCGGTTCGCCCGTACGGTTGACTTTCCTCCCGACCACCCAAATATTTTTCAAAGTGTTGGAATTTTTACAGCAAGTGCCTCTGTTCATAGTTGCATAACTCCTTGCATGTAGCTCCGATTCGCACGTATAATATGTCAAATTGTTAGTCTCGTGATGCTCTTCATTTTGTTCAATTGCACTATGTTCATTAGAGGTCATCTTGATGCCCAAATCTCTGTTGGAAGAGGCCTAGTTGCTGTTATCTTCTGGTTCTTAACAGAACTTGGAGATTTGTCATTTTTGTATCTTTAAATCTGTGCATCTTATGAGCATGAGCTCTACATGTATTTTGTCGTATGCCATGCCATCGTTCCAGTGGTGCAGCCCTGTATTTTTGTGATCTCTGTGGTGACTAGCACAAGCATGCAAAGTAGACTCCGTAATGTTTCTGATTTCAGGGACTTAGCGTTTTCTCCAAGTCCTTGTCTGCTGTTATTTTGTTGCCATGTAAACTTGATGCTACAGAGAGATCCATGCATATTTTGGAGATGTTCAGTAAGGATGTTTTGTAGCTATATTTGTAATTGATCCCTTCCTTCCCTTTTTTGCAATTATGGAGTGCCATAGCATGACTCAATATTGCTCTACTTTTGCTATAAAATATTTCTGGCAGATTCTTAACATGATATTCATTTTTGCCAAGCTTATTGTAGTTGATCCATACATGCTATGCAATTGTTCTTGCGATGGTTAGCTTCATAAACATGCCATCTTGCTTCAGGTGTGCTTGGTTTGTCATGCATGGCTCTGTAGTGAGTGCATCAAGCTCACAAAGAGGCCTACATATTATTGTTTCTGCCATGCTCTGTTTTCTGCAAAGTCTGAAACCTGATAACGAAACTTGCTATGTTTACATGCTTGCCACCATATCTTCTGGTCCTTTTGGCTTATGGTAAGTAAGGGACTTTTGTCATCTGCATTTAGTAGAACACTGTCATGCCTTGTTTTGCTATGTTATGTTCCTGTAGCATGTTGATTTCGCGCTCTGAACATTGCTACCTGATACTGTTTTCTGCCATGTCCAGTTTTTCACCAAGTCTGTGATCCTGTTATCTTTTGCACTCTTACCATGCTTGTTTGAGCTTGTTATGTTGTGAACTAGCCGTAGCTCAGTGTTCATCTTTTGTCAAGCATCTCCTGTAGATTACTGCCATATGCTTTGTTGCTATGTTGGGGTGCTGTAGCATTGTTGCTTGTTGCATTTTAAGTGCTATCATGCTGTTAATCGCAGATTCGTGTCATTCTTGTTTTGCTTGCCATTTGCAAACCGTGCACCCGTTTCCGGTGATCTTTATATCGATTTCGACCAAAATCATCCCATCTTTCCAGTGGCATGCTTGGTTTGCCAAGTTACTTCCTTGTTCATCATTTTCCTTCCGGAGCACGCATATGCATCGCATATCATATCTTGCATATCATACATGTTTTGCATCATGTTGCTTGTGCATTCCTCGTGATTGATTGTGGTTCCGTTTGTTTGTGTTCTTGTCTTGGGTAGAGCCGGGAGACGAGTTCGTGAACGAGGAACCTGTTGAGTACGCTTACGAGGATCAAGCTCTCGACAACTCTGAGAACCAGGCAGGCAAGATGACCACCCCTCGAAATCACTTCTATCTTTGCTTTGCTAGTTGTTCGCTCTATTGCCATGCTACGCTACCTATCACTTGCTATATCATTTCTCCCATATTGCCATGTCAGCCTCTAACCATCCTTTCCTAGCAAACCATTGTTTGGCTAAGTTACCGCTTTTGCTCAGCCCCTCTTATAGCGTTGCTAGTTGCAGGTGAAGTTGAAGTTTGTTCCATGTCGGAACATGGATATGTTGGGATATCACAATTTCTCTTATTTAATTAATGCATCTATATATTTGGTAAAGGGTGGAAGGCTCGGCCTTATGCCTGGTGTTTTGTTCCACTCTTGCCGCCCTAGTTATTGATATACCGGGATTATGTTCCTTGAGTTTGCGTTCCTTACGCGGTCGGGTGATTTATGGGACCCCCTTGACAGTTCGCCTTGAATAAAACTCCTCCAGCAAGGCCCAACTTTCGTTTTACCATTTGCCGCCTAAGCCTTTTTCCCCCGGGTTTTCGCGAGCCCGAGGGTCATCTTATTTTAACCCCCGGGCCAGTGTTCCTCTGAGTGCTGGTCCAAACTAGAGCACCGTGCGGGACCGTCCCTTGGCAACTTGGGTTATGTTGGTACCAGTACGCTTCGCTTATCCGGTGTGCCCTGAGAACGAGATATGTGCAGCTCCTATCGGGATTTGTCGGCACATTCGGGCGGCTTTGCTGGTCTTGTTTTACCATTGTCGAAATGTCTTGTAAACCGGGATTCCGAGACTGATCGGGTCTTTCCGGGAGAAGGTTTATCCTTTGTTGACCGTGAGAGCTTATGATGGGCTAAGTTGGGACACCCCTGCAAGGTATTATCTTTCGAAAGCCGTGCCCGCGGTTATGAGGCAGATGGGAGTTTGTTAATGTCCGGTTGTAGAGAACTTGTCGCTTGACCCCAATTAAAATACATCAACTGCGTGTGTAGCCGTGATGGTCTCTTCTCGGCGGAGTCCGGGGAATGAAGACGGTCTGAGTTATGTATGACGTAAGTAGGTGTTCAGGATCACTTCTTGGTCATTGCTAGATGACGACCATTCCGTTGCTTCTCTTCTCGCTCTCTTTGCGTATGTTAGCCACCATATATGCTTATTGCCGCTGCAGCTCCACCTCTTTACACCATCCTTTCCTGTAAGCTTAAATAGTCTTGATCTCGCGGGTGTGAGATTGCTGAGTCCCCGTGACTCACAGATTCTACCAAAACAGTTGCAGGTGCCGACGATGCCAGTGCAGATGATGGGGTCGATCTCAAGTGGGAGTTCGACGAGGAACGTGGTCGTTACTATGTGTCTTTTCCTGATGATCAGTGGTGGAGCCCAGTTGGGACGATCGGGGATCTAGCATTTGGGGTTGTCTTATTTTCATCTGGATTTTGACCGTAGTCGGTCTATATGTTTGTATTCTGGATGATGTATGATATATTTTCATGTATTGTGTGAAGTGGCAATTGTAAGCCAACTCTTTATCCCATTCTTGTTCATTACATGGGATTGTGTGAAGATGACCCTTCTTGCGACAAAACCACTATGCGGTTATGCCTTTAAGTCGTGCCTCGACACGTGGGAGATATAGCCGCATCGTGGGCGTTACAAGTTGGTAATCAGAGCCATCCCCGACTTAGGAGCCCCCTGCATGATCGAATCGCTGGCGTTGTTGAGTATAGAACAAAAATGTTTTGAGTCTTAGGATTATATATATCGGAGAGTAGGATTCTTTTTACTCCTCAGTCCCTTCGTCGCTCTGGTGAGGTCTCCTGACGTAGAAGTTTTGACTATTCTCTCCTCAAATTTCACTAATTTTTTTTAGGATCACGCGGGTATCTTGGAATCGTTCCGATGGTTTTGTGACGAGAACATTGTTCTTGGTGCCTCCTGTCATTTAGGGGTTGTGGCAGTGTCCCGGGGAGTTGAGCTCCGAGGTGTTGTCGTCACAATTTTATCATTGCAGTTCTGGAATACCCGAGTTTCGCCGACATCGAAATCTCTTTTATGCAGTTGTTGGTGAGATCACCTCGACGCCACCCAGTACTGGGGCGGGAGTTCGGGAGTATTGCCATAACTTGTATAACGGATGTTTTTCGAAGGTTGAGGTAAACGATTTCCGAAGGTTTCTTGATTATGTGTTGACGGATGGATACAGCTGGATCTAGGGATTGTTAGTTTGGGTGATATATTTTGTGTCCCCTGTATCCCCAACACCAGATTGCATAACCAGAAAGTTTCGGGAGTTTATAAGTGGGAATTCAAGTAGCCTTAGGATATCTTTCCGACAGACGCATGATATGAGATTGGGGTTCGACGTCTAGTGGTCCGCCTGTACATGGTTGGTTTTACAGTGGTCTCGTAGTGTCTTAAAGAGTCCATGGCTATGCCGACTCGGGGACGCTTCGTATGTCATGTGCACAGCCTTGTACATGATGGTGCTATACGATTGAGCCCGTGTGGGCCCCACCACGAAAACTTCGGACGAAATCTCTATCATATGTTTGTTCCGGCTTATTCTGCAAGCCAATACTTTGTTTTGTTTGAATTGTGGTATTCGAGTTGCTTCGAAATCATATGTTGATTCCATATCTTTTTCAAGTGGCTTCTCAACTTATGGAAGTGTGATGATTTACTACGGAATTCATTCGTTCATCTTCGTTCGAATGTTTATTGTGAAGACTACATGTTGCAATTTCTATCCGTTGATTCTACTTATCTATTTGTCTATCAAGATGCTAACGGATGTCACCCTCTTCAGGATGGCTCCGCCAACGCGCCAGAATCCGGATCGCAATGAAGGGAGTCAAGCGAACCCTCCGCCACCACCTCCACCTCCGGAGGCATGGCAAGCTATCATGGCAGCCACCAACGCCAATGCTCAGATGATTCTGCAACTCTTGCAAGAACGTACTCAAGGGCAAGGCAATCAAGGCAATCAAGGTCAAGGCAACAATCAGTTTCACTTTGCTACTCTCAACCAGTTTCTCGCAAATCAGCCCAAGTCTTTCAGCTACTGTGCCGAGGCCACGGATGCCGATGATTGGCTCGTGGACATCAACAAGCATTTTGAATGTAGCAATGTCAGGCCTGAGGACTATGTCAAGTTCGCTTCTTTCCAGCTCAAGGACCAAGCTGCTGATTGGTATCAACAATACAAAGATTCCAGAGGAGGTCGTGTGATCACTTGGACTGACTTTTATCGGGACTTCAAAGCGCACCACATTCCATAGTGTTGTTGAGAGCAAGAGTGAGGAGTTCCGCAATATCAAGCAAGGCAACATGTCTGTGTATTAATACAACATCCAGTTTCAGAAACTTGCTCGCTTCGCTAAACAAGACGTTCCTGATGAGAGAAGCATGATCTATCACTTCAGAGGTGGCCTTAAAGAGGATCTGCAGTTAGCTCTCGTTCTTGTTGAGCCTACTCAGTTTGATCAATTCTACAATATGGCACTGAAACAAGAGGCTGCTCAGCTCAAGTGTGAGGCTTCTAAGAAAAGAGTCAGAGATGCAGTTCAGTCTTCTTCTTCCTCACTTGTGACAGCTAAGCAACAGAAGTTCTGGTTGCCTCCTCCTCCTCCGTTTCGTCAGCCTTACCAGCAGAAGAACAAAGGTGGCCATGGTTCTTCCAACTCTGGCTATCAGAACAAGTCTCAGAATCAAGCTCCAAAGTCCAATGCTCCTTATCACCGTCCACTCTCAGAGGTGACTTGCAACAATTGTCAGCAGAAAGGTCACTATGCTAACAAGTGCTTCAACCAAAGGCGTCTTCCTCCTCCTCCTCCTGTCAGATCTTCCAGCAATGCAGTGGTCAAGCATAATCCAAAGTCTGCAAAGGTGAACATGATGAATGCAGCTCAAGCGGAGGAATCTACTGATGTGATAATGGGTAATCTTCCTGTTAACGATATTCCTGCAAAAGTTCTTTTTGATACTGGTGCATCGCTTTGTTTCATGTCAAGACCGTTTTTTGCCAAGCATGAGTTTTCCTGGTCTTATCTGGATAAACCTTTGGGTGTTATTTCTCCGGGGAAGTCAATGAGAGCCAACTCGATGGTCCAAATGTTTCCATCAAGATAGGCGACTATAAATTTCAGTCTTCTCCAGTTGTTCTTGGTGACTGGGATATTGATCTTATTCTCGGGATGGACTGGCTTTCTAAGCACAAAGCTCAACTTGATTGTCCTGCCAGGGAAATTCAATTGACACACTCTTCTAAGGATGTGATTATTTATGCCGCTCGTGATGAAACCATTCGGTTCTTCTCTCTCAATGAGAAGGGCGAATTGAATGCCATCTCTCAAATTCCAGTCGTTTGTGAGTATCAAGATGTCTTTCCAGAAGAGCTTCCGGGTATGCCTCCTCACCGGCCAGTTGAGTTTGTTATCGAACTAGAGCCTGGCACTGAACCCGTTTGCAAGCGTCCATACAAGCTTGGACCCAACGAGCTGAAGGAATTGAAGAAACAACTCAATGAACAAGAGCGTCTGGGTTTGATCAGACCGAGTTCTTCTGCATGGGGTTGTGGTGTTCTTTTTGTCAAGAAGAAGGATGGCACGGACCGACTTTGTGTCGACTACCGTCCATTGAACAAGAAGACAATCAAGAACAAGTATCCACTTCCCAACATCAATGAGCTATTTGAGCAACTCAAAGGGGCTAAAGTATTCTTGAAGCTTGACCTTCGTATGGGTTATCATCAGATTCGCATTCGTGAAGAAGATATTCCCAAGACAGCATTCAGAACAAGCTTTGGTTCTTATGAATATACTATCGTGTCTTTCGGCCTTGTCAATGCTCCTCCAGTGTTCTCTCGGATGATGAATTTCATCTTCAACCCCTATACCAATGAATTCGTTCTGGTGTATCTCGATGATATCTTGGTCTTCTCCAAGAATAAGCAGGATCATGCCAAACATTTGCGATTGGTGCTCGACAAGCTCAGAGAGTATCAATTCTATGCGAAGTTCTCCAAATGTGAGTTTTGGCTCGATGAAGTTCTTTTCCTTGGTCACATCATCTCTGCCAAGGGCATCGCTGTTAACCCCGAGAAGGTGTCCACAATTGTGAATTGGGAACCTCCTCAAAATGTCAAGCAGCTCCGCAGTTTTCTCGGTCTTGCAAGCTATTGCCGAAGATTCGTTGAGAATTTCTCCAAGATTGCAAAGCCTCTTTCCAACCTCCTCCAGAAGCATGTGAAGTATGTCTGGTCTCCTGAGTGTGACGTTGCTTTCAACACTCTCAAAGAGAAACTAGTCACAGCTCCTGTCTTGACTCCTCCTGATGAATCCAAGCCATATGAAGTTTTCTGTGATGCTTCTCTCCAAGGTCTCGGTGCTGTGTTAATGCAAGAGAAGAAAGTTGTGGCCTATACCTCTCGTCAGTTGAAGCCCAACGAGAAGAACTACCCCACTCACGATCTTGAGTTGGCGGCAGTTGTCCATGCATTAATAACGTGGAGACATCTCTTGTTGGGAAGACAAGTGGACATTTTCACTGATCACAAGAGTCTCAAGTACATCTTCACTCAGCCCAACCTCAACCTCAGGCAGACTCGATGGGTCGAAATGATTCAAGAGTACAATCCGAGTATTGAATATACTCCAGGCAAGGCTAATGTTATTGCAGATGCTTTAAGCAGGAAGGCTTATTGCAACAGCTTAATTCTCAAGCCTTTCCAACCGGATCTTTGTGAAGCTTTCCGTAAGCTGAACCTCCAAGTTGTTCCTCAAGGCCTTCTTGCCAACCTCATAGTCTCTCCTACTTTGGAATATCAAATTCGTGAGGCACAACTCCTTGATGCCATGGTGAAGAAGGTGAAACGTGGTATCGACAAGGGTCTTTCCAAATACAAGTGCTATCGCATTGATGACAGAGACACTTTATTCTTCGAGGACCGGATTGTGGTTCCTAAAGGTGATCTAAGGAAAGTCATAATGAATGAGGCGCACAATTCTCTCCTTTCCATTAATCCTGGAAGTACGAAGATGTACCATGACCTCAAGCAGTCGTATTGGTGGACTCGAATGAAGCGGGAAATTGCTCAATTCGTGAATGAATGTGATGTCTGTCGAAGAGTGAAAGCAGAACACCAACGACCAGCTGGTCTCCTCCAACCTCTTGCTATCCCAGAATGGAAGTTTGATCACATCGAAATGGACTTCGTGACTGGTTTTCCAAAGTCCAAGCGTGGAAATGATGCTATCTATGTTGTCATTGACAAGCTTTCTAAAGTGGCTCATTTCCTTCCAATCAAAGAATCCATCACAGCAACTCAGCTTGCAGAGCTTTACACCTCCAGAATTGTCTCCTTGCACGGCATTCCACAATTGATTTCTTCAGATCGTGGAAGCATCTTCACCTCTAAGTTCTGGGACTCCTTCCAGAAGGCCATGGGCACAAACATTCACTTCAGCACAGCTTTCCATCCTCAAACTAGTGGCCAAGTCGAGCGAGTCAATCAAATTCTTGAAGATATGCTCAGGGCTTGTGTCATTTCCTTTGGCATGAAATGGGAAGATTGCCTTCCATATGCTGAATTCTCCTACAACAACAGCTTCCAAGCGAGTTCGGGCAAGGCCCCATTCGAGATTCTGTATGGCAGAAAGTGCCGTACTCCTCTCAATTGGTCAGAGACTGGTGAACGCCAACTTCTTGGCAATGACTTAATCACTGAAGCTGAAGAAATGTGTAAAGTCATCCGTGATAATCTCAAAGCCGCGCAATCGCGTCAGAAGAGTTACTATGATAGTAAGCATCGTGATGTGGCTTTCGAGATCGGAGACCATGTCTACCTCCGCGTCTCTCCAATGAAAGGCACTCGTCACTTCGGTATCAAAGGGAAGCTTGCCCTTAGATACGTGGGTCCTTTGAAGATCGTTGGCAAAAGAGGCGACCTCGCCTATCAACTTGAGCTTCCTTCCAACTTCGCGAACGTGCACGATGTGTTCCACGTGTCACAGCTCTGCAAGTGCTTCAAGACGCCTGAGCGCACTATCAACTTCGAAGAGATTGACCTCCAAGAAGATTTGTCTTATCATGAGCACCCCGTTGCTATTCTTGAAGAAACTGAGCGCAAGACTCGCAACAAGTCAATCAAATTTCTGAAAGTGAAGTGGTCGCACCATTCCGACCGGGAAGCCACCTGGGAACGCGAGGACCATCTCCGTTCCGAATATCCGGAGTTCTTTCAGTCCTAGATCTCGGGACGAGATCCTCTCGTAGTGGTGGAGTGTTGTAACACCCCGCATGTAACTTGCCATATTTGTAACTCTGACTCTTGCCATTTTCGGCTATGTGTTATGATATTCCCTCCGTGGTCGGGTTTTGTTTTTCGTTTTTGCATTTTGTTCATGTCATGCATTTCATATCATGTCATCATGTGCATTGCATTTGCATACGTGTTCGTCTCATGCATCCGAGCTTTTTCCCCGTTGTCCGTTTTGCAATCCGACGCTTCTATCTCCCCCGGTGCACCCCTTTCGTTTTCTTTTGTGTGCGGGTGTCAAACTTTCTCGGAATGGACCAAGGCTTGTCAAGTGGCCCTAGTATACCACCCGGAGACCACCGGTCAAGTTTCGTTCCATTTGGAGGTCGTTTGGTACACCAACGGTTAACCGGGCATCCGCAAAGTCCATTTGAGTGTCCAGCAAAACACCCCCTCAAAACCAGCCCAAAACCCACCAAACTCTCTTCCATGCTCTAGGTCGTTCGATCACGATCGTGTGAGCGAAAACCGCACCTCATTTGGAGCCTCCTAGCTCCCTCTACCTATAAATATGTGAGACCCCCGTATTTTTCGCGCAGTCCAAACCCTAGTTCGTTCCCCTCACGCCGCCAGACGTGTCCGCCTCCGGCCGGACGCGTCCACTCCCACGCCGTCGCCACGTGTCACCGCCGCCTTCGCCGTCGCCGCCGGCTCGCCCGAGCCCGCGGGGAGCCCTCCTCGGCCCGCGCGCCCGCCGCCGCCCGCCTCCCGGCCCATCGCCGCGCCCCCGCGCGCCCTCCTCCTCCTCGCCGCCTGTCCCGTCACCGGCCGGCCGCCTCGCCGTCGAGCTCCGGCGAGCTCGCCCACTGCCGCCGCCGGATCTCCTCCGCCGCTCATGCCAGGGCGCGCCGCCGGCCGTGCACCTCGCCGCCGCCGCGCCCCGGCCTCCTCCTTCCCCTCTCCGGCCGCTCCTCCTCCTCACCGCGGCCTCCCGCCGGCGAGCGCGCCCGGGCGACCCCGGCCTCGATCCAGATCCGGTTCGCCCGTACGGTTGACTTCCCTCCCGACCCCCCAAATATTTTTCCAAGTGTTGGAATTTTTACAGCAAGTGCCTCTGTTCATAGTTGCATAACTCCTTGCATGTAGCTCTGATTCGCGCGTGTAATATGTCAAATTGTTAGTCTCGTGATGCTCTTCATTTTGTTCAATTGCACCATGTTCATTAGAGGTCATCTTGATGCCCAAATCTCTGTTGGAAGAGGGCTAGTTGCTGTTATCTTCTGGTTCTTAACAGAACTTGGAGATTTGTCATTTTTGTATCTTTAAATCTGTGCATCTTATGAGCATGAGCTCTACATGTATTTTGTCGTATGCCATGCCATCGTTCCAGTGGTGCAGCCCTGTATTTTTGTGATCTCTGTGGTGACTAGCACAAGCATGCAAAGTAGACTCCGTAATGTTTCTGATTTCAGGGACTTAGCGTTTTCTCCAAGTCCTTGTCTGCTGTTATTTTGTTGCCATGTAAACTTGATGCTACAGAGAGATCCATGCATATTTTGGAGATGTTCAGTAAGGATGTTTTGTAGCTATATTTGTAATTGATCCATTCCTTCCCTTTTTTGCAATTATGGAGTGCCATAGCATGACTCAATATTGCTCTACTTTTGCTATAAAATATTTCTGGCAGATTCTTAACATGATATTCATTTTTGCCAAGCTTATTGTAGTTGATCCATACATGCTATGCAATTGTTCTTGCCATGGTTAGCTTCATAAACATGCCATCTTGCTGCAGGTGTGCTTGGTTTGTCATGCATGGCTCTGTAGTGAGTGCATCAAGCTCACAAAGAGGCCTACATATTATTGTTTCTGCCATGCTCTGTTTTCTGCAAAGTCTGAAACCTGATAACGAAACTTGCTATGTTTACATGCTTGCCACCATATCTTCTGGTCCTTTTGGCTTATGGTAAGTAATGGACTTTTTTCATCTGCATTTAGTAGAACACTGTCATGCCTTGTTTTGCTATGTTAAGTTCCTGTAGCATGTTGATTTCGTGCTCTGAACATTGCTACCTGATGCTGTTTTCTGCCATGTCCAGTTTTTCACCAAGTCTGTGATCCTGTTATCTTTTGCACTCTTGCCATGCTTGTTTGAGCTTGTTATGTTGTGAACTAGCCGTAGCTCAGTGTTCATCTTTTGTCAAGCATCTCCTGTAGATTACGGCCATATGCTTTGTTGCTATGTTGGGGTGCTGTAGCATTGTTGCTTGTTGCATTTTAAGTGCTATCATGCTGTTAATCGCAGATTCGTGTCATTCTTGTTTTGCTTGCCATTTGCAAACCGTGCATCCGTTTCCGGTGATCTTTATATCGATTTCGACCGAAATCATCCCATCTTTCCAGTGGCATGCTTGGTTTGCCAAGTTACTTCCTTGTTCATCGTTATCCTTCCGGAGCACGCATATGCATCGCATATCATATCTTGCATATCATACATGTTTTGCATCATGTTGCTTGTGCATTCCTCGTGATTGATTGTGGTTCCGTTTGTTTGTGTTCTTGTCTTGGGTAGAGCCGGGAGACGAGTTCGTGAACGAGGAACCTGTTGAGTACGCTTACGAGGATCAAGCTCTCGACAACTCTGAGAACCTTGCAGGCAAGATGACCACCCCTCGAAATCACTTCTATCTTTGCTTTGCTAGTTGTTCGCTCTATTGCCATGCTACGCTACCTATCACTTGCTATATCATTTCTCCCATATTGCCATGTCAGCCTCTAACCATCCTTTCCTAGCAAACCGTTGTTTGGCTAAGTTACCGCTTTTGCTCAGCCCCTCTTATAGCGTTGCTAGTTGTAGGTGAAGTTGAAGTTTGTTCCATGTCGGAACATGGATATGTTGGGATATCACAATTTCTCTTATTTAATTAATGCATCTATATATTTGGTAAAGGGCGGAAGGCTCGGCCTTATGCCTGGTGTTTTGTTCCACTCTTGCCGCCCTAGTTACTGATATACTGGGATTATGTTCCTTGAGTTTGCGTTCCTTACGCGGTTGGGTGATTTATGGGACCCCCTTGACAGTTCGCCTTGAATAAAACTCCTCCAGCAAGGCCCAACTTTCGTTTTACCATTTGCCGCCTAAGCCTTTTTCCCCCGGGTTTTCGCGAGCCCGAGGGTCATCTTATTTTAACCCCCGGGCCAGTGTTCCTCTGAGTGCTGGTCCAAACTAGAGCACCGTGCGGGACCGTCCCTTGGCAACTTGGGTTATGTTGGTACCAGTACGCTTCGCTTATCCGGTGTGCCCTGAGAACGAGATATGTGCAGCTCCTATCGGGATTTGTCGGCACATTCAGGCGGCTTTGCTGGTCTTGTTTTACCATTGTCGAAATGTCTTGTAAACCGGGATTCCGAGACTGATCGGGTCTTTCCGGGAGAAGGTTTATCCTTCGTTGACCGTGAGAGCTTATGATGGGCTAAGTTGGGACACCCCTACAGGGTATTATCTTTTGAAAGCCGTGCTCGCGGTTATGAGGCAGATGGGAGTTTGTTAATGTCCGGTTGTAGAGAACTTGTCGCTTGACCCCAATTAAAATACATCAACTGCGTGTGTAGCCGTGATGGTCTCTTCTCGGCGGAGTCTGGGAAGTGAAGACGGTCTGAGTTATGTATGACGTAAGTAGGTGTTCAGGATCACTTCTTGGTCATTGCTAGATGACGACCGTTCCGTTGCTTCTCTTCTCGCTCTCTTTGCGTATGTTAGTCACCATATATGCTTATTGCCGCTGCAGCTCCACCTCTTTACACCATCCTTTCCTGTAAGCTTAAATAGTCTTGATCTCGCGGGTGTGAGATTGCTGAGTCCCCGTGACTCACAGATTCTACCAAAACAGTTGCAGGTGCCGACGATGCCAGTGCAGATGATGGGGTCGATCTCAAGTGGGAGTTCGACGAGGAACGTGGTCGTTACTATGTGTCTTTTCCTGATGATCAGTAGTGGAGCCCAGTTGGGACGATCGGAGATCTAGCATTTGGGGTTGTCTTATTTTCATCTGGATTTTGACCGTAGTCGGTCTATATGTTTGTATTCTGGATGATGTATGATATATTTTCATGTATTGTGTGAAGTGGCGATTGTAAGCCAACTCTTTATCCCATTCTTGTTCATTACATGGGATTGTGTGAAGATGACCCTTCTTGCGACAAAACCACTATGCGGTTATGCCTCTAAGTCGTGCCTCGACACGTGGGAGATATAGCCGCATCGTGGGCGTTACATATACGTAGGAAGAAAAACATGATAAAGGCTCTCTAGAATTCCCTTGGCGCGGTGATAGCTGATCCTGCGGAGTTGAAGGCGATGGCCAATGATTTCTATCAAACCTTATACTCATCCGAGGGGGTACAAGATATGGGGGCTGTCTTACAACACGTACCCGGAAGGTGACTGATGAAATGAACACAGCTTTGTGCGCCCCATACACTAAGGATGAAGTAAAAAATGCCTTGTTCCAGATGTTTCCAACAAAAGCGTTGGGCCTTGACGGTTTTCCAGCTCATTTTTATTAGTGCCATTGGGACATATGCGGAAACGAAGTCACGTATATTGTTCTAAGGATTGTACGAGGAGAAGAAAGCCCAGAGTGCATCAATGACACTGTTTTGGTGTTAATCCCCAAGGTAACAAGCCCAACGGTATTATCCCAGTTCCGGCCAATAAGTCTTTGCAATGTCTTATACAAGATAGCCTCAAAGGTGACAGCAAACAGATTGAAAATCATTTTACCCGACATAATCTCGGAGGAACAGTCAGCTTTAGTCCCGGGAAGGTTGATAACTGACAACATCATATGTGCCTATGAGTGTCTACATTTCATGAAGAGATCTATGTCAAAAGCTAATTCCTTTTGTGCATTAAATCTCGACATGATGAAGGCCTATGACAGGTTGGAATGGTCATACTTGAGAGCCATCATGGAAATGTTGGGGAACGTAGTAATTTCAAAAAATTTCCTACGCACACGCAAGATCATGGTGATGCATAGCAACGAGAGGGGAGAGTGTTGTCCACGTACCCTCGTAGACCGACAGCGGAAGCGTTATCACAACGCGGTTGATGTAGTCGTACGTCTTCACGATCCGACCGATCAAGTACCGAACGTACGGCACCTCCGAGTTCTACACACGTTCAGCTCGATGACGTCCCTCGAACTCCGATCCAGCCGAGTGTTGAGGGAGAGTTTCGTCAGCACGACGGCGTGGTGACGATGATGATGTTCCACCGACGCAGGGCTTCGCCTAAGCTCCGCAACGGTATTATCGAGGTGTAATATGGTGGAGGGGGGCACCGCACACGGCTAAGAGATCTCAAGGATCAATTGTTGTGTCTCTGGGGTGCCCCCTGCCCCCGTATATAAAGGAGCAAGGGGGAGGCAGCCGGCCAAGAGGAGAGGCGTGCCATAGGGGGGAGTCCTACTCCCACCGGGAGTAGGACTCCTCCTTTCCTTGTGGGAGTAGGAGAAGGGAAGGGGGAAGGAGAACGAAGGAAGGGTGCGCCCCCTTCCCTAGTCCAATTCGGACCAGACCATGGGGAGGGGTGCGGTCACCTTTTGAGGCCTTTCTCTCCTTTCCCGTATGGCCCATTAAAGCCCAATACGAATTCCCGTAACTCTCCGGTACTCTGAAAAATACCCGAATCACTCGGAACCTTTTCGAAGTCCGAATATAGTCGTCCAATATATCGATTTTTACGTCTCGACCATTTCGAGACTCCTCGTAATATCCCCGATCTCATACGGGACTCCGAACTCCTTCGGTACATCAAAACTCAATAAAACTGTCATCGTAATGTTAAGCGTGCGGACCCTACGGGTTCGAGAACTATGTAGACATGACCGAGACACGTCTCCGGTCAATAACCAATAGCGGGACCTGGATGCCCATATTGACTCCCACATATTCTACGAAGATCTTTATCGGTCAGACCGCATAACAACATACGTTGTTCCCTTTGTCACCGGTATGTTACTTGCCCGAGATTTGATCGTCGGTATCTCGATACCTAGTTCAATCTCGTTACCGGCAAGTCTCTTTACTCGTTCCGTAACACATCATCCCGCAACTAACTCATTAGTCACAATGCTTGCAAGGCTTATAGTGATGTGCATTACCGAGTGGGCCCAGAGATACCTCTCTGACAATTGGAGTGACAAATCCTAATCTCGAAATACGCCAACCCAACAAGTACCTTTGGAGACACCTGTAGAGTACCTTTATAATCACCCATTTACGTTGTGACCTTTGGTAGCACACAAAGTGTTCCTCCGGTAAACGGGAGTTGCATAATCTCATAGTCATAGGAACATGTATAAGTCATGAAGAAAGCAATAGCAACATACTAAACGATCGAGTGCTAAGCTAACGGAATGGGTCAAGTCAACCACGTCATTCTCCTAATGAGGTGATCTCGTTAATCAAATGACAACTTATGTCTATGGCTAGGAAACATAACCATCTTTGATTAACGAGCTAGTCAAGTAGAGGCATACTAGTGACACTCTGTTTGTCTATATATTCACACATGTATTATGTTTCCGGTTAATACAATTCTAGCATGAATAATAAACATTTATCATGATACAAGGAAATAAATAATACTTTATTATTGCCTCTAGGGCATATTTCCTTCAGGAAAAGCTTGGTTTTGCAGGTCAATGGATAAATACTGTGATGAGCATGGTGTCATCAGTAAGTTTCTCAGTGCTTTTCAATGGTGAGAAACTTGAATCTTTCAGACCAACGAGAGGTATTCGGCAGGGAGACCCTATCTCCCCCTACTTATTCTTGATTGCAGCAGAGGGCCTTTCGTGCCTCCTCAAATCCAGTTCTTCGTCATCGCTTGTAGGCATGAAGGTGGCTCCGACGGTGCCCGCTGTTAACCACCTTCTGTTTGCAGATGACAGCCTGTTGCTTTTCAAGGCTAGTGCAGAGAGGTCTGGTGTGGTGTCAAACCTACTTGATACTTATTGTGGTGCATCAGGGCAGAGGATAAATGATGACAACTCATCCATATATTTCAGCAAGGGCTGCCCCGAGACACTGAGGGAGGCGGTCAAGAATACCTTGCATGTCCACAACGAATCTTTGAGTGAAAGGTATCTTGGCATGCCTACGGATGTGGGTCACTCGAAGAATGGCACTTTTAAATACTTGAGAGATCGTGTCTGGGAGAAAATAAAAGGATGGATGGAAAAGCTTTTATCTGCAGCAGGTAAAGAGGTTTTGATTAAATCAGTTGCCCAAGCAATCTCGGTTTTCTCTATGTCATGTTTCAGATTGCCAAGGGGACTTTGCGAGAGCATCACTTCCACAATTTGGCAGTTCTGGTGGGGGCAGTAAGCAGGGAAGGAGGAAACCAAGCTGGGTAGAATGGGATATCATGACCCAGCCAAAACATCTTGGAGGCCTGGGTTTTCGTGACATGGAAACTTTCAACTTAGCTCTACTTGCTCGTCAGGCTTGGAGGCTATTGACAGAGGAAAGGTCTTTGAGCGGCAAAATTTTGGAAGCTGTGTATTATCCGAGCAGTACATTGCTAGAGGCGGAGTTGGGGATGCATCCATCCCAGATATGGAGGGCGATACTAGATGGTCGGGACATTTTAACGCAGGGTGTTATCAGGAGAATTCGGAATGGTGAAACCACCAACATATGGCATCAAAATTGGATTCCCCGTGACAGTTTCAAGAGACCCATTACTTCTCTTGTTGAAAACCCACCTCAGATGGTCTCTCAGCTGATCGATGCAACTAGCTCATCGTGGAACGAGGAGCTAGTTCGGGCTACATTTACACATTTTGATGCAATAGATATTCTGAAGATACCGATTTGCATGCGCAGAGTAGACGACTTCTGGGCATGGCACGAGGGGAGCCGGAGATTGTTCTCAGTACGGTCGGCTTATCGCATGGTATTGAGTATAAAACATAGCCAGGAATCATGGCTGAATGAACAAGGCGGAACTTCCACACTGCAGAATGAAGGCGATCAGTGGAGCAAACTCTGGCACATCGAGGTCCCCTTGAAGTTGAAAAACTTTTTGTGGCGGCTTGCGAGACGATCCATGCCAACCGGGGAGCTATTGAAACATACAAATATGTCTACTGAAGATACTTGTCACCTTTGTGGAGCGAGGGATACCTGGAAGCATGCCCTTTTATCGTGCCCGATGGCTGCTGGGGTATGGGCCCTAGCACCGGAGGCCCTTGCAATGCATTTGGTTGACAGGCAGGAGGATGGATCCAGGGAATGGCTTTTTGCACTTCATGATACTCTGGACAGTGAGGCATTTGTGCGGCTGACTGTCACTCTTTGGGCCATCTGGGGAGCGAGGAGGAAAGCAATATATGAAGATATTTATCAATCTCCTCATAATATCGACGGGTTCATCATGAGCTACCTCTCAGAAATCCAGGCTATCAACTCCACTTGTCAACAGCCGACAGTTCCATCAATCCCAAGACCAAACAGGTGGCAGGTACCGGAGGAAGGAAGCGTTAAGATAAATGTTGACGCGACAGTCTCGAACCATGCCAGACATGGGGCAGTAGGGGCCGTCTGTAGAAGCTCGGAAGGAGCCTTTTTGGGAGCCTCGGTGCTGGTAATTAAACATATTACAGATCCAACGACGCTCGAAGCGATGACAATCATGGAAGACTTAGCTCTAGCAGATGATCTTTACCAGAGGCGGGTACATGTGGCATCTGATTGCAAAGTGGTGGCCGAGGACCTAAAGAGGAAGAACTCATCAGTTTATGGCGCTATCATACATGAGATTATACACCACTCTTTAGATTTTGCCTTTTGTAAGTTTAGTCATGAATTTAGGAGCCCGAATGTCGAAGCTCACAACATAGCAAAGTTTGCTTTAGCTCTCAGGATTGGTCGCCATGTGTGGTTGGGACACCCGGGAGATCTTCCATCTGTCCCTGTAAACATTGTGACAAATCAATAAAAACTTCGCGAGGTTGTCTAAAAGAAGGTGCGAGTTTTAGACTTTCCATTGCAAGTTCTTTTCCAAATATAAGTGGTAGTTTGGTTTTGTTTCCACCAACTTTTGCAATACCCTAAAATAAAAATAAAAATTGCAATCGACCCTAAAATAACCCAACTTTTGCAATCAACAGCGTGTTTGACCTAGAAAACTACTCCCTCCGTAAACTAATATAAGAGCGTTTAGATCACTAATAGAGGTACTCTCTCCGTTCCAAAATAGATGACCCAACTTTGTACTAACTTTGTACTAAAGTTAGTACAAAGTTGAGTCATCTATTTTGGAAGAGAGGGAGTACCCTGCAAAGGTCACTTCAACCTCCTCTTGTGGTGATAAGTACCACAACCACTTGTCGTAACTAGAGTGTTTTAGTAGGATTTCTTCCAACATGGAGGAGCGATGGGTGGTTTATTTGTGCTTTTTTCATAGATTCGGTTTTTTATTTATTATCTCTCGAACCATGTGCCAAATCACAATTGTTTTCTAGGTTACTTTCCTCGTGTCGAGATCTTAGAAACTAGATCCCATTGATAGGTTTTGACAAACTTTTTCTAGTCAAAATTTATGCACCGAAACTGTACTAACCCCGACTTCATGACTGTACTAACCCTGTGCTTCATAACTGTACTGAACTGTGCTTCATTTAAAAAAAAGCATGTTTTGTGCTTTCACACGAGAAGCATAGTTGTGCTTCACGTGGAATCATACCTACGACTCACGCGGAAGAGAAGCACAGTTTATGCTTTCACACGAGAAGCATAGTTGTGCTTCACAGAAGCACACTTATCTATCGCTTTTCGGAGAAGCACAATTGTATTTTCACGCGATGCGGAAGCACGCCCGAGCTTCACTTCTGGGGAAGCATAGAAGCACAATTATGCTTTTACGCAGAAGCATAACTGTGCTTCACATGAAAACACATTCGTACTTCACTTTTTGAGGAACAACATTTATACTTCCACGCAGAAACACAACTATGCTCCATGTGAAAACACATAAATCTGGAGAACCACATTTGTGCTTTCACACAAGAAGCACAATTGTATTTACATGCGTAAGCACAATTTTCTGTCTTTAGAAGAGCAATAAGTCAGTGCGCGCTGGGGTGCCCCGCGAGGGGGGAACCCTCCAAATAGTTGCTCTGAGTTCTTTTTTACACTTTAAACCATCTTTTATAGATTGGTGATAGCAGTTACATCATTGACAAGAAAGGAAATTAAACCCCGAGGGGCATCATCTAATCATACACTAGGATTCTCAAATCTAGCAAGACGAGCTAGTTCATGAGCTACGTCATTATCCTCTCTAGGATAGCATTGAAAGATCACACGAGCAAAATCAGTCAACATATGACAACAATTTGGGAAGCAGAGATTAAGGGAATTGACTCAACATAAAAAATAAAAGATAGACCCTTCACAGATGAAAGCAGAGATTGTCATGCACTTTTGGCAATTTTGGTTGCATAAGAGTTTATTGAAAAGAAACATCACTTTACACTGCCCCTTATGATGGCACTCATTTACGTTATTGTTATGGTTTTCAGCCCCATCACAAGTTTGTACAAAGTTTTAATTTCCTTCCAATAAAAAATCACACTTAATTAAATGGCAACTTTGATGCATGCAAAGATGAGAATTTACTTGGAAGGTCTTTCTCGGACAATAGGTAGGTACAGTGGACACTCATGGAGGAGACTGGGTTTCCGGGTTTTTAGATGCTCAAGCAGAATTCATGCTTACTATAGGAATTAAGGCTAACAAAGATCGAAATAAATCTAGCATGTTGGGGGGTCAATGGCAATTTAAAATAAATAAAAAGATGCATAACAAGGTGTTCATTAGGTTGTCTTCCATGTATAGCCAAAACACTTTGCTCAAGTTTAGAAATATACATTGAGAGCTCACAATCATAAAAGATGCCTAACATAATATATTTGCATGTGATATCTCTCTTCCTTGCACTAACTTTCGTGAATTGCTTTAAGTGACCATTGCTTGTTTCTTAATTCTCAATAACTTTTATTTATTATACCCCACATGTAATGTCACGAACTCCCACAAGATAATTCTATAAGCATGAATTGCGGTGTTAGAATACATAATAACAAAAAAAGCAAAAGGAAGTCTCATGCCATCTCTTTATTATATAACCTCACACCAAAGGATACACTGATAATTGCTCTGAAGGAGTAGATATGACATCTTGCAACCAGTATACCAAACTATAACTTGTCTAAATCATGATATAACCTAAGGATTATAATATAAAAAGGAAATAAGAACAATGTAAAAGATACCGCGACACCTCCCGCAAGCTTGGAACAAGCCTAGGAGGATGCCTTTACCCGTATACTCATGCTTGGTCCTTTTTGTGGTGACAAAGGCTTGTTGTGGAAGCTTCCCCCAAAACTCAGAAGCATATCTTCCAAATCCTTGTTTTGGTTGAGGTGCGGTTAGAGAAACACAATATTGTATTCGATATTCTTCATGATCCAATTATTTGAATGGCCACAACCACCATCTTCCTCTACACTAGTATCCTCGGGACGTTGAATGTCCCAATTTGACGGCATGTCTAGCAAAGGGGTGGTTTCCACCGCATAATTATGAATCAAGTTATGAAAAGGATTTTTATTTAACCTTGCTAAATACTTTGGCACCAACTTATGCCGAGTACCGCCGATCTCTCTATTAGGCAGAAGATGTTTCACAGTAGTACCGGTGGCTGTAGCGGTACTACAGCATGTACGATATTTCTACTACCGTACCGCTGGCACTACCTCGAAATTTCTATATGCATTTTGGTAATTAGTGATAGTACCGCTTGCTACTCGGGGTAGTACCGCTTGTGCGGTACTTCCGCTAGTGGGTATCGCGACTACTTCCACTTGGGTTGAGTCTTCTATTGCCCTCTACCAGTTCGCGGTAGTACTGTGGCTGCCAATGGTAGTACCGCTTATGCGGTACTTCCGCTCGGGTGCCGCTCGTTCTACCGCTGGTTTCTCTGTTACCTGTTGACAATTAGCGGTGGTACCGCTTGATGTAGCTGGTAGTACCGCTCCAGAGGAACTATCGTGCGAGTACCGCAGTGGTACTCAATGGGTGTTGGTGAAACTACCGTGATAAGCGGTAGTACTGCTCTCCCAAGTAGTAGTACCACTTGAGCACGACCAGTGTGCATAACGGTTTGTTTGAACCCCCACTATATAAAGGGGATCGTCTTCCCCAAGAAGACTTACCTCTTTCCCCCATTGTTCGATTGTTTCCCTAAAACTCAAACTCGCCTGATCTTCCTCTCTAGCCATCAAAACTTGTTGATACTCTAGGGTTTGGAGGAGAAGGCCTCGATCTACACTTTCACCAAGAGAAATTTAATTCCCTCATTAATCCCTTGCGGATCTTGTTACTCGTGGGTGTTTGGGCACCCTAGACAGAAGAGATCACCTCGGAGCAACATACCATTGTGGTGAAGCTTCGTGATGGTCTTGGGAACCTCCAATTAAGTTGTGGAGAGAGCCTCAACCTTGTTTGTAAATGTTCGGTAGCCGCCTTCAAGCACCGCTAGTGGAATCACGCTATCTTACATTGCGCGAGGGTGTGAAGAGAATAAAATGGCCTTAGTAGTTTCTTGGGGAGCATTGTGCCTCCACACTGCTCCAACGGAGACGTACCTCCCCCCAAAAGGAGGGAACTTCGTAAACACATCATCATCTCAATCGACTCCACCCGCGGTTAAATCTTACCTTTACTTTGTGCTAGATTATATTGTGTTTGTATCTTGTGCTTCCATTAGTTGTCGTGTTGTGCTTTTCATATAGCCACCTAGTTGCATATCTAGACAACCTATTATCATGTTGAGCCTAAATTGTTAAAACAAGATAAAAATTATTAGTCGCCTATTCACCCCCTTCCCTCTAGTTGACCATATCGATCCTTTCACCATTGACCGCGTGCACGACCATTCGGGAGAGTAGGTCTTCGAAACCTCGTCCTTTACGACCCTGCATTGAGAGAAGGACTATAAGGTTTTTGGGGACCGTCTTTGTGCAACCACTCCCTATTTGTATTCATCCTCGTCCTCTACTTCGACTACTTCCCCTACACTGATGGCATGGCTGACGACAATGCCGGCAAGAAGAAGATTCTGGATGAAGACACAGTCGTTGCTGCCATTGCGACTTTAGTATGGCCTACCAGAGGGTATGCTATGTTCTTCCCCTATTTTCTTGTTCATGTGCTAGTCGTATTTACCGTGTTCATAGATATTTCGTTTCTATGTTCAGTACGTGCTCACACGTTTAGATATCAGTATGAACTTCATACTGTGAATACCATGTTCATGATTCATTTAGGGGTTAAATCAATTGGAAAAGTGCTAATATTTCCAGCTGTGCAAAAACCTTAATTTTGATAATTAATTTTATGCCCCTAGTTGTGTCCCACTTGGTTTTTTTGCCCCTACTTTCCAAAAACCCTTGGTCATGCCCAAGTGCATTTTCTCCTCTTATGCTTTTGCCCTTTGACCGTCACTTTGTAAACTTCATAACAGATTCATATTAACCCAGAAAAATGCAAATAAAAAATGAAAAAAGTTCAAAAAAACATCACCTATATGTGCATGTCATTTGCATTAATGACAAAGGTGTTGTTCATACATTTTTAGGTTAATAACATTAATAATCCCATTTGGTTTAAGCAAAACTTTTGTATTGAACGCAAACAACATGCACATAGGTGATGTTTTTTTGAACATTTTTATATCTTATTTGCACCTTTTAAGTTAATATCAATTTGTTATGAAGATTTCAAAGTGAGAGTTAAACAATCAAAGGACAAATGCGTAAGTGGAGCAAACGGGCCCGGGCAGAACCGAACAGAGGTTGTATATAATGCGTAAGCGCATCTCCAAGGCGGACCCGCAAATCGCTAGCATACGTCCGGACCGCGTTGTCCGGACCATGGAAGCCATCCAACGCGGGCCTGTATCGGTCCGCGGCGCGGTCCGGACGCATTTTCTCCCGCAAACCGGAGACAAAACTGGGGAAGCTTTGCCGGAGTCCGGACACCAGACACGTAGGACTTCGACACCCCCGGCCCACCCAAAGCCCTTCCCAGACACCGAGCCTCCATCCTCCACATCTTCTACCCTTCCTTCTTTCTCTCTTGCCTTCGCTGCCGCTCCACTACCCCGGCCGCCACACACACCCCTGCTGGAACTCTATGTCTCCGTCACCTCCAACGTTCCAGCCGAGCTCCACCCCGTTTCTCCTCCGTCGACGTTCAACCCCTGTCCTCTCGCCATGTACCATCCGCCGCGGCTACACTCACCATGCGCTGCTACTGTTTGACGAATTGCCGGAGCTAATCAGTTTTCCCTTCTTCTTTCTAGCAATGGATTCCGATTTTTTGTACACATACAAGCACTATGTTGAGTCATTCGATGGCTCATCTGACGAGGAGGGGTAATCAGATGAGATGACGATGATGCAGGCGGTCCTTGAAGACGTGGAGCGTGCGGGGGAGCATGTTCTCAATTTCAAGGGCTCGATCAAGGGTCATCGAGTGCTCAACCGCAACAGGGCGCGCGGCCATTTTGTACTGATGGTCGACTACTTTGCTCCAGATGTACTCTTCGCTGACCATCACCTGTGCCAACGCGGAGTTGACACGTGGTTCCGTCAGCCAATGAGAATTTTACACGTGGAAAATCGGCATTGGTCGTGGTTGTTAGCGGGTTATCGGATCCAAAACCGGACCTGATAGCTTAATGGTGACCCGTTACGGTGGATGCCATGTGTCGGTCACCCTTGACGAAAGCACTTCCATGACGCGGATAATTTTGGTAATGTCATGGAACACTTCTACAATGGCACAGGTATGACTATCTTGATTCTGTCATAAAATCGTCATGGATGTACATGCATGACAGAAAACGTGACCTACTGTGACAAACACGTATCATCACGGAAGTGTATTTTTTTGGTAGTGGCAGCACCCAAGCACCGGTCCACCCACATATCAAATTATCAAAGTAACAAACGCGAATCATATGAGCATGATGAAAACTAACTTGACAACAATTCCCATGTGTCCTCGGGAGCGCTTTGCTTTATATAAGAGTTCGTCCAGGCTTGTCCTTTGCTACAAAAAGGATTGGGCCACCTTGCTGCACCTTAGTTACTTTTGTTACTTGTTACTCGTTACGAATTATCATATCGCACAACTATCTGTTACTGATAATTTCAGTGCTTGCAGAGAATACCTTGCTAAAAACCGCTTGTCATTTCCTTCTGCTCCTCATTGGGTTCGACACTCTTACTTATCGAAAGGACTACGATAGATCCCCTATACTTGTGGGTCATCAGTCTCTGGATCCCATTGTTTTGCAGGTCCACGAACAACTGCAAAACGGGCCATCAGAACTCCAAATGCCCTCTCGACATCCTTTCTAGCTGCTTCTTGTCTTTGGGTAAATTGAGCCTTTTTCCGGCCAACTGGTTTAGAGATGGTGCTGACAAAGGTAGCCTACGGAGGATAGATACCATCAACATGATAGTATCCCATGTTGTACTCATGTTCTTCTTTAAGACGAAGTAGTTATCATAGGACAGGACGACATGGTACAAATGATTGACTTCCAATGGGCGAGATGCGCCTATGATATGTTGACACGTTGACCGGCCCAAAAGTGGCCCATAAAGATTAAATGGGCCGGCCCAACTAAAGGCCCACAAGATTTAGCGGACCATAATGGGCCGGCCCAGCTAAAGGCCCACATGATTTTGCAGACCATAATGGGCCGGCCCAGCTAAAGGCCCAACATTCTCAGTTAAGGCCCGTACGGCTAGTGTCAAATCGGCCCGTCAACGGCCCGTCCTAAACTTGTCATCATCACGGCCCATGGTCACTTCTTGCCCGTTAACAGCCCGCTAAGTATTTGGGCCGAATTACGGCCCGGTGTGTTTCCGGCCTGTTAAAGGTCCTGCTTCATTTGGGCCCATTTATAGGCCATTGAAACTTTCAACCCGTAAACAACCGTGAAGGATTTGGGTCATATTCGGCCATGTCTGACATTCGGCCTGTTAGAGGCCCACTATAGATTTGGGCCACTTTCAGCCTGTTGTGACTTTCGGCCTGTTAACGTCGGACGAAATCCATGGGCCATATGTGGCCCAACGTCACATCGGGCCTACTAACATCCCATATAAAAATGACACTAATCAAGCCCAACCGAACTTCCGGGCTGTTAAAGGCCCGTGTAGTAGGTCGGCGCATTTACGGCCCATCAGAATTTCGGCCTGTGAACGATCCGCATTGTAAATGGGCCACCATTTCGTCCTGCTAAGACCAGTGGGTTATTTGGCACAATCAGGGCCCAATCTCACTTTCGGCCTATTAAAGGCCCATGTTTTTTATTGGCTTGAGATATTTATACCTGTAAACGGCCTATTGTTATTGAGGGCCCAAATTATGCTTAGGCCTGTTAAAGGCCCACTATGGGCACAGGCGTACCAGAAAAATATGAAAGCTTATGCTGATTTAGGCCCAAATATTTTTAGTGGGCTACATGCAAATTTTGGCCCATAATCGTTTTTAGCCCAATTGGAATGGGCCCGACGAATGTTGGCATGTTGGGCTCCTATGAAGCTTTCGGCCGAATACATTACTAAGATAAACCTACACTATACAAAAATAGCGTCGTAATTACTGCAGCCTTTGGCAGCATCATAAATGCTGTATCACAACAAAATAAATTCCAACCATACAACAAAAGGCCTGTTGGCATAAAGTTTACAGTTCTTGCAAATAAAGCACCATTAGATGTATAGAAGCACAAATCATTTGACCTGAGTGCTAATGTTTCTGGCTGTAGAATCTGATGGAGCAGCACGATCTTCCCCTTTTTTCCACCATTGCTCTTCAACAACGAAGCAAATGTCTGATAGTCTGGTTTCAAAACCATTCATATCTTGATGACATTTGTCAACCACTATTCTTGTTTCCGAAACAAAGTCCATTAGGGATTGGACTTGTGTCTGGAGCATAGATATATCACTCTGTCTAGCCGGAGGATTTTGCTTAGTAGGCGATTTGGACAAGGTACCTTGGCAACCAACCTAGAATTACGCAGGAAGGTGCTTTTTTGCACTGTTAGTGGAGAGATACTGACGCACTGCAGCAAGAGGTGACATTGTGCCTGTGGTAGCCTCGTCACCTTCAGGTGGTTGTGGTTGTTCAATCATTTGTTCCATAGCTTGATGAAAGTTTGAACTTGTAGATTAGTGTACCAGATAAGTTACTAATGAGACAAAAACAAACAAAGTAGGTTTCACGTTTATACATATCTTATTTTGGTGAACTATTGTAATACATTAGCATGTATTGTAGTGCCAACTACATAATAAAATCACTTTCAGAACATATGTCCATGTAGCATGCCTACTGTATTGTCTATTTCCTCACATTTGTTGACATCTAAGGATAAAGAGACATGGTTTAAAGTAGGATGAACATAGTATGACATCATTCATATCATGGGCAAACAGATATAAAACAAACATGCTATTGTATCATTGTGTGCGCACATGAACATCACAACTAGATTACAGATCAAGACCAAAAGAATATCCTTCATCTCTTTTAAACGATCTAAGCTGAAATGATACGTTAAGACAACTGTGTATAAAAGTGAACAGAGTAACTGACATTGGCTGCAAACCAAGCAGTTAAATGAACACATCACAATACCAATTAGTTCAAAGGCAGGAGGAGTAAGGACTTACAACAACGGCTTGAACTGGTGTGCTCATGCCCTTCATCTTGCTGGTGTGGCAATCCTTGAAGATTTGCACTGCATTCGGTTCAGGTTCTTTTTGGTCCACATGGGCTTTCCTCTGTATTTGGAACAAGTCAATATAGATATGATAATATGGCACAGAAAAAAGAAGGAACTAGCAGCTATTTACAAGAGCCTCGCAGTGTGCAATATAGATACGAGATCCTGTTGTCTGTTGGAATTTCACTTTAGAACGGTTGGTCTTGTTCTTCAAATAGTTAGCCTAGAAGAAGATACACTTGTAAGGCACATACATAAATACAAGTTCAATATGTGGTCTGATCAAATACATATACCCTACCTGATACTTTGGATCAGACCAATGTTTAACAAGGGCTGTCCAGTCTTCATCTGTAATATGTTCCACTGGAGATGTTTGGCGATTTCATTGTTAGCCTTGCCTTCAACGTGAGATTTTCTAAGGTGGTACCGATACTATCGCAGAGCAGACTGAAAACATGAGTGCATGCTTGTTTAGTTGCATCATCTTTCAGATCCAACTTGAACCTCATCTGTTGAAAAAATAATGTGAGTCTTATTAGTAGGAAGCTAGAAAGTATGGGACAGAGCAAGACAATATTACAAATTGCGATGAATAACATTACTTACAGATAAATGGTCATGGAAGGTGTTAAACTGGGTATTGTCTTTCTCATTCCTGTACTGGATCCACGTTGGGAGGATACGTGCATGACACCTAACGGCAACGGCTGCCTCTAATACTAACTTGGCTGACTCCGTATCATCACGTGGCCTTTTTAAACTGCCTCAAAATGGATCTCCATTCTTCCTCCTTTAGATTTTGTTAATCTGTCAAGCATTATCCCCGATGTCTGTTTCCGCTTGCGCCGTGGTGCTAGTTCAACAACGAATATGGAAAGTGTTATTGCACATCAAACTGTAAGAGTACATATAAAGGAGCATGCAACTGCAACTTGACTCGGTCAGGTACCGTCCTGGTGTTGATGCTCATGAGGTTCATCTGATCTTGCCAAGTCCTGGTGTGTGAGCAGTGCTTCAGAAGTAGTGTTAGGTGTGAAGGCAGCTTGGGAACTAGCCAGTTCCGGAGCAAACGAACGAGTAACTCGTTGAGATGCTGGTACGGTTGAAGCGGATGTTGCGGCTAGTGGAGCAGGTGATACTGCGTTTGTAGATTTAGCCGGTGGACTTGGACCTTCTACTGCACTATACGTACCAGCAGAATCTCGAGGGCAGATCCTTTTCCGTTTCACCCGATGAGTAACACCATTCCCTACTATATTCTTTTCCTTGCTCTTTTTTGACTTTGCCATGTCAAGCCGTACCCACAACACAAAAGAATAAAATTGCTCTTCAGAACTCATTAATGCATGATACAGACAAGCAATACTTTGATGTAAGACAACCGTATGAGGATGGAATATGTAATAAAAACAGGACGGCGTGACATATTCACAGCTACGATGTGTAAACTAAGCAGAAGGATTTTTAAGAAAATAGAAGTAATGCAAGCTAGACACCATATGAAAGATGCAACCAATATCACTCTGACAAGTTAAAAGTGTCTTGTCATCAGTGGCATTTCGAAAAACTAGAAGCAGTACAACGTAGAAATCAATGCAAGATGCAACCAATATCAAACTGCCATGTTAAAAGCGTCCAATCATGAGTGACTGATGCGGGATACACAACAACAGTACTTTGATGTAATGTATAACGTATAAACTCAGCAGGTGCAATTTATCAAAATAGAAGAAATACAGGCTAGACAACATATGCAACATGAAACCAATTATCACATTGTCAACTTAGAGCAAGCACCTGCGATGGTGGAGTACGGGAGATGAACTCATCATGTAGACTTGGGACTTCAACTTCATTAGCAGTAGCAGTGGCAAATCTAGAGAGTCTCTGTTTGCGTCGGCCCGGAGGACCACCAACATACCCTAACTTACTCTTTTCCTTCCTATTTTCTGATATTACCTTATGAAGTCAAAACCACAAGAAGATGAATAAAATTAGCTCTGCATAACTGGTTGATGCATGATATAGACGAACACTACTTTGATGTAAGGCAAGCGCAGGATAGGAGGATGGAATATATACAAAAAAGCCAGCATTACATATTCACACATACGATAGGAGGATGGAATATGTATGAAAAATAGTAAGCAAAAGGCATTTCAATAAAATTAGAACAAATGATAGCTAGGCACCATATGAACATGCAACCAATATCACTCTATCAGGTAAAAAGTGTCTCGTCGTAAGTGCCATTTCAAGAAATTAGAAGCAGTACAAGCTAGAAGACGATGCAAGATGCAACCTACATCACACTCCCAAGTTAAATGTGTCTTATGGGTAAGTGATCATTGCAGGTATAAGTTGTAAGCTACGCAGATGCAATTCAACAAAATCAGAAGCAATACAAACTAGACATCATATGAAACACGCAACCACATATAACAGTTCCAAGTTAGAGCAAGCACCTGTGATGGTGGAGTAGGGGAGATGTGCTCATCATCTACACGTATGTTCTAGAAACAGGAACATGTGTCATATTCACAGGCATTATGTGTAAAATTAGCAGATGCAATTCAACAAAGTTAGAAGCAGTACAAGCTAGACATCATATGCAACATGCAACCACATATAATAGTGCCAAGTTAGAGCAAGCACCTGTGATGGTGGGGTAGGGGAGATGTGCTCATCATCTACACAGCTACGTTGACTGTCGAGCCTTGTGTTGTCTTGCGAATCTTGTTGGGAGGATGGCGAAGTAGAATCTGTAGAGACCCTCTATTTGAGTTGCTCCGAAGGACCACCATCATCCACTGCCGGACTAATTTCCTTCAGCTATATTGATTTTTCATTGTGAAGTCAAACCGATAAGAAAAACGAATAAAATTTGCTCTTGAGAACTCATTCATGCATGATACTGACGAACACTACTCGTATGAAAGGCAAACACATGATACGAGGATGAAATATGTACGAAAAACAGGACGGGGTGACATATTCACACCTATGATTTGGTAACTAAGCAGAAGACATTTCAAGAAATTAGAAGCATTGCATGCTAGACACCATATGAAAGGTGCAACCAATATCACTCTGCCAAGTTCAAACTCTCTGGCATTTCAACAAATTAGAAGCAGTACATGCTAGAAATCATATGCAAGACACAACCAATATCACAGTGGCGACTTAAAGGTGCCTTATCATAAGTGACTGATGCGGGATATGCAAGAACAATAGTCTGATGTAAGAACATGGTGTGATCAGATATAGTATGTTCTAGAAACAGGAACACGTGTCATATTCACATGCATTATGTGTAAAGTAAGCATATGCAATTCAACAAAGTTAGAAGCA
The DNA here is from genome assembly GCF_002575655.3 of Aegilops tauschii subsp. strangulata. Classification (NCBI taxonomy): domain Eukaryota; kingdom Viridiplantae; phylum Streptophyta; class Magnoliopsida; order Poales; family Poaceae; genus Aegilops; species Aegilops tauschii. The sequence goes on from NC_053038.3 coordinate 358,119,151, forward strand.
ATACAAGCTAGACATCATACGCAACATGCAACCACATATAACAGTTCCAAGTTAGAGCAAGCACCTGTGATGGTGGAGTAGGGGAGATGTGCTCATCATCTACACGTATGTTCTAGAAACAGGAACATGTGTCATATTCACAGGCATTATGTGTAAAGTAAGCAGATGCAATTCAACAAAGTTAGAAGCAATACAAGCTAGACATCATACGCAACATGGAACCACATATAATAGTGCCAAGTTAGAGCAAGCACCTGTGATGATGGAGTAGGGGAGATGTGCTCATCATCTACACAACTACGTTGACTGTCTAGCCTTGCGTTGTCTTACGAATCTTGTTGGGAGGATGGCGGAGTAGAATATGTAGAGGCCCTCCGTTTCAGTTGCTCGGAAGGACCACCATCATTCAATGCCTTACCAATTTCCTTCTGTTTTATTGATTTTGCATTGTGAGGTCAAACCGACAAGAAAAAGGAATAAAATTCGCTCTTCATAACTCATTCATGCATGATACTAACGAGCACTTCTCTGATGAAAGGCAAATTCATGATATGAGGATGGAATATGTACGAAAAACTGGACGGCTTGACATATTCACACCTATGATGTGGTAACTAAGCAGAAGGCACTTCAACAAATTAGAAGCACTACAAGCTAGACACCATATGGAAGGTGCAATCAATATCACTCTACCAAGTCAAAACTGTCTCGTCATAGGTGGCGTTCATCAAACTAGAAGCACTACATGCTAGAAATCATATTCAAGACGCAAACCAATATCACACTGCCAACTTAAAGGTGTCCCATCATAAGTGACTGATGCAGGATACACAAGAAGAGTAGTTTCATGTAAGAACATGGTGTGATAGGCAGATATAGTATGTACCAAAAACAGGAAAGCGCGTCATATTCACACGTATCATGTGTAAGCTAAGCAGATGCAGTTTACACTAATTAGGAGCAATACAAGCTAGACACCATATGCAACATGCAACCAGATATCACACTGCCAAGTTAGAGCAAGCACCTTGGATGGTGGAGTAGGGGAGCGGAGACTTGGAACTTGTAATGCACTTGCAGTACAAGGAGAATCCGTACAGATGATCCGTTTACGTTGCTGCAGAGGACAACCATCATCGCCTTCCTTACTCTTTTCCTTCCTATTTTTTGATTTTGCCTTGTCAAGTCAAACCCACAAGAAAAAGGAATAAAATTTTCTCTTCAGAACTCATTGATGCCTTATACTGGCGAACACTACTTTCATGTACGGCAGCCGCATGATAGGAGGATGGAATATGTATGAAAAACAGGACGGCATGACATATTGACATGTATGATGTATAAAGTGTAAACTAAGCACAAGGTGTTTGAACTAGTTAATTAGAAGCAATGCAAGCTAGAAACCATATGAAAGATGAAACCAATATCACTCTGCCAAATTAAAAGGGTGGCCTAACAAATGTATTTGACCAAATTAGAAGCAATACATGGCAACATGCTAGAAATAATATGCAACATGCAACGAATAAAGGTGTCTCATTGTAAGTGATTGATGCAGGATACAGAAGGGAGGTAGTTTCATGTAAGAACATGGTTAACACATAGGGGCGTGTTTGGTTGCCCGCATCGGGCCCAACCAGGCCCGCGCGGTAAGAAAGAAGCCTGTTTGGTTGCCCGTTTACACTATCGGGCCTGCATCGCACGCTTCTTAAAGCAGCCCAGAGCCTGGTTCGCTGGAAACGCTCGAATCGGCAGTTTCTCGCGAGCCAGGCCCAGGCGAGCGCTAGCGAGGGGGCCCTTGGACGAGTGGAGATGGGAGAGATGCGAGCTGATTACGTGATGTCTTCTTCAACCTCCAGTAAGCTTCTATCTAATCTCCTCTCTCTGATCTACACAACGGTGCTTCGATTCAAGGTAAGCTCTGCACGAAAAAGATGCACCTCGATGCCACGGTTCCATTCAGGCGATCTGTTCGTAGTTTCCTCGGTCATTAGTTCTTAATCTTGTGTTCCCATTTGGAGCTATTCTGGACGAATTTTGTCAGATTCGTCGCGCACGATCGATCATTTGAAATTTCCTTTGACCAGCAGCCTAATCTCGCAGTTCCTCACAACATTCGTGTTGTAAGTTTTTGGTTTCGACGATCGTAGCTTCATCTCTCTTTCAACAGCAGTCTACTGCACTGACACCGCCATGTCGAGCTCCTCTGTCCTCTGCTCCGAGCCCTCCTATTCGTCCCTCTCGACGCCGAAGCCCTTCCCCTTGATCTCCTTGCCCGCGTGCTACTACACTAGAGTCGTTTCCGGCGTCGCTCATCTCGGCCTACTCTCTGTCGTCCTCCTACTGCACTAACGCTGCAATGGCGCGCACACTGCTTTCTTGTGTCCTCTGCCTCCGCGCACACTGCAGTTCGCCGCGCCGCCGACGGGGTCGATCATCTTCGCCTCCTCTCTCTCGCCCTACTACACTGGAGTCGTTTCCGGCGTCGATCATCTCGGCCTCCGCTCTCGTCCACTGCACTAACGATACCATGGCACGAGCACTGCATTCTCCTCCTCTGTCCACTGTCTTTGCGCGAGCACCGTAACTAGTTCGTCGACGGTGTCGCTCGCCGTGCCGATGATGGGGTCGCTCATCCATGAATCCATGCTTGTCATGTCGGACACGGCGCCACTGCCACTGTCCACCGCAGTTGCCATGGTCCGGCGCACACTGCATTTCTTCTCACCCTTCCTCTGCTAGCTCTTAACCCTGTGTGCTAAGTGCAAGTGCTAAGTCTTAATCATACCCCATGCGGGCAACCAAACAGCGTGTAGTTGTATGCGCCGAGACAATGCAGGCAACCAAACAACACGCCAAAGTTGATCCACTGATGCAGGCAGTCCATATGCAGGCAACCAAACAAGTTGCAGATGTCGCATATGAGGCTATTTTTCGAGAGCCAGGCTGAGTGGAGAAGTATATGCAATGCGGGTACTGTTGCCGATGGCAACCAAACATGCCCTAGATGTAGTGTGTACCAAAAATAGGAAGGCATGTCATATTCACAGGTATAATGTGTAAACTAAGCAGATGCAATTTACCCTAATTAGAAGCATTACAAGCTAGACACCGTATGCAACATGCAACCACATATCACACTGCAAAGTTAGAGCAAGCACCGGCGATGGTGATGTAGGGGAAGTGCGGTCTTCAAGTACAGAGCTACGTTCAATATCTTCATTTAGGCTTGTTGTTTCTTAAGAATCATGTGGAGAGGATGAAACTGCACTCTTTATAAGAGTAGCGCGTCTCATACTAACCCACGTGCGTGACTATCTCATCATAAGCGATAGATGCAGGATACACAAGAACAGTAGTTTGATGTAAGAACATGGTGTGATAGGCAGATGTAGTATGTACCAAAAATAGGAAGGCGTGTCATATTCACATGTATAATGTGTAAGCTAAGGAGATGCAATTTTGAAAGGATCAAGAAGAGGCGTCTAGAGGGGCAGGGGGTGATTAGATCCTCAACAAAGAAAAGTAGCAGTTTTTAAGTTCTTCAAATTAAGGTGGAGTTTTAGCACAAGTTTAAGCATTCACAATACATTTCAAGCAAGCATGGCAAGAGTATATGAGCAACAAAAAGTAAAGCATGCAAGTTGCAAGAATGTAAAGGGATGGGATTGGAGTATGCAAACACAATTGGAGACACGAAGGTTTTTCCTGTGGTTCTGATAGGTGGTGCTATCGTACATCCACGTTGATGGAGACTTCAACCCACTAAGGGTAACGGTTGCGCGAGTCCACGGAGGGCTCCACGCACGAAGGGTCCACGAAGAAGCAACCTTGTCTATCCCACCATGGCCATCGCCCACGAAGGATTTGCCTCACTAGGGTAGATCTTCACAAGTAGGCGATCTCCTTGCCCGTACAAACTCCTTGGTTCAACTCCACAATCCTGAAGGAGGCTCCCAAGTGAAACCTAACCAATCTAGGAGACACCACTCTCCAAAAGGTAATAAATGGTTTGTTGATGATGAACTCCTTGCTCTTGTGCTTCAAATGATAGTCTCCCCAACACTCAACTCTCTCTCACAGATTTCGATTTGGTAGAAAGATGATTTGAGTGGAAAGCAGCTTGGGGAAGGCTAGAGATAAAGATTCTCGTGGTTGGAATGGAATATCTTGGTCTCAACACATGAGTAGGTGGTTCTCTCTCAGAAAATGTATGCTGGAAGTGTAGGCACGTTCTGATGGCTCTCTCCACAAATGAAGAGTGGGTGGAGGGGTATATATAGCCTCCACAGAAAATCTAACCGTTCCACATAATTTACCAAACTCGGTGGGACCGAATCAGAAAACTCGGTCAGACCGATTCAGTTCATAATGTGACCGTTAGGCATTTCGATGGGACCGATATGATCAACTCGGTGGGACTGATGTGCTAGGGTTAGGGAAAAACCTCATCTCGGTTTGACCGATTACACAAACTCGGTGGACCGACTTTGGTAATAAGCTAACCAGAGAGTTGGTCAAGCAAACTCGGTGAGACCGATTACATATCTCGGTAAGATCGAAATTAATGCAACAGGAACCAGAGAGTTTGCAAGCCCATCTCGGTGTGACCGGGATCCCATCGGTGAGGCCGAACTGATTAGGGTTTCTGGCAGTGGCTATGTCAAGTGAACTCGGTGGCGCCGGATAGATGAAATCGGTAGGGTAGAGTTTGACTTTTGGTTTGGGACATATGTGGATATGAGAAAGTGGTTGAGGGCTTTGGAGCATATCACTAAGCACTTTGAGCAAGCAAGCCATTAAGCAACACCTCATCCCCTTTTAATAGTATTGGCTTTTCCTATGGACTCAATGTGATCTTGGATCACTAAAATGAAAATGTAGAGTCTTGAGCTTGAGCTAATAAGAGTCCTTAGCATTTTGAGGGGTCCACATTCCTAATCCATGCCACTCCATTTGTGGAACTCATCTGAGATATACTGGATAAAAGTATTTGTCCAACAAGGGATATGTTAACATTAATTACCAAAATCACCCAGGGAGCACTTGTGCTTTCAATCTCCCCCTTTTTGGTAATTGATGACAACATACATCAAAGCTTTAGATAAAGATATAAAGAATAGAAAGTAAAGCTTTGGAAAGACATGTAACATGCATAGGCTCCCCCTACATGTATGCAATCATGTAAATATAGAGTATGAGAGCATGTGAATGCATAAGCATGACAGAGCAAGCAATGAGTTACATGTATCTTGGCTATATGCATGAGAGCAAATGATATGAATATAGGAATTGTACCTTCATGTTCATGAGTCCTTCTTGCAAACAATATGTACATCAGCAAGAGATCATCATGCACATGAATGTGATGCATATACTTACCTAGTGGTCTTGAGCTGGCGTAGGAAGAGATGAACCTGAGTAAACAATGTTAGATAACACAGATACATCTACTAGACAGAGCAATAACTGCAAACCACAAGAGTACCAACATTGGGATGACATGTAGTGAATGAGTACTAGGTACTCCTATTGGATATAGACATGTCCCCAAAGGTAAAAGATATGCAATGAATTCAAGATTTCTTTCCCTTAGATGTCTTTCTCCCCCTGAATCTTATATTGGATAATGGGAGAAGGTAGGGAAAAGAAAATCAGAGCAAAAGGAAAAGAAAATCAGAGCAAAACAAATCAGAGCACACAAAAACATAGCACAAACTAACATGACTTTCCCCTCTTGAAGACATGTGACTTCTCTCCTCTTGAATACCAAGCATCTGGGGCTCTTTGATGTGATTAAGCACTCTCCCCCTTTGAAGTATCCCCCCTTTTGAAGTGATTAAGCTTTGATGTGATCTCTCTCTCCCCCTTTGACATCAATTTCCAAGAAGGGATCTTCTGGATTGTGAGTCAAAATAGGTTTGGTCCTTGAGTTACACAACAAAGCAGCATACAGAATGTGATGCTGGTAGAGGACACGAATCATTGAGTGGAACTGGAACAAATATGCAGAATGCAAATGGCAAAGTGTCTTCTCTGCATTGAAATCGGTAACACCGAGTTGTTTTCTTCGGTGGCACCGAGATGGTTCGGGTTGACCGAAAGTGGCAATCCGGTGTGTCCGAGTTCAACACAGAGACAACATTTTGTCCTCTCAACTCACTAGGCAGATAAGATCTCACAAAAATTTGCAAGGAATTAACTGAAGGATTTGCAATGAATTGGATGTAGGGAATGCAGAACAAAGAAATGAAATCTAGATGAAGGTTTTTTTTGAATAAAGAAGGGAAACAAAGATGCAAGAAACAAATGCAAGAACACAGAGAAACACTAGAGAACTTTATCTAGAATTGGTCGGCGACAAAGTCACCTATGTTAGAGTATATTGACTGAGGAGTCAAGTGAGAACACTTGATCGTAGGTCATACTCATCGTTTAAGCTCAAAATGGGGTTACCATTTTTCGTTTAATCATTTGATGTATTCGCATCTTGTTGAGCTGCTTTGACCCATGTCTTGGGGTAAAGCTTCTCTAAGATGTAATAACATACCTTGGGTGGTGGTGTTGATCTTGATCATGTAGTTGAATTGTGTGGGATGCTCAAGGTTGATGTAGCTCATCAATGGTTGGGAGCACCAGTTGTAGTTTGAGTTCATCTACCTACATGGGTTAGTCTTGCAAGGAAGAGAACTTGTGTATCCTAAATGACAATCATGAAATTTGATACTGTTGAGGATATAACCATTAGAGTTACCCGCCCAGGAGGGGCCGGGTTACGTTATAATGATCATCACGTGAAGCCCAATACCAGGTTGGAGGATGGCGGATCAATAGTGGGCTTAAGACCCGGAGGCGGCTTAAGGCCCGTAGTGATAAACCGCCATTATGGCAAGACTTGTAATGTAAGGCAAGAGTAGATAAGAGTCCGAGCTGGATACTGTTATAAGCCGGCCGGGACTCTGAGAGCCGCGGGGCGTCAACCTATCTATATAAAGGGACGACCCGGCGGCGGTTCAGGGGAGAGGGACAACAGATCGAGAGCCGGGCATAGCGATTAAGCTCCCTGGTCATCGAAACCCTAAGCAATACCACCTCAACTGGACGTAGGCTTTTACCTTCACCGTAAGGGGCCGAACCAGTATAACCCTCGTGTTCCTTGTCCCGTTTAACCCCTTTAAGCTTCCTAGCTGCGATGGCTCCACGACTAAGTCCTTGCACGAGGACATCTGCCGTGACAATTCCGCGACAGTTGGCGCCCACCGTGGGGCCAGTGCACGGTGGATTTGAGTTCTTGAAGGGCAGCTTCGAAGGGCTCAAGGGATACGCTGTGGGCCGGATGACCAAGAGTCGTCGCGGCAAGCTCTACATCGACGACGCAAACTGGGGCCCCGACGCCGGCTCAATTGAGTACGGGTACCGGGTCCCCTTCGGCGGAATCCATGTCTTTATTGGCAAGATTGGTGAGCCGGGCCCTGAGCCGGACCTCTGCGCCGATCTCATCGAGACGGCTCAACGTGCACGACCCACCCGGACCTTGCCTGCCTTGAAGCGTGCTTTCGTGGGATGCGTCCATGGAGAGCTCTCTGAAGGATCGGGATCTGGTGATGAGAAGGCCACTCGCTCTGACGGCGAGTCATCCACAGAGGAGACCGATTCGTTATACCAACTTCAAGATGGCAGGCTTAGGGGTTGTTCCGATGGCAACAGTATTCCGGACCCCTTTGAGCCGCCGAGCCGGGTTGGAATCTTCATGGCTGGCGCGCAACCTGTTCAAAACCCCACCACCGGGGCAGGAAGCCCTGTGCCCTCGCCGGCTCAGGTGCTGATGGACCTCACAGACAAGATGACGGCCCTGTTAACAGCTACGGTCGCCCCAGCGGATCAAGCTCAGCATGACACGGAGGTGGCACAGTTAAAGTTGGATCTAGCAAAAGCAAAGGAGGATCTGGCGGCGGAGGGGATCAGGATGGCTGCGGAGAGGGCGGCTCTCGACGCCCAGACTCAGCTGATTCAGGCACAGTCTTTCCGGCTCACGATGGATCAGAACGCGTCCAATGAGGTCATGAGAAGGAGGCATCAGAAGGCCCAATCTTGACTCCCTCCGGTTTACGATCCTCGAAACCTCTTCAACACGCCTGATGCAGGGCCTAGTAACCCGCCAGAGATCACGACGCCCGGGGCTGGAACGTCAATTCAGCCTCAAGTGATGGGGCCTCCCGGGTGAACGCTGCCCTGCCTCAGTATGTGCTAATACCGCCGGGTCATTATGCCAACCCGTTGGAAAACATGGTCGCCGCGGCGGCGCGACTGGCGGCTCTCCCAATCGATGGCGACTCTCCAACGGCGGTTGAAACTCGCCGGGTCAGAGAACTCCTTCAGACGGCTCTGGCGCAGCAGGAGGCATATTCTTATAGCCGGGACAGGATTCATTCAACCCCTCGTCCAGGCCAGAGCCCGAGTTATAGCAGACACATGGTCTCAGCGACCGGCTCAAGCAATGTCCGACGCCATGACTTGCCTCCTGGCCACGGCCCGACTCATAACGGAGCCTTTCACGCGGTAGACCAAGACAGAGCACGGCAAGAGGCGGAGCAGGTGCCTCAGTTGACGGCTTACCAGCCACCCCCGGCTTATCCGACGACTTCTATTGATGCGGGTATACCTACGAGGACTGGAGGTGTCCCTTGTCTGGTGCCGGCTCTCCGCAATGAACGTCTGCCCAAGGATTTCAAAGGGCCTAGGAAGGTACCTAATTACACGGCTGATTTACAACCCGGAGCTTGGATCGAGAGTTACGAGATGGCTATGGAGTTGCTGGAGGTCAGCGAAGCGGCAATGGCCAAGTACTTCACCATGATGTTAGATGGGACTGCCCGCACTTGGTTGAAAGGACTGCCACCGAACTCTATCGGGTCTTGGGCTGAACTAAAAGCCCGGTTCATCCAAAACTTCAAAGATACATGTAGGCAATCTATGTCAATTGTGGATTTGACTAATTGCAAGCAGCAGGAGGGTGAGTCTACGACCCATTGGGTTCGCCGGGTCAAAGAAATAATACATTCATCTGATAAGATGGATGCCGGCTCTGCAGTCTTAATGTTAGAGCAGAATTGTCGTTTTGCGCCCTTGAAGATGAAGCTCGGGTGGCTCAAGCGCGATTGCAACGATATGGGTACGCTGATGGCGGCTCTGGTCAAGTACGCCGACTCTGATAGTACCAAGGATCCCGCGTCGGATGATGAAAGGACAGGGAAGGGAAAACGAAATGGCAATGGCAAGGGCCCCCAGCATAACCCTGTGAACCAAGGAGGCAACAAGCGTAAGGCTGATGGCAGTATGGAATTTGTGGCTAACACCAACTCACAGGGTAACAACCACCGGCGCAAGGGGAGACTACCTCCCCGAGCCGGCGGGTCAGGCCCGACGCTTGAACAATTGTTAAATGAGCCTTGTCCAAGGCATGGCTCTAGGGAAAAGCCGGCCACTCATCTGTGGAAGGATTGCGCAATCATGAAGGCCTTTAAAAATTCCAATGCTTTCAATGGCAACAGTGGCCCGGGCGGCGGCTCAGGAGCTGGCGGCTTTCATGGCCCGGGCGGCAGTTCAAATTCCAATTCTCAGAATGTTCAAGGGGGCTTTAATCAGCAGTCCGGCGAGGGTCATCATTAGCAGCAAGGGGGATACCAGACCAATCCAAAGCAGCTCAATGGTGGACAGTATCATGTGTTTACCACCAGTCTGTGCAAGCGAGATCAGAAGCTTCATAAAAGGGATGTGAATGCTGTTGAGCCGACGGTTCCACGCTATTTAAGATGGTCTGAGCAGCCTATTGTGTGGAGTAGGGAAGATCACCCTCCCCGGGTTGATAATCCGGGTCATCTGGCCCTGGTGGTGGCTCCTCAGGTGGGGGGATATAAATTCACTAAGGTGCTCATGGACGGAGGCAGCAGCATTAACATCCTCTATTATGAGACCTTCCGTCGTATGGGGTTGATTGATAAGAACCTCAGCCAGTCCAATACTGTTTTCCATGGTGTGGTGCCTGGTAAGTCGGCATATCCAGTTGGTAAGATCGAGCTGGAAGTGGCTTTTGGAGATGAGTACAACTACAGGGCGGAAAAATTAACCTTTGAGGTGGTTAAGATAAGAAGTCCGTATCATGCTTTATTTGGGCGGCCGGCTTATGCCAAGTTCATGGCACGTCCATGTTACGTGTACTTGCAGCTCAAGATGCCGGGTCACAATGGGACCATTACGGTTCATGGCAGCCGAAAGATAGCCTTGGAGTGTGAGGAAGGTGACGCGGCTTACGCTAAATCTGTTTGTGCGACAGAGGAGTTGAAGTTTTACAAGGACAATGTTGACCCGGCAGATATGACGTCTTTGAAAAAGCCGACCACGGAGCATGAGCCGGCAATGAAATTTAAGTCAGCTGATGATACTAAACTTGTTGACTTTGTTCCAGGTGACTCATCTCAGCAGTTCAGCATCAGTGCCAATCTGGATCCGAAATAGGAAGGCGCGCTCATCGAGTTCATCCGTGAAACAGGGACATTTTTGCATGGAAACCTTCTGACATGCCAGGTGTACCTAGAGAACTTGCTGAGCACACTCTCAATATTGATCTGAAATTTAAGCCGGTCAGGCAATTCCTTCGGCGGTTTAATGAGGAGAGGCGGAAAGCCATTGGTGGGGAGGTGGCCCGGCTCTTGGCGGCCGGGTTTATTGTTGAAGTTTTTCATCTAGAATGGTTAGCTAACCCGGTGCTCGTGCTCAAGAAGAACGGCACCTGGCGGATGTGTGTGGACTACACGGATTTAAACAAGGCTTGTCCGGCTGATCCTTTTGCTCTCCCCCGTATTGATCAAATTATCGATGCTACGGCGGGTTGCGAGCGCTTAAGTTTTTTGGATGCTTATTCTGGATACCATCAGATTAAAATGGTAGTTAAGGACCAGGAGAAGACGGCGTTCATCACTCCCTTCGGAGCCTTCTGTTATGTGTCTATGCCTTTTGGGCTCAAGAGTGCACAGGCGACTTACCAGCATTGTGTGCAGAATTGTCTTCATAACCAGATTGGGCGCAATGTTCATGCCTATGTGGATGATATCGTGGTTAAATCCAGGGAGAAGGAGACCCTGGTAGATGATCTTAGAGAAACCTTTGATAATCTTCGGGTTTACAAGATGATGCTTAACCCGGCCAAATGTGTTTTTGGTGTTCCCGCAGGCAAGCTCTTGGGTTTTCTGGTTTCTCACAGAGGCATTGAAGCTAACCCGGAAAAGATCAAGGCAATCACCTCTCTGGCTAAGCCGGCGTGCATAAACGACGTCCAGCGTCTGGCGGGCCGCATCGCTGCTTTGAGCCGGTTCATAAGCCGTTTGGGTGAAAAGGCCATGCCACTGTACCAGTTGATGAAGAAAACAGATGACTTTGTCTGGAATGATGCTGCTAATGCTGGTTTTGAGGATTTGAAGAGACAGCTAGCTGAGCCCCCAGTTCTTGCTGCTCCTATTGACAAGGAGCCCCTATTGCTGTATGTAGCCGCTAACACACGAGCCGTCAGTGTGGCTGTGGTGGTGGAGCGCAAGGAAGAGGGTAAGGAGTATCCGGTTCAGCGGCCGGTTTACTACGTCAGTGAAGTGCTCATCGAGTCCAAACAACGGTATCCACATTGGCAGAAGCTTGTTTTCGGGGTATTCATGGCAAGCCGGAAGCTCAAGCATTATTTCCAGGGTCACCCTATCACTGTGGTTAGTTCTGCTCCCTTAGGGGATATCATCCAAAACGGAGAAGCCACAGGAAGAGTGGCTAAGTGGGATATAGAGCTTGGGCCTCATGGTCTGAAATACGTGCCACGTACTGCCATCAAATCTCAAGCATTGGTGGATTTCATCAACGATTGGACAGAGCGGCAGGTGCCTGAAGAGAAACCGGATAATACATACTGGACTATTCACTTCGACGGGTCTAGGCAATTGGAGGGCTCGGGGGCTGGAGTTGTATTAACTTCCCCTCGAGGTGACAAGTTTTGCTATGTGTTACGGTTGATGTTTCCCTGCACTAACAATGCGGCTGAGTACAAGGCCTTGCTCCATGGTCTTCGGATGGCTAAAGAGATGAGCTTGAGCCGGGTAAGGTGCTTTGGCGACTCAGATTTAGTGGCTCAACAAGTGTGAGGCAAGTGGGATTCCAAGGACCCTCTCATGGCGGCTTATCGCCGCGAAGTTGATGCCATTGCTGGACACTTTCAGGGTTACCAAGTAGAGCACATCGATCGCAGGAAGAACGAGGCGGCTGATACATTAAGCCGGCTGGGCTCTCAGCGAAAGCCGGTGCCGCCTAATACTTTCTTGGACATTTTGCATAACCCTTCCGTTAAGTTGCCTACAGAGGAAGACTTGGCTGTCCCTGACCCGGAGGCACAGTTGGTGGCGGCTCTCCACATCACCCCAGACTGGACAGTACCATACTTGGCTTACATGACCCGGGGAGAATTGCCTGAGGATGAAACTTTGGCCAGACAAATAACCCGGCGGTCTAAGTCAATGATAATCATCAATGGTGAGCTGCATCGTCGCAGTGTCACTGGAACTTTCCAGCATTGTATTTCCCCTGAGGAAGGTCAAGAAATTTTACGTGAGATTCACGAGGGGGATTGTGGCCATCATGCCGGCTCAAAATCCCTTGTGGCCAAGGCTTCGTCATGGTTTCTATTGGCTGACGGCTCATGCTGATGCAGAGGATTTGGTCAGTAAATGTGACGGTTGCCAGAGGTTCTCGCGACGGGCTCATGTGCCGGCTCAAGAATTGAGGATGATTCCAATTACTTGGCCATTTGCGGTCTGGGGGCTTGATATGGTTGGGCCTTTTAAAAGGTCCAAGGATAAGAAGACCCACCTCTTCGTGGCGGTTGACAAGTTCACAAAGTGGGTTGAGGCAGAGCCAGTTAGCAAGTGTGACGCGGTCACAGCGGTTCAGTTCATGAAGAGGGTGATATTTCGCTTTGGTTTTCCACATAGCATTATAACTGACAATGGTGCCAATCTGTCCAAAGGCGCCATGGAGGAGTTTTGTCAATGAGAGCATATTCGGCTTGATGTTTCATCAGTGGCTCACCCTCAATCCAATGGTCAAGCTGAGAGAGCTAATTAGGAAATCTTGAAAGGCATCAAGCCCCGGCTTTTGGTCCCTTTGCAACGGGCACCGGGTTGTTGGGTGGAGGAGTTACCCTCCGTGTTATGGAGCATCAATACCACTCCTAACAGGTCTACAGGTTACACGCCTTTCTTCATGGTTTATGGAGCGGAGGCGGTCCTCCCAAGCGACATCCGTCATGACTCGCCTTGAGTGGCGGCTTATGTTGAGGCGGATAGTGAGCGGGCGCGCCAAGATGCTCTTGACTTGTTGGATGAACAACGTGATGTGGCAGCGGCTCGCTCGGCGATTTACCAACAAGACCTGCGTCGCTATCACAGCCGCCGGGTTAAGTCCAGAGTCTTCCAGGAAGGTGACCTGGTGCTCCGGCTCATCCAAGATCAAACAGATGCACACAAGTTATCCCCGCCTTGGGAAGGGCCCTTTGTGGTCAGCAAGAACTTGCACAATGGGTCATACTACCTTATGGATGTTCGGGAGCACAAAGATTCACATAAGTCGGAGGAAGAGACCCGTCGGCCGTGGAACATAGCTCAGCTTCGGCCTTATTACACTTGAGCCACCGGCTCTCATAATGTACATATTTCTACAGCCATGTATATATTATGATAAATAATAACGCAGGACCTCTGTCCTTTTCTCCTTCAAAGGCAAAAGTGTTAATTACAACATTACATGGTCACTTGGAGGTGGATCCGGCTTACGATCGTATTCGAATCTAGCTGTTAACAATATGATCACCTGGGGGCTTCCTGTTCAAACATAGGTCGTATTCGAACCAAAGAGAACATAGCTGTCGATACCCACTTGATTGGCAAATTGCCGAGCTCATTGGGGAGTTTTTCTTGATCATATTTGAATCATAGCTCAACCCCCTTTGGGAACCGACGTGGATCGTATTCGAATCAGCGTCGTTAAACAACTCTTAAGGTCATTTGGGGGCTTCCTGTTCAAACATAGGTCGTATTCGAACCGAAGAGAACATAGCTGTCGGTACCCTCTTGATCGGCAACGCCAAAGCCACTGGGGGCTATATGATCGCATTCGAATCTTAGCTTAACCCCTTTGGAACGGTTCTCTGGTCGTATTCGAATCAGAAGCCCCTAAGTTTTGATCTTTTGGTGTGCAACAAGTTCTTTTGATCATATCAACAGTGCGCAAGGGCGGTTCTTACTCCGCCGGCTTAATTTTGTTTGACAATATTGGCAGCACACAATAAGCATTATTGATGCTGGTGAACCGGAGTTGAGTTTTCAACCTTATTATTTGGGTTACATAAACCGGAAGTGTACTTGAAGGCTTGCAAGTATGCTGTTATGGTTACCTCGAGGATATAATTGAGAGCCGGTCTTTTATGACTTTGGTTCATATTCCGGGTTATTTGTAAAATATATGACTTTCAGTGCGGTAAGCCGCCTAAAAGACTTGTGATTTGCTTTCTATGCAGGACAATTAAAGACAGCTCTTTACGTCAAAGGAAAGTAAAAGAACAAACATAACCCGAAGGAATATAAAGGAGCAGCTTCAACAGAGTTAAGCATTCTACACATGCACGATGGCACGACAAAATTAAGTGTTTTATCCTACTCTATTATAGGACTCCCCGAGTCCAAAAGGTGAGCCATTGTTTTAAGGTGTAACCATGAGCCACCTAAGAAATCAAGATGCTTGTTGGGCTGAAGTTCCCGGCTCATCCCTCTCCGCTCCTCCGGCTGTTCCCACGACCTGGAAGGTTGATGATTTCCAGTCAATGCCGCTCAAAGCTTCAAATTGAGCCTCGTCATCGATTAACCCGGCCGGGTCAATTTCTGGGGCGAAGGTATGCTTACGAGTCGGAGGGATCAGACTGATTGCTTCATAGCGTGGAGTGGGGATCCTCTGATTCTCCGCGTCATAGCCCGGTTGATATTTGGTAAGGTCGGTGTCATTCCCAATCAAGGTGGCCACCGGGCGCACGCTCTTCACACAGGCGGCAAAGTCTTTCTGGTCAAAGGGGGTACCGTCTTCCTTCAGGCTGGGGTATCCAAGAGCGATGTCGGCCGGGTCTAGCTCCGGGAGAAAAGCTTTGGCCCGGCTCAGAGCAGCTATAGCTCTGGCTCTAGCAGAAGCCCATCTTAGCTCTTGGAAGCGTTGAGGAAGAACGGCGAGCCGCCTGAGTACGTCAGCCAGGTGAGTCGGAACCTCATTGGACAGAGCCACAACGGCTAAGGCACGTTGTGACCCGGTGTAGAGTTGCTCCACCAAGGTGTAAACCGCCTTCAGCTTGGTCAGCACGTTCTGATTCAGATTGGAGCTTCTGGGACCTGCATAATAACGTCAGGTGAGCTGATGGCAACGATGGGACTTATGAGCATGAAGAATGTAAACTTGTTAAAAGCTCACAGAATAACTTACCGAAGATTGCGGAGACCATCTGTGACACATGGTGTTTCAAGCCGGAGAGTTCGGTGGTTCTTTCAGTAAGGGCAGCCTCCGCTTGTTCGGCCCGGCTGAGCAAGGCAGTCTTCTCGTCGACCCAAGTTTTTCTTTCTGTTTCAAATTTTTTCTTCAGTTTTTCTTGTGTAGCAACACTGAACTCAAACTTGGCATTGGCCTTCCGGGTCTCAGTTTCCTGAGTCTTCAGGCGGTTCTTCAGCTCAGAGATTTCCGATTCAAATTTCTTGCAGGCAGCCTGTACAAATTCCGGGTTATAGTTTGAGTAATTATCATGCAACATTAAAGTCCCAAGCACTTTGCAAGAAAATACACTTGGCACTTGGGGGCTAATGTATGCTGAAAGATTCTATTTATAAGTACCGGTTCATGAAGGTCCCGGCTGTTGTGCACTTGACCAATGTAACCAGAAACAATGTCTCCAATGCTCAAGTTAGCATAGTCAGTGATCTCCAGTCTGGCCCTGCGGCGCTGCAGTAGTTCTTCTTTGGCAGAGCATCTGGCCAGCACAGTGGGTCTTCCCGGCTCAACATATTCGGTCCGGGTAATCATCACATCCGGGTCATCGGCCGGTTGAGCTGAGCTGGGAATCTCCGGGTTGTCAGAACCCGCCATGGTTTGTTCTTTAGTTGAACCGCTGGTGTCCGGAGCTGGTGCAGATGGCAGCTCAGAGGCAGAGGCGTTGGGTTCAGTTAAGTCCGGCTCTTCGACCGGTTTACTTTTCTTTGCCTTCTTGCTGAGCTTGGCTTGGGCACTGAAAGTCAAAAGGTTAGTGCAAAAAACATAAATAAGATAAGCACAAAATGAGATGATCATCATTACCCGGGTGCAGTCTTGAAAGCCGGCAAGTTAGATTGCATGGAGTCACCAGAGGAAGGTGAAGTTTCCTTATAGTTTGAATCAGAAGAATTGAGTGGTTGGCGAGTGATGCCCGCCAAAGGATGAAAAGGATATAAGTTGGAGATAACCTCAGTCCGGCGCTTCCTTGATGCGTCGGGTAAGCCGGAGGAGAGGTCTGCATCCTTGCTGGCCCGGGTTTGCCTCCGGCTCTCATGAATCTGTTGCTTCAAAAGAAATTGAGGATCTTGATAAGCTAAAGGATGCGAAAATCTTACTTTCCGGGTTATTCTTCGGACTTTCAGCCTTGGCAAGGGGTCCGAGTTGGAGGAAAGTATAGTTACCTCTTCAATCACCGGGTTACTTGCTCCGGTGTCCTCCTGCTGATAATCAATGTCAATAAGGTGGTTAAGAACAAACAAAAAACAGGAGAAGAGCGTAAGAATGAAGGGTTACCTCTGACTCGGAGGAGTCATCCAGCTGAAGCAGCTCTGAGGCACTAGGCTTACTCCCCTTCTTGCGGGGAGCGGCTCTCCTGGCGGCTTTCTTAACCTTCCTGGCTTTCTTAGCAGCCTCATGGTCATACCTGACCTTCCAGAACTTATCATTAGCCTGAAAAATACAACAAAGGTTTCTTGAGGTTAAGATGAAAATTGTTAAATTGGAAAGTAAGGTGCTCAGATCAGTAGCTTACCGCCGGAGCCGGGTTAGCCTTGCAGAAGGGACTTAAGCCCGTCCTCCCGTAGTCTGCTAAGCTCTCGTACAAAAGGGACTTGGTCATGTCGTCAACGACATCCTTAGGTAGGTCGTTGGGGCTGTGCCGCAGAGGATCATCCTTCCGGCCCGTGTAATCACACATTAAGCCGGGGCGGCGGCTCAAGGGAATCACCCGCCAAGCAATCCAGACCCGGACCAGATCAACACCGTTAAGGCCGTTTCCCAGAAGAGCCTTGATCTTGTTGATGGTGGGGATAAGTGGTTGTCGCTCAGCTTGAGATAGCTTGTCTGGCAGGGGGTGATTTGACTCCAGACGCAGGGCGCGAAAGCCGGGCAGAGGGTTCTCATCAGCCGGAGAAGTATCCTGGCAGTAGAACCATGTCTGGTTCCAGTCCTTTGGGTGGCTTGGCGGTTCAGCATAAGGAAAGAGGCAATCTCTCCGTCGTTGGATTGAAATTCCACCAAGTTCCAAGCTAGGCCCGTTGGCGCACTCGTTCTGGCGGTTCAGATAAAACAGCTCCCTAAAGAGCAGTAGGCTGGGTTCTTCTCCAAGGTATACTTCGCAGAACACTTGAAAGTTACAAATGTTCGACACGGGATTGGGTCCAATGTCTTGAGGTCGCAGATCGAAGAAGTTCAGAACGTCTCTAAAGAATTTTGAGCCAGGAGGTGCAAAACCCCGGCTCATGTGATCAGCAAATATCACAACTTCTCCGTCTCTTGGTTGAGGTTTTTCTTCCGACGGGTCAGGGGCACGATAGGACATGACCTCCTTCTTAGGCAGGTAACCCGTCTTCACGAAATCATCTAAGGTGTCATCAGTAACGTTGGACCTCACCCAGTTGCACGTAATGGGTGCCTTGGGAGCCTTGGGCGGCATTGTGAAAGACGAAAGCCTATGACAAATGGAAATGTCCGGTTCAAATATAAGCCGGAGGAAGATTCCAGTTCAGTATTCAAGATGGCGGCTTATGAAGGGGCCTAATGATATATGGCTAATTGTGTCGGGTTATCTAAGCCGTTGTGGGCATCATGAGTAATTCAAGTTGTTTAAAACTCTATCATAAATGAGCCGGAAATTTCACAGCGCATGGCCTCTTTTAAGCCGGAGATATGAGTCGCCATAGCTAACAGATGCAGACTAAGTGTGGCACAAACAAGTTTCACAGATCGCAGTAATTATTTTGGATTAAATGATTGTCTAGAAAGGAAAAATTTCTAGACCTAGAAAGCTGATACAGAGAAGTTCATAAGCTCAGAACGAGGTCTTTTTGCGGACAAAGGGGATCTACTAGCGTAAAAATGAGTGAGAAACTACTACCGCAGGGGGTCTATACCATTTTTAGATCAAAGGGAACCTCGGTGGCGGAACTGTGAAGAACTTGAGATGAACGGAGAAGAACAGGGGAAGAACGACAGAACCCTAATGCGGATCTACTATAGGGAGGTGCAAGGACTTACTGGCGCTGATGAGATGCGGAGGTCGCCGCCGTTTCTCTGGACCAGTTCAGGGTGATGCAGCGGCCAAGGTTGAGGAAGACAAGGGGCACGGCGGTGGCGGCGGAGCTCGAGCTCTCGGGCGTCAGAGGAGGAAGACGATGGAGGAGAGGAGTGAATGAAGGCTTATGGGCTGGGCCTATTTATAAGGGTGACTGATAAATGGGCGCGAGAAATGAGGAGGCCAAGACGTGATCATCTCGCCACAGAAACGCCTCGATTTTCGGGATGGTCACTAAAAGATAAGATCCGTTGGGATATGACAGAATAAAAAATGAATTTAATGGAAGATGACGTCACGGCGGGTTACCAAGAATCCAGAAGATGACGTCACGGCGGGTTATAACTTTCGCACAAGCAGAAGCCGAAAGATTTTCTTTCAAAGGGATTGAAGATTGACATGAACCGGTTCAAATCAATCTGGGGCCTAATGTTGAGGATATAACCATTAGAGTTACCCGCCCAGGAGGGGCCGGGTTACGTTATAATGATCATCACGTGAAGCCCAATACCAGGTTGGAGGATGGCGGATCAATAGTGGGCTTAAGACCCGGAGGCGGCTTAAGGCCCGTAGTGATAAACCGCCATTATGGCAAGACTTGTAATGTAAGGCAAGAGTAGATAAGAGTCTGAGCCGGATACTGTTATAAGCCAGCTGGGACTCTGAGAGCCGCGGGGCGTCAACCTATCTATATAAAGGGACGACCCGGCGGCGGTTCAGGGGAGAGGGACAACAGATCAAGAGCCGGGCATAGCGATTAAGCTCCCTGGTCATCGAAACCCTAAGCAATACCACCTCAACTGGACGTAGGCTTTTACCTTCACCGTAAGGGGCCGAACCAGTATAACCCTCATGTTCCTTGTCCCGTTTAACCCCTTTAAGCTTCCTAGCTGCGATGGCTCCACGACTAAGTCCTTGCACGAGGACATCTGCCGTGACAATTCCGCGACAGATACCAAATGAAATTTGATATACAAAATTTGTCAAAGGATATACTGAAGGGTTTTATGCTTCCTTGACTTCAACCACCAAATTGTAGAGACTTGGTGATGTGGAGATTGTTCAAGATGTGAGTGAGTTGCAATCTCATAGATTTAGATTCATCCAAGTACCTACAAGGGTTAGATAGCATGGAAGGGTGCAAATATATCCAAGACATATGATCATCATCATAAGAGAAATATCAAGGATTAGTCAAAGGCTCATGCCTTGCATGTATCCAAATGGAGTTTCTACTCCAAGTTTGAAGCATCAATGATGTTCAATTCACCTCTCAAACGGAAAAATACTTTCTCATCAAGCGGTTTGGTGAATATATTCGTCAATTGCTTATCGGTACGAACATGCTTAAGATCAATGCCCCCTTTAGCAACATGATCTCGAATGAAATGATGACGAACTTCAATATGCTTAGTTCGATAATGTTGCATGGGATTATGAGCAATATTAATAGCACTTTCATTGTCACAAAGCAATGGAACATGTTTCACATAGATGCCATAATCCTTAAGAGTTTGGGTCATCCATAGTAATTGAGCACAACATGAACCGGCGGCAATGTATTCCGCTTCGGCGGTGGATAAGGATACCGAGTTTTGTTTCTTGGAGGACCAAGACACAAGAGATCTACCAAGAAATTGACAAGTACCCGAAGTGGACTTTCTATCAACCTTGTCTCCGGCATAGTCCAAATCGGAGTAGCCAACAAGATCAAACGAAGACCTCTTAGGATACCAAATGCCAAAATTTGGTGTGTGAATTAAGTATCTCACTATCCTTTTCACAGCCTTAAGATGACACTCTTTGGGGCCGCTTGATATCGTGCACACATGCACACACTTAGCATAATATCGGGACGGGAGGCACATAGATATAACAATGAACCAATCGTAGAAGGATAAACCTTTTTGTCAACCGATTTGCCATCCTTAGTCAAGTCAAGATGTCCACTACTAGGCATGGGTGTTTTCATACCTTTGCTTTCTTGCATGTTGAACTTCTTGAATAAGTCCTTGGTGTACTTTGTTTGAGAAACAAAGGTGCCTTCCTTAGTTTGCTTGATTTGCAAACCAAGAAAGAACTTGAGTTCACTCATCATAGACATCTCAAACTTCTTCGACATTAGCTTCCCAAACTTTTCACTAAGATGAGGGTTAGTCGAACAAAATATGATGTCATCAACATAAATTTGGCACACAAATAATTCACCATTAACCCTTTTAGTAAAAAGAGTAGAATCAATCTTTCCAATCTCAAAGCCTTTCTCAATAAGGAACTTGGTCAAGCATTTATACCATGCTCTAGGAGCTTGTTTAAGACCATAAAGAGCTTTGTGAAGTTTGTAAACATGGTCGGGTTTCTTAGGATTAACAAATCTGGGAGGTTGTTTAACGTAAACTTCCTCCTCAATTTCACCATTTAGAAAAGCACTTTTAATGTCCATTTGGTATAAGGTGATATCATGGTGATTAGCATAGGCAAGTAAGATGCGGATGGACTCAAGTCTAGCAACGGGGGCGTATGTCTCACCATAGTCCATACCTTCGAATTGAGTGTAGCCTTGGGCGACGAGACGTGCTTTGTTGCGAACGACTTGTCCATCTTCGTCTTGCTTGTTGCGATACACCCATTTGGTACCGATGATGTTGTGGTTGTTGTCGGGCTTCTCAACCAATGTCCACACTTGGTTTCTCTCAAAGTTGTGTAGCTCTTCATGCATGGAATTTATCCAATCCGGATCTTCCAATGATTCTTCAACCTTCATAGGTTAATGCTAGAGATGAACGAATAATGTTCACAAAATTAGCCAAATGAGTTTTAGAGCGAGTGATTCTCCTGGTTTGGATATCATTGAAGATTTGTTCGACGGGATGGTCTCTTGAGACTCTTGCTTGAACTCGTGAGAGCTTTTGCTTGGGTCGGGATGGAACATCTTCTTCATCATCTTGTTCTTCTTCTTGGCCTTCTTCATTGTTGGCGTTGTCGTTCTCTTGTCGTGGTGGAGAAGGAGGTTGATGAGGTTCATCTTGGTGTACTTCCTCGTTTTCTTCATCTTGGTGTGAATTCCATGTCAACTCTTGGTTCACCTTGACGTGAGGTAGAAGCTTCCACTTGGACGGACAAGGTACTTTCCTTCACCACCGTTGGACGAATCTTTCCAATAGACAAGTCTTGGATTGCTTCCGAAGGATCTTTATCTCCTACATCAATTGGCAATTGCTCTACTTGCGAGCCGTTAGATTCATCAAACTTCACATCTATCGTCTCTTCAACCTTTCGGGTGAAATTGTTGTAGACACGGTAAGTGTGAGAGTTTGAGCCATAACCAAGTAGGAAACCCTCATGAGATTTAGGAGCAAATTTAGAACGATGATGCTTATCAAGAATGTAACACTTTGAGCCGAATACTTGAAAGTATCCAACTTGGGGTTTTTTACTGGTGAGAAGCTCGTATGCCGTCTTGCCGAGTAGCTTGATTAAATACAAGCGATTTGTTGCATGACAAGCCGTCTGAACCGCTTCCGCCCAAAAGTGTTTTGGCGTCTTGTACTCATCAAGCATCGTTCTAGCCATCTCAATAAGAGTCCGGTTCTTCCTCTCAACAACTCCATTTTGTTGAGGTGTGTACGTAGCCGAGAACTCATGTGAAATCCCTTCTTCGTCAAGAAAGGTATCCACTTTTGTGTTCTTGAACTCTGTTCCGTTGTCGCTGCGAACCTTCTTGATCTTCACTTCAAATTGATTTTGGGCCTTCCTAGCGAAGTTATTGAAGATCTTTTGGACCTACGATTTATCATCAAGAAAGAACACCCACGTAATCTTGAAAAATCATCGACTATGACTAGACCAAATGAGTTGCCACCGAGACTTTTGTAGGCATTGGGACCGAAGAGATCCATATGAAGTAGCTCGAGCGGTCTTCTCGTGGTCATGATGTTCTTCACGGGATGACTTCCTCCAACTTGTTTTCCTGCTTGACAAGCACTGCACAATCTATCATTGTCAAATATAACATCTTTTACTCCAAGGATATGATTACCTTTAATAAGCTTATTAAGATTTCGCATGCCCACATGACCTAACCTTCTATGCCACAACCAACCTTTAGAAGATTTAGCAATTAAGCAAGTTCTAGGTTGAGCCTTTTTAGTGAAATCAACAATGTAAAGATCACCTCTACGGATACCGGTAAAGACCATATTGTGGTTATCTCTACGAAACACTTGGCAATCTACTTCAGTAAATAGGACATTGAAACCAAAGTCAGCAAGTCTAGATACGGAAAGTAGATTATATCCAAGAGATTCAACGAGCATAGCATTTTGTATGGAGCTATCATGTGAGATGGCCACCTTACCAAGGCCAAACCACCTTACCCTTTGAGTTATCACCGAAGGTGACATACTTTCGAGGGTCGTCGTTTTCAGCAAGCTCATGAAACATATCCTTATCTCCGGTCATGTGATCGGTACATCCACTATCAAGGACCCATTCCTTTCCTCCAGCCATGTAGCCATAAGACCAAAGTGTCTCATAGACTCATCGAGATCAAATTCACTATCATCATCCTCATCATAGTATCCATGTTCAACATCGTCTTGTGATTGATCAATTCCTAGAGAGAGTGATTCATTAGATAAATGATCATCACAATGTTCATATTTATGAATTCTAATAGCTTCGGAGATGATATTGCTAATGATTCCAACATCTCCTTTGGTACGCATGAGGT
This sequence comes from Aegilops tauschii subsp. strangulata, assembly GCF_002575655.3. Classification (NCBI taxonomy): domain Eukaryota; kingdom Viridiplantae; phylum Streptophyta; class Magnoliopsida; order Poales; family Poaceae; genus Aegilops; species Aegilops tauschii. Next base: position 358,142,526 of record NC_053038.3, read on the forward strand.
TAGTAATCTCAAATAGACAATCACCAAACTTAGGATCATTGGAATTCATCTTACTTAAGGCAACATACTTATGAAGAATTTCATCTAAGTTTTGAAAGGAATAGTTTGGAAAGTTGGGAAACGTAGTAATTTCAAAAAAATTCCTACGCACACGCAAGATCATGGTGATGCATAGCAACGAGAGGGGAGAGTGTCGTCCACGTACCCTCATAGACCGTAAGCGGAAGCGTTATGACAACGCGGTTGATGTAGTCGTGCGTCTTCACGATCGACCGATCCTAGTACCGAACGTACGGCACCTCCGCAATCTGCACACGTTCAGCTCGGTGACGTCCCACGAACTCACGATCCAGTAGAGCTTCGAGGGAGAGCTTCGTCAGCACGACGGCGTGATGACGGTGATGATGAAGCTACCAACGCAGGGCTTCGCCTAAGCACCGCTACGATATGACCGAGGTGGATTATGGTGGAGGGGGGCACCGCACACGGCTAAGAGATCAATGATCAACTTGTGTGTCTATGGGGTGCCCCCTCCCCCGTATATAAAGGAGTGGAGGAGGGGGAGGAGGCCGTCCTCCTAGGCGCGCCCCAAGGGGAGTCCTACTCCCACCGGGAGTAGGATTCCACTCCTTCCAAGAGTAGGAGTAGGAGGGAAGGAAGGAGAGAGGGGGAAGGAAAAAGGGGGGCGCCGCCCCCTTCCTTGTCCAATTCGGACTAGTGGGGGAGGGGGCGCGCGGCCTGCCCTGGCCGCCCCTTCCTCTCTCCACCAAGGCCCATGAGGCCTATTACACTCCCCGGGGGGTTCCGGTAACCCCCCGGTACTCCGGTATTTGTCCAAACTCTCTTGGAACCCTTCCAAAGTCCAGACATAGTCATCCAATATATCGATCTTTATGTCTCGACCATTTCGAGACTCCTCGTCATGTCCGTGATCATATCCGGGACTCCGAACTACCTTCGGTACATCAAAACACATAAACTCATATTACCGATCATCACCGAACGTTAAGCGTGCGGACCCTACGGGTTCGAGAACTATGTAGACATGACCGAGACACGTCTCCGGTCAATAACCAATAGCGGAACCTGGATGCTCATATTGGTTCCTACATATTCTATGAAGATCTTTGTCGGTCAAACAGCATAACAACATACGTTGTTCCCTTTGTCATCGGTATGTTACTTGCCCGAGATTTGATCGTCGGTATCTCAATACCTAGTTCAATCTCGTTACCGGCAAGTCTCTTTACTCGTTCCGTAATGCATCATTACCGACAAGGCTTATAGTGATGTGCTTTACCGAGAGGGCCCAGAGATACCTCTCCGACAATCGGAGTGACAAATCCTAATCTTGATCTATGCCAACTCAACAAGTACCATCGGAAACACCTGTAGAGCACCTTTATGATCACCCAGTTACGTTGTGACGTTTGGTAGCACACAAAGTGTTCCTCCGGTATTCGGGAGTTGCATAATCTCATAGTCATAGGAACATGTATAAGTCATGAAGAAAGCAATAGCAATATACTAAACGATCAAATGCTAAGCTAACGGAATGGGTCAAGTCAATCACATCATTCTCTAATGATGTGATCCCGTTAATCAAATGACAACTCATGTCTATAGCTAGGAAACTTAACCATCTTTGATTCAACGAGCTAGTCAAGTAGAGGCACACTAGTGACACTCTGTTTGTCTATGTATTCACACATGTACTAAGTTTCCGGTTAATACAATTCTAGCATGAATAATAAACATTCATCATGATATAAGGAAATATAAATAACAACTTTATTATTGCCTCTAGGGCATATTTCCTTCAGTCTCCCACTTGCACTAGAGTCAATAATCTAGATTACACAGTAATGATTCTAACACCCATGGAGTCTTGGTGCTGATCATGTTTTGCTCGTGAGAGAGGCTTAGTCAACGGGTCTGCAACATTCAGATCCGTATGTATCTTGCAAATCTCTATGTCTCCCTCCTTGACTTGATCGCGGATGGAATTGAAGCGTCTCTTGATGTGCTTGGTTCTCTTGTGAAATCTGGATTCCTTTGCCAAGGCAATTGCACCAGTATTGTCACAAAAGATTTTCATTGGACCCAATGCACTAGGTATGACACCTAGATCGGATATGAACTCCTTCATCCAGACTCCTTCATTTGCTGCTTCCGAAGCAGCTATGTACTCTGCTTCACACGTAGATCCCGCCACGACACTTTGTTTAGAACTGCACCAACTGACAGCTCCATCGTTCAATATAAACACGTATCCGATTTGTGACTTAGAGTCATCCGGATCAGTGTCATAGCTTGCATCGACGTAAACATTTACGACGAGCTCTTTGTGTCCTCCATAAACGAGAAACATATCCTTAGTACTTTTCAGGTATTTCAGGATGTTCTTGACCGCTGTCCAGTGATCCACTCCTAGATTACTTTGGTACCTCCCTGCTAAACTTATAGCAAGGTACACATCAGGTCTGGTACACAGCATTGCATACATGATAGAGCCTATGGCTGAAGCATAGGGAACACCTTTCATTTTCTCTCTATCTTCTGCAGTGGTCGGGCATTGAGTCTGACTCAACTTCACACCTTGTAACACAGGCAAGAACCCTTTCTTTGCTTGATCCATTTTGAACTTCTTCAAAACTTTATCAAGGTATGTGCTTTGTGAAAGTCCAATTAAGCGTCTTGATCTGTCTCTATAGATCTTAATGCCCAATATATAAGCAGCTTCAAAGAGGTCTTTCATTGAAAAACTCTTATTCAAGTATCCTTTTATGCTATCCAGAAATTCTATATCATTTCCAATCAACAATATGTCATCCACATATAATATTAGAAATGCTACAGAGCTCCCACTCACTTTCTTGTAAATACGGGCTTCTCCAAAAGTCTGTATAAAACCATATGCTTTGATCACACTATCAAAACGTTTATTCCAACTCCGAGATGCTTGCACCAGTCCATAGATGGATCGCTGGAGCTTGCACACTTTGTTAGCATCCTTTGGATCGATAAAACCTTCAGGTTGCATCATATACAACTCTTCTTCCAGAAATCCATTCAGGAATGCAGTCTTTACATCCATTTGCCAAATTTCATAATCATAAAATGCAGCAATTGCTAACATGATTCGGACGGACTTAAGCATCGCTACAGGTGAGAAGGTCTCATCGTAATGAACTCCTTGAACTTGTCGAAAACCTTTCGCAACAAGTCGAGCTTTGTAGACAGTTACATTACCGTTAGCATCTGTCTTCTTCTTGAAGATCCATTTATTTTCGATGGCTTGCCGATCATCGGGCAAGTCAACCAAAGTCCACACTTTGTTCTCATACATGGATCCCATCTCAGATTTCATGGCCTCAAGCCATTTCGTGAAATCAGGGCTCATCATCGCTTCCTCATAGTTCGTAGGTTCGTCATGGTTAAGTAACATGACCTCCAGAACAGGATTACCGTACCACTCTGGTGCGGATCTTACTCTGGTTGACCTACGAGGTTCGGTAGTAACTTGATCTGAAGTTACATGATCATCATCATTAGCTTCCTCACTAATTGGTGTAGGAGTCACATGAACAGATTTTTGTGATGAACTACTTTCCAATAAGGGAGCAAATACAATTACCTCATCAAGTTCTACTTTTCTCCCACTCACTTCTTTCGAGATAAACTCCTTCTCTAGAAAGGATCCATTCTTAACAACGAATGTCTTGCCTTCGGATCTGTGATAGAAGGTGTACCCAATAGTCTCCTTTGGGTATCCTATGAAGGCACATTTCTCCGATTTGGGTTCGAGCTTATCAGGTTGAAGCTTTTTCACATAAGCATCGCAGCCCCAAATTTTAAGAAACGACAACTTTGGTTTCTTGCCAAACCATAGTTCATAAGGTGTCGTCTCAACGGATTTAGATGGTGCCCTATTTAACGTGAATGCCCGTCTCTAAAGCATAACCCCAAAACGATAGCAATAAATCAGTAAGAGACATCATAGCTCGCACCATATCCAGTAAAGTACGATTACGACGTTCGGACACACCATTACGCTGTGGTGTTTCGGGTGGCATGAGTTGCGAAACTATTCTGCATTGTTTCAAATGAAGACCAAACTCGTAACTCAAATATTCTCCTCCACGATCAGATCGTTGAAACTTTATTTTCTTGTTACGAAGATTTTCCACTTCACTCTGAAATTCTTTGAACTTTTCAAATGTTTCAGCCTTATGCTTCATCAAGTAGATATACCCATATCTGCTCAAATAATCTGTGAAGGTGAGAAAATAACGATACCCTCCGCGAGCCTCAACATTCATTGGACCACATACATCAGTATGTATGATTTCCAACAAATCTGTTGCTCGCTCCATTGTTCCGGAGAATGGAGTTTTAGTCATCTTGCCCATGAGGCATGGTTCGCAAGTACCAAGTGATTCATAATCAAGTGATTCCAAAAGTCCATCAGAATGGAGTTTCTTCATGCGCTTTACACCAATATGACCAAAACGACAGTGCCACAAATAAGTTGCACTATCATTATCAACTCTGCATCTTTTGGCTTCAATATTATGAATATGTGTATCACTACTATCGAGATTCAATATAAATAGACCACTCTTCAAGGTTGCATGACCATAAAAGATATTACTCATATAAATAGAACAACCATTATTCTCTGATTTAAATGAATAACCGTCTCGCATCAAACAAGATCCAGATATAATGTTCATGCTTAACGCTGGCACCAAATAACAATTATTCAGGTCTAAAACTAATCCCGAACGTAGATGTAGAGGTAGCGTGCAGACCGCGATCACATCGACTTTGGAACCATTTCCCACGCGCATCGTCACCTCGTCCTTAGCCAATCTTCGCTTAATCCGTAGTCCCTGTTTCGAGTTGCAAATATTAGCAACAGAACCAGTATCAGATACCCAGGTGCTACTGCGAGCATTAGTAAGGTACACATCAATAACATGTATATCACATATACCTTTGTTCACCTTGACATCCTTCTTATCTGCCAAATACTTGGGGCAGTTCCGCTTCCAGTGACCAGTCCCTTTTGTAACACCCCGCTTGTAACTTTCCATATTTGTAACTCCAACTCTTGCCATTTTCGGCTATGTGTTACGATATTCCCTCCGTGTTCGGGTTTTGTCTTTCGTTTTGCATTTTGTTCATTTCATGCATTTCATATCATGTCATCATGTGCATTGCATTTGCATACGTGTTTGTCTCTTGCATCCGAGCATTTTCCCTGTTGTCCGTTTTGCAATCCGGCGCTCCCATCTCCTCCGGTGCACCCCTCTTGTTTTCGTTTCGTGAGCGGGTGTCAAACGTTCTCGGAATGGACCGAGGCTTGTCAAGTGGCCCTGGGTACACCACCGGTAGACCATCGGTCAAGTTTCGTTCCATTTGGAGGTCGTTTGGTACTCCAACGGTTAACCGGGTAACCGCAGATGCCTTCTGTGTGTTGCAGAGAAACCCCCTCTCTAAACAGCCCAAAACCCACCAAACTCTCTTCCATGCTATAGGTCGTTCGATCACGATCGTGTGGGCGAAAACCACACCTCATTTGGACTCTCCTAGCTCCCTCTAGCTATACAAATGCATCCCCTCCCGTATACAATCGAAGATGAAACCCTAGCCAAACTCCCCCCCCCCCGCCGCCACCGGACGTGTCCGCCGCCACCGGACACCTCCCCGCCGCCGCGCCCGGCAAATCGGGGGCCGCCACATCAGCGCCCGGCGGCCTCCACCGCGCCGGCGCGCCCGGCCCGCCGCGGGCCCTCCCGGCCCGTACGCCGCCGCTGGCCCCCGGGAGCCCGAGCGCCGCCGCATTCCGCCCGCGCGCCGCCGCCGCCGCTACGCGCCTCGCCGCCACCGCCGTGCGCCTGCCGCCGCCGTTCCGTGCGCCGCCGCGTCCGCCGGCGCCCGAGCCCCGCCGCCCTCTTCCTCCTCCACCCCCTCCCCGAGCCGCCGCCCGCCGCCCCGACCTCTCCTCCGGCCTCCTTCCGCCGCCGTCCGCTTGCTCCGGCGAGCTTCGGCTCGAGCCCGAGCTCATCCCGGCCAGATCCGATCAAGCATCGAGACGGTTGACTTTTCTTTCCCCCTCCGAAATCTTCCAAGTCATAAATGTTTTGCAGTATATGCACCTGTTCATCATGGCATAACTGTCTGCACATAGCTCCGTTTCGTGCGTGTAATATATCGAATTGTTCGTCTCGTGATGCTCTACATTTTGTTCAATTCCACCATGTTCATTAGAGGCCATATTGATGCCCAAATCTCTGGTGCAAGAGTGCTAGTTGCTGTTATCTGCTGTTACTTAGCAGAACTTGTGGATTTGTTATTTTTGTATCATTTAATCTGTGCATCTTATGGGCATGAGCTCTACATGTGTTTTGTATGCCATGCCATCTTTCCAAAGGTGTATGCCATGTATTTTTGTGATCTCTGTGGTGACTAGCACAAGCATGCAAACTAGGCTCTGTAATGTTTCTGATTTCAGGGACTTAGTGATTTCTCTGTGTCTTTGTCTGCTGTTATTTTGTTGCCATGTAAACTTGATGCTACAGAGAGATCCATGCGTATTTTGGAGATGTTCATTAAGGATGTTTTGTAGATATAGTTGTAATTGATCCATTACTGCCCTCGTTTGCAATTATAGAGTGCCATAGAATGACTCAATCTTGCTCTACTTTTGCTATAAAATAATTCTGGCAGATTGTTTACGTGTTACTCAATTTTGCCAAGCTTGTTGTAGTTGTTCCATACATGCTATGCTTTTGTTCTTGCCATGGATAGCTTCATAAACATGCCATATTGCTCTAGGTATGATTGTTTTGTCATGAATTGCCTTGTGGTGAGTGCATCAATCTCACCAATATGCCTTCATATTATTGTTTCCGCCATGCTCTGTTTTCCGCTAAGTCTGAAACCTGTTAACGAAACTTGCTATGTTTGCATGGTTGCCATCATATCTTCTGGTCCTTTTTGGCTAATGGTCAGTAAGGGACTTTTGTCATCTGCATTTAGTAGAATACTGTCATGCCTTGTTTTTCCATGTTAAGTTCCTATAGCATGTTGATTTCGTGCTCTGAACATTGCTACCTGATGCTGTTTCAGACATGTCCAGTAATTTCACCAAGTCTGTGAACCTGTTACCTTTTGCACTTTTGCCATGCTTGTTTGAGCTTGTTATGTTGTGATCTAGCCGTAGCTCAGTGTTCATCTTTTGTCAAGCATCTCCTTTAGATTACTGCTATATGTTTTGTTCCTACGTTGGAGTGCTGTAGCATTTTTACTTGTTGCATTCTAAGTGCTATCGTGCTGTTAATCGCAGATTCTTATCATTCTTGTTTTGCTTGCCATTTGCAAACCGTGCATCCGTTTCCGGTGATCTTTATATCGATTTCGACCGAAATCATCTCATCTTTCCAGTGGCATGCTTGGTTTGCCAAGTTACTGCCTTGTTCATCATTTTTCTTCCGGAGCACGCATATGCATCGCATATCATATCTTGCATATCATTCATGTATTGCATCATGTTGCTTGTGCATTCCCCGTGATTGATTGTGGTTCCGTTGCTTGTGTTCTTATTGTGGGTAGAGACGGGAGACGAGTTCGTGAACGAGGAACCTGTTGAGTACGCTTACGAGGATCAAGCTTTCGACAACTCTGAGAACCTTGCAGGCAAGATGACCACCCTCGAAATCACTTCTATCTTTGCTTTGCTAGTTGTTCGTTCTATTGCCATGCTGCGCTAACTATCACTTGCTTTACCATGCCTCCCATATTGCCATGTCAGCCTCTAACCATCCTTTCCTAGCAAACCGTTGTTTGGCTAAGTTACCGCTTGCTCAACCCTTCTTATAGCGTTGCTAGTTGCAGGTGAAGTTGAAGTTGGTTCCATGTTGGAACATGGATATGTTGGGATATCACAATATCTCTTATTTAATTAATGCATCTATATTTTTGGTAAAGGGTGGAAGGCTCGGCCTTATGCCTGGTGTTTTGTTCCACTCTCGCCGCCCTAGTTTCTGTCATACCGGTATTATGTTCCTTGAGTTTGCGTTCCTTACGCGGTTGGGTGATTTATGGGACCCCCTTGACAGTTCGCCTTGAATAAAACTCCTCCAGCAAGGCCCAACCTTGGTTTTACCATTTGCCACCTAAGCCTTTCCCCCGGGTTTTCGCGAGCCCAAGGGTCATCTTATTTTAACCCCCCGGGCCAGTGCTCCTTCGAGTGTTGGTCCAAACTGAGTAGACTGCGGGGCCCCCTCGTGGAAACTCGAGGTCTGGTTTTACTCGTAGGATGTCTCATCCGGTGTGCCCTGAGAACGAGATATGTGCAGCTCCTATCGGGATTTGTCGGCGCATCGGGCGGCTTTGCTGGTCTTGTTTTACCATTGTTGAAATGTCTTGTAAACCGGGATTCCGAGACTGATCGGGTCTTTCCGGGAGAAGGTTTATCCTTCGCTGACCGTGAGAGCTTATGATGGGCTAAGTTGGGACACCCCTGCAGGGTATTATCTTTCGAAAGCCGTGCCCGCGGTTATGAGGCAGATGGGAATGTGTTAATGTCCGGTTGTAGAGAACTTGTCACTTGACCAAATTAAAATACATCAACTGTGTGTGTAGCCGTGATGGTCTCTTCTCGGCGGAGTCCGGGAAGTGAACACGGTTTGAGTTATGAATGACGTAAGTAGGAGTTCAGGATCACTTCTTGGTCATTGCTAGATGACGACCGTTCCGTTGCTTCTCTCCTCGCTCTCATTTGCGTTTGTTAGCCACCATATATGCTTAGTGCCTGCTGCAGCTCCACCTCATTACACCATCCTTTCCTATAAGCTTAAATAGTCTTGATCTCGCGGGTGTGAGATTGCTGAGTCCTCGTGACTCACAGATTCTACCAAAACAGTTGCAGGTGCCGACGATGCCAGTGCAGATGATGGCATCGACCTCAAGTGGGAGTTCGATGAGGAACGTGGTCGTTACTATGTGTCTTTTCCTGATGATCAGTAGTGGAGCCCAGTTGGGACGATCGGGGATCTAGCATTTGGGGTTATCTTATTTTCATTTGGATCTTGACCGTAGTCGGTCTATGTGTGTATTTTGGATGATGTATGAATTATATTTATGTATTGTGTGAAGTGGCGATTGTAAGCCAACTCTTTATCCCATTCTTGTTCATTACATGGGATTGTGTGAAGATGACCCTTCTTGCGACAAAACCACAATGCGGTTATGCCTCTAAGTCGTGCCTCGACACGTGGGAGATATAGCCGCATCGTGGGCGTTACACCTTTGCAGTAGAAGCACTCAGTCTTAGGCTTAGGTCCATACTTGGGTTTCTTCACTTGAGCAGCAACTTGCTTGCCGTTCTTCTTGAAGTTCCCCTTCTTCCCTTTACCCTTTTTCTTGAAACTGGTGGTCTTGTTGACCATCAACACTTGATGCTCCTTCTTGATTTCTACCTCCGCAGCCTTTAGCATTGCGAAGAGCTCGAGAATTGTCTTATCCATCCCTTGCATGTTATAGTTCATCACGAAGCTCTTGTAGCTTGGTGGCAGTGATTGAAGAATTCTGTCAATGACACTATCATCCGGAAGATTAACTCCCAGTTGAATCAAGTGATTGTTATACCCAGACATTTTGAGTATATGCTCACTGACAGAACTATTCTCCTCCATCTTGCAGCTGTAGAACTTATTGGAGACTTCATATCTCTCAATCCGGGCATTTGCTTGAAATATTAACTTCAACTCCTGGAACATCTCATATGCTCCATGACATTCAAAACATCGTTGAAGTCCCGGTTCTAAGCCGTAAATCATGGTACACTGAACTATTGAGTAGTCATCAGCTTTGCTCTGCCAGACGTTCATAACATCTAGCGTTCTCCTGCAGCGGGTTTGGCACCTAGCGGTGCTTCCCGGACGTAATTCTTCTGTGCAGCAATGAGGATAATCCTCAAGTTACGGACCCAGTTCGTGTAGTTGCTACCATCATCTTTCAACTTAGCTTTCTCTAGGAACGCATTAAAATTCAACGGAACAACAACACGGGCCATCTATCTACAACAACATAGACATGCAAAATACTATCAGGTACTAAGTTCATGATAAATTAAAGTTCAATTAATCAAATTACTTAAGAACTCCCACTTAGATAGACATCCCTCTAATCATCTAAGTGATCACGTGATCCAAATCAACTAAACCATGTCCGATCATCACGTGAGATGGAGAAGTTTTCAATGGTGAACATCACTATGTTGATCATATCTACTATATGATTCACGCTTGACCTTTCGGTCTCAGTGTTCCGAGGCCATATCTGCATATGCTAGGCTCGTCAAGTTTAACCGGAGTATTCTGCGTGTGCAAAACTGGCTTGCACCCGTTGTATGTGAACGTAGAGCTTATCACACCCGATCATCACGTGGTGTCTCGGCACGACGAACTTTCGCAACGGTGCATGCTCAGGGAGAACACTTGTACCTTGAAATTTAGTGAGAGATCATCTTAAAATGCTACCGTCGACCTAAGCAAAATAAGATGCATAAAAGATAAACATCGCATGCAATCAATATAAGTGATATGATATGGCCATCATCATCTTGTGCCTTTGATCTCCATCTCCAAAGCACCGTCATGATCACCATCGTCACCGGCGGGACACCTTGATCTCCATCGTAGCATTGTTGTCGTCTCGCCAACTATTGCTTCTACGACTATCGCTACTGCTTAGTGATAAAGTAAAGCAATTACATAGCGATTGCATTTCATACAATAAAGCGACAACCATATGGCTCCTGCCAGTTGCCGATAACTCCGTTACAAAACATGATCATCTCATACAATAAAATTTAGCATCATGTCTTGACCATATCACATCACAACATGCCCTGCAAAAACAAGTTAGACGCCATCTACTTTGTTGTTGCAAGTTTTATGTGGCTGCTACAGGCTGAGCAAGAACCGTTCTTATCTACGCATCAAAACCACAACGATATTTCGTCAAGTGTGCTGTTTTAACCTTCACAAGGACCGGGCATAGCCACACTCGATTCAACTAAAGTTGGAGAAACTGACACCCGCCAGCCACCTTTGTGCGAAGCACGTCGGTAGAACCAGTCTCGCGTAAGCGTACGCGTAATGTCGGTCTGGGCCGCTTCATCCAACAATACCGCCGAATCAAAGTATGACATGTTGGTAAGCAGTATGACTAGTATCGCCCACAACTCACTTGTGTTCTACTCATGCATATAACATCTAAGCATAAACCTGGCTCGGATGCCACTGTTGGGAAACGTAGTAATTTCAAAAAAAATCCTACGCACACGCAAGATCATGGTGATGCATAGCAACGAGAGGGGAGAGTGTCGTCCACGTACCCTCGTAGACCGTCAGCAGAAGCGTTATGACAACGCGGTTGATGTAGTCGTACGTCTTCACGATCGACCGATCCTAGTACCGAACGTACGGCACCTCCGCGATCTGCACACGTTCAGCTCGGTGACGTCCCACAAACTCACGATCCAGTAGAGCTTCAAGGGAGAGCTTCGTCAGCACGACGGCATGATGACAGTGATGATGAAGCTACCAACGCAGGGCTTCGCCTAAGCACCGCTACGATATGACCGAGGTGGATTATGGTGGAGGGGGGCACCGCACACGGCTAAGAGATCAATGATCAACTTGTGTGTCTATGGGGTGCCCCCCTCCCCCATATATAAAGGAGTGGAGAGGGGGAGGAGGCCGGCCTCCTAGGTGCGCCCCAAGGGGAGTCCTACTCCCACCGGGAGTAGGATTCCCCTCCTTCCAAGAGTAGGAGTAGGAGGGAAGGAAGGAGGAGAGAGGGGGAAGGAAAAAGAGGGGTGCCGCCCCCCTTCCTTGTCCAATTCGGACTAGAGGGGGAGGGGGCGCGCGGCCTGCCCTGGCCACCCCTTCCTCTCTCCACCAAGGCCCATGAGGCCCATTACACTCCCCGGGGGGTTCCGGTAACCCCCCGGTACTCCGGTATTTGTCCAAACTCTCTCGGAACCCTTCCGAAGTCCAAACATAGTCATCCAATATATCGATCTTTATGTCTCGACCATTTCGAGACTCCTCGTCATGTCCGTGATCATATCCGAGACTCCGAACTACCTTCGGTACATCAAAACACATAAACTCATATTACCGATCGTCACCGAATGTTAAGCGTGCGGACCCTACGGGTTCGAGAACTATGTAGACATGACCGAGACACGTCTCCGGTCAATAACCAATAGCGGAACCTGGATGCTCATATTGGTTCCTACATATTCTACAAAGATCTTTATCGGTCAAACCGCATAACAACATACGTTGTTCCCTTTGTCATCTGTATGTTACTTGCCCGAGATTCGATCGTTGGTATCTCAATACCTATTTCAATCTCGTTACCGGCAAGTCTCTTTACTCGTTCCGTAATGCATCATCCCACAACTAACTCATTAGTTGCATTACTTGCAAGGCTTATAGTGATGTGCTTTACCGAGAGGGCCCAGAGATACCTCTCCAACAATCGGAGTGACAAATCCTAATCTTGATCTATGCCAACTCAACAAGTACCATCGGAGACACCTGTAGAGCACCTTTATGATCACCCAGTTGCGTTGTGACGTTTGGTAGCACACAAAGTGTTCCTCCGGTATTCGGGAGTTGCATAATCTCATAGTCATAGGAACATGTATAAGTCATGAAGAAAGCAATAGCAATATACTAAAGGATCAAATGCTAAGCTAATGAAATGGGTCAAGTCAATCACATCATTCTCTAATGATGTGATCCCGTTAATCAAATGACAACTCATGTCTATGGCTAGGAAACTTAACCATCTTTGATTCAACGAGCTAGTCAAGTAGAGGCACACTAGTGACACTCTGTTTGTCTATGTATTCACACATGTACTAAGTTTCCAGTTAATACAATTCTAGCATGAATAATAAACATTCTTCAGCATGAATAATAAACATTCTTCATGATATAAGGAAATATAAATAACAAATTTATTATTGCCTCTAGGGCATATTTCCTTCATGGAAATCGTTCCTCAAGAAATCTCCATATATTGTAGGCACAATCAAGAGTAGGCAAGCAACCAGTCAAGTTTCTAGGCAAACCTCTAGTGATAAGATTAACAGTTCTAAGGTTGCGGATCATGTCAATAGACTCATCAAGGGTAGGATGCAAAGGATCAACATGGGGTGCACAAGGGCTAGTAATGTACTTGTTCAAATGATATTCATTGAAAATCACAAGCATCTCATTCTTCCACTCATGAAAGAACTCCCCATCAAGTATAGGCACTCTATGTCTAAGACTCCCCAACGTAGACAAATCCATCTTCCTCCAATGGTGATTAAACCAAAGCAATGGAGACCAATGCTCTGATACCAATTGAAAGGATCGAGAAGAGGTGTCTAGAGGGGGGGTGATTAGACCCTCAACAAAGAAAAGTAGCAGTTTTTAAGTTCTTCAAGTTAAGGTGGAGTTTTAGCACAAGTTTAAGCATTCACAATACATTTGAAGCAAGCATGGCAAGAGTATATGAGCAGCGGAAAGTAAAGCATGCAAGTTGCAAGAATGTAAAGGGATGGGATTGGAGTATGCAAACACAATTGGAGACACGAAGATTTTTCCCATGGTTCCGATAGGTGGTGCTATCGTACATCCACGTTGATGGAGACTTCAACCCACGAAGGGTAACGGTTGCGCGAGTCCACGGAGGGCTCCACCCACGAAGGGTCCGCGAAGAAGCAACCTTGTCTATCCCACCATGGCCATCGCCCATGAAGGATTTGCCTCACTAGGGTAGATCTTCATGAAGTAGGCGATCTCCTTGCCCGTACAAACTCCTTGGTTCAACTCCACAATCTTGATGGAGGCTCCGAAGTGAAACCTAACCAACCTAGGAGACACCACTCTCCAAAAGGTAATAAATGGTGTGTTGATGATGAACTCCCTGCTCTTGTGCATCAAATGATAGTCTTCCCAACACTCAACTCTCTCACACAGATTTGGATTTGGTAGAAAGATGATTTGAGTGGAAAGCAACTTGGGGAAGGCTAGAGATAAGATTCTTCTGGTTGGAATAGAATATCTTGGTCTCAACACATGAGTAGGTGGTTCTCTCTCAGAAAATTTATGCTGGAAGTGTAGTCACGTTCTGATGGCTCTCTCCACAAATGAAGAGTGGGTGGAGGGGTATATATAGCCTCCACACAAAATCTAACTGTTAAACACAATTTACCAAACTCGGTCAGACCGATTGCATATCTCGGTAAGACCAAAATTAATGCAACAAGAACCAGAGAGTTTGCAAGCCCATCTCGATGTGACCGGGATCCCATCGGTGAGACCGAACTGATTAGGGTTTCTGGCAGTGGCTATGTCAAGTGAACTCGGTGGCGCCGGATAGATCAAATCGGTAGGACCACCATCATTCTGTGCCTTCGTCCTTTTAGATTTTGCCTTGTCAAGTAAACACACAAGAAAAAGGAATGAAATTCGCACTTCCAAATTCGTTGATGCATGATACTGACGAACACAACTTTTATGTATGGCAACCACATTGTAGGAGGATGGAATATGTACGAAAAACGCTAAGCAGAAGGCATTTCAACAAATTGGAAGCAATGCAATCTAGACACCATATGAAAGATCCAACCAAAATCACTCTACCAAGTTAGATGTGTCTCATTATAAATGGCACTTCAACAAATTAGAGGCAATACATGTTTGAAATGATATGCAAGATGCAACCAATATCACACTGTCAACTTGAAGGTGTCTCAATAGAAGTGATTGATGAGGGATACACAAGAAAAGTAGTTTGATGTAAGAACATGGTTAATAGAAAGACATAGTATGTACCAAAAACAGGAAGGCATGTCATATTCACAGGTATAATTTGTTAACTAAGCAGATGCAATTTACCCTAATTAGAAGCATTACAAGGTAGACACCATATGCAACATGCAACCACATATCACACTGCCAAGTAAGAGCAAGCACCTGCGACGGTGGTGTGGGGGAATTGCGGTCATCAACTAGAGAGCTACGTTGACTATTTTCATTTAGCCTTGCTGCTTCTTGAGAATCATGTGGGGAGGATGACACCGCACTCTTTAAACGAGTAGCGCGTCTCACAGTAACCCATTGGTTGATTGTCTCATCATAAGTGATTGATGAGGGATACAAAAGAGCATTAGTTTGATGTACGAACATGGTTAATAGACATATGTAGTATGTATCAAAAACAGAAAGGCATGTCATTATCAAAGGTATAATGTGTAAAGTAAGCAGATGCAATTTAACCAAACTGGAAGCAATACAAGCTAGACACCATATGCAACATGCAACCACATTTGACAGCGCGAAGTTAAAGCAAGCACCTAGGATGGTTGTGTGTGGCAATTGAGATCATCAACTTCAGAGCTATGTTTACTGTCTCCATCTGCTGACACTACACCCTTTAGAGCGCTGAAATGCTTAGTGCTTATCTTCGAATTACATTGGAGCGACTTCTGTCTTTTCTTTTTTGTATTCATCAACACTGCGTCAGAGTCTGAAATACCCATGCATAAAAAAACAATAGTGTGAGTATGGGTGAAGTGTGTGCACATGTAGTACAGTGTAAAGGTAGCAGATAGCTGGTCGGTGAGTAATAAATGCCGGGAGACATATGATAGCTCTACAACATGCATGGCACACGAAATTACTAGATTCTAGGATTTTGAAATATGAGCACAGGGATGGCTAGGAAATGCAGATGCTCCTCCGGCACACCACAAGGTGTGGTCCTATGAAAATAACAGTCGACTGAAAACAAATAGGTCAGTCCATTTGTTCTGCACCGTTCGATGTACAAAGAACCGGCAGATCGCCTTCATCTACCTCCAGCCAGTCAGTGTTACGATCTTCCTCGAAACGCTAGCAACCACCGGCCCAGTCCCCTGCCTCCGCCATCCCCTCGACCTCACCGCACCGTCGTGCTTGGCACTGCCCCCGGCCATCCCTTCAAGGCCTGCCGACCTCCAGATCGGGGGCAAACAGCTCCTATGCCCCACACCCCTATGATAAACAACGATGTGCCACTTCCACGGCGAACATGCAGACTAGGTGCTCCGCGTGCCTAAGCGGGTGTTGCTTCTTTTAAGTGTGATTCAACTGACCCTGAATTGAAATCCAGGCGAGCTACTGACCTATAGCCAAGGAGAAATAGTAAATGGGAGAAAACCTTGTGCATTTAGTATCACGAAGAAGATGTAGTAAGAAGCGCTCAACTAGTTTCTTATGTGGGATGAATACGGTGTGAGCAGAGACGTAAGATTTGCACGAATAAGGGAAGACGAGTACCTCTTTCTGCTGGCAGTGTTGTGTCCTCCTTCTGTTTTTCCAACGATCTTCTTATGGTTTGCTAGAAACGAGAAGTTGTGGAGGATGGTGGAGCCTAGGACGAACACATGGCCAAGTTGTTGAGAATGGTGCGGTGGCCGTTTGTCGGCGGCGGGGAACCAGATCCAAGGCGGCGAACGATGGCGTAGCGGGAACAGCTCTGGTGTGGTGGACGGTTGCGACAGTGGAGTGGCTGCGGTGAGGCGCAGGACGGCGTGGTCGAAGTGGTTCTGGTACGGCGCACGTCGGCATCGGCGTCGTGGAGGCAGCTCTACCTCGGCTTCAGCTGCTAAGTCCTTGAGGGCGTTGCGGTTGTGGTTGCGTTGGACGATGACGTCGGGGTACCGGCTCCGGCGTGATGGAGGAGGGCGGCGATGGATTGGGCGCGATGGAGTGGAGGACGAAGGAGGCTGGGGTTTCGCGGCTGGTGGAGAGGGCGTTTTGGCGCCCACGGAGTATGAATGGGGAAACAGAGGGATGGGGGAACTAAGGGGGAACAATGTTTTGGTTTGGGACGCGCTTGTTTGAAATTTGGGGAAAGTTACAAACTTTGCCCCCATCTAAAATTTCAGACATATTGCGGGTTGGGGGTAGGATAGTAATCTCAGGTGTCCCAAATGGTGGGCGGGATAGATTTCGGCCGAGCGCATGGGTGTTTAGGCGCCCACGGCGTATGAATTCTTCTCGGAGGCGGTTGAGACTGGCAACTTGGTGAAGTTACAAACCTACCCCGGTTTAGACCTTTGGACATCGGGCCGATAGGCTACACGGGCCAGAGTCAGGACAATAATTTCCTACCACCAAACATTAGTCTCGCGCGGTTTCGGGTGACCAGAGGCTTATTTGGTGCTTCGTTCAATATTTGGGAGCAGAAGCATTAATGTTTTCGGTTCTCTTGAATTGAACTTTCAGGATTTGTCAAACTTCACAAATCTTTACTCTTGAAAATCCTAAAACTACGATTATTTTGGAATGGAGGGGGTACATTTGAATATACATTATACATGAGTATATATTAAAAAATATGCAACTTACCCCAGTTCATGCATGGTTTCAGATATAATCTCCTTGGTGGCAAAAAAATAGTTAGACATGCGTATGAATATATAGCATGTTCAAACGCACAACAAAGATTGATGCCTTCCTTTAGATCTGATTTAAAAATGCCATTATCTCGGATTCAAATAGATGAATGCACTTCCTATGAATTCGAATCTTCGAAACCCCCTTTATGTTGAATTCAACATGTATTCTATTTCATAGCTAGCAATTTGGAATGTATCCATGTAAGTGACAAATGTATAAAGTGCTTCACACTAACAACATGGAGTGCACTAATTAATGTTTATATACGAATTGCAAAAGCAATGCATTGCTTGTATTTCAAACCGCTCTCACTCTATAGATCGATAATATGAAGTAAACACATGCACATGCTAGAATTCAATAGAGTATGGGTGTCTGATAGACCGATTTTCGTTCATACGCAAATTGCAAAATTCATGATCTCATCCAAAAATAATAATGCCATTTATATTTTAATTTAATGCGTAGAACCGCCTTTTACACATAGATGCACTATGCCTCGGCCCGTTCTCACACACGCGCTATATATCTCTCTATCTAACGCATAAGTGCACACACTTTATATACATCGGCATTTCTCTTTCACACATGCTCACAATCTCTCCCGGGGTGTCGGGGTGTCTCACGCACACACTCTCTCTATATCTCCCTCTCTCTTTCTGACTACTATATACCACTCTTTTCACTAATCTCAGTTGGAAAACACTATTTCTCTCACATGCATATATACACACACGCACGGTCTCTACTAGCCCTCTATACGCACATATATGTGCCTACGTGTCTCCCACACGCACATTATCTTTAGGCCTCTCTCGCACACATTGCCCCCCCCCCACAAACACACCTCTCTCTTAGTAGTTGGCAGATATGATTCCATCAGATCATTCGGTTGGATATCCCTGATTGTTAGGCTGGATGGTAATACGAGGCAAAGTTTTACCCAAGTCCGGGCCCTTGCAGTTGAGGAAAAAGCCTACTCCTGGTACTGTATATTAGTGATAGGGGTGTGTACATAGTACACGTGAATACCAGGCATTGTGCGTGTGTGTATACTATCGACGAACTAGCCCCCAGGCTTCTATAACATACTCGGGGCCTAGGGTTACAAATCATATATAGTCGGCTTATCACCAGTGGGGATAGAGTCCTCCACGACTCTGGTAGCTTCGTCTTGTACGTCGAGTCCTCCACATGGGTCTTCGTATAACGCGTCTCGGTCCAACCTATGTGGCGTAGGATGGAACCGACCCATGAGTCCTCATGTTGACCCACCACAACTAGAAATGATGTGCCCACCCCAACTAGAAATAATGTGACCACCACACCACACATGCAATCAGCCACTAAGAAAATAACAACAACAACAACAACAACAACAAAGCCTTTAGTCCCAAACAATTTGGGGTAGGCTAGAGGTGAAACCCATAAGATCTCGCAACCAACTCATGGTTCTGGCACATGGATAGCAAGCTTCCACGCACCCCTATCCATAGCTAGCTCTTTGGTGATACTCCAATCCTTCAGGTCTCTCTTAACGGACTCCTCCCATGTCAAATTCGGTCTACCCCGCCCTCTCTTGACATTCTCCGCACGCTTTAGCCGTCCGCTATGCACTGGAGCTTCTGGAGGCCCGCGCTGAATATGCCCAAACCATCTCAGACGATGTTGGACAAGCTTCTCTTCAATTGGTGCTACCCCAACTCTATCTCGTATATCATCATTCCGGACTCGATCCTTCCTCGTGTGGCCAGACATCCATCTCAACATACGCATCTCCGCCACACCTAACTGTTGAACATGTCGCCTTTTAGTCGGCCAACACTTAGCGCCATACAACATTGCGGGTCGAACCGCTGTCCTGTAGAACTTGCCTTTTAGCTTTTGTGGCACTCTCTTGTCACAGAGAATGCTAGAAGCTTGGCGCCACTTCATCCATCCGGCTTTGATTCGATGGTTCACATCTTCATCAATACCTCCATCCCCTTGCAGCATTGACCCCAAATACTGAAAGGTGTCCTTCTGGGGAACCACCTGGTCATCAAGGCTAACCTCCTGCTCCTCACACCTAGTAGTACTGAAACCGCACATCATGTACTCAGTTTTAGTTCTACTAAGCCTAAACCCTTTCGATTCCAAGGTTTGTCTCCATAACTCTAACTTCCTATTTACCCCTATCCGACTGTCGTCAACTAGCACAACATCATCCGCAAAGAGCATACACCATGGGATATCTCCTTGTATATCCCTTGTGACCTCATCCATCACCAATGCAAAAAGATAAGGGCTCAAAGCTGACCCCTGATGCAGTCCTATTTTAATCGGTAAGTCATTAGTGTCGACATCACTTGTTCGAACACTTGTCACAACATTATCGTACATGTCCTTGATGAGGGGAATGTACTTTGCTGGGACTTTGTGTTTCTCCAAGGCCCACCACATGACATTCCGTGGTATCTTATCATAGGCCTTCTCCAAGTCAATGAACACCATATGCAAGTCCTTCTTTTGCTCCCTATATATCTCCATAAGTTGTCGTCCCAAGAAAATGGCTTCCATGGTCGACCTCCCAGGCATGAAACCAAACTGATTTTTGGTCACGCTTGTCATTCTTCTTAAGCGGTGCTCAATGACTCTCTCCCATAGCTTCATTGTATGGATCATCAGCTTAATTCCACGGTAATTAGTACAACTCTGAACATCCCCCTTGTTCTTGAAGATTGGTACTAATATACTCTGTCTCCATTCTTCTGGCATCTTGTTTGCCCGAAAAATGAGGTTGAAAAGCTTGGTTAGCCATACTATCGCTATGTCCCCGAGACCTTTCCACACCTCAATGGGGATACAATCAGGGCCCATCGCCTTGCCTCCTTTCATCCTTTTTAAAGCCTCCTTGACCTCAGACTCCTGGATTCGCCGCACAAAACGCATGTTGGTCTCATCAAAGGAGTCGTCCAGTTCAATGGTAGAACTCTCATTCTCCCCATTGAATAGCTTGTCGAAGTACTCCCGCCATCTATGATTAATCTCCTCGTCCTTCACCAAGAGTTGGCCTGCTCCGTCCTTGATGCATTTGACTTGGCCAATGTCCCTCGTCTTCCTCTCTCAGATCTTGGCCATCTTATAGATGTCCCTTTCGCCTTCCTTCGTGCCTAACCGTTGGTAGAGGTCCTCATATGCCCGACCCCTTGCTTCACCAACAGCTCGCTTTGCAGCCTTCTTCGCCATCTTGTACTTCTCTATGTTTTCTGCACTCCTATCCAGGTATAGGCGTCTGAAGCAATCTTTCTTCTCTTTAATCGCCTTCTGGACATCATCATTCCACCACCAGGTATCCTTATCTTTGCTTCTCCTTCCCCTGGACACTCCAAACTCCTCCGAGGTCACCTTACGAATGCAAGTCGCCATCTTCATCCACACATTGTCCGCATCCCCTCCTTCCTCCCAAGGGCCCTCCTTAATGACCCTCCCCTTGAACGCTTGAGCTACCTCCCCCTTGAGCTTCCACCACTTCGTTCTAGCGACTTTGGCATGCTTATCCCGCTGGACACAAATCCGAAAGTAGAAGTCAGCAACCACGAGCTTATGCTGGGGTACAACACTCTCTCCAGGTATCACCTTACAGTCTAGGCACGCACGCCTATCTTCTCTTCTCGAGAGGATGAAATCAATCTGGATAGAGTGTTGGCCACTACTAAAAGTCACCAGATGTGAGTCTCTCTTTCTAAAGAGGGTGTTAGCTACAATCATGTTGTAGGCTAGGGCAAAGCTTAAGACATCTTCTCCTTCTTGATTCCTGATAACATAGCCAAAGCCCCCATGCGCCCCTTCAAAACCTGTGTTAGATGTACCCACGTGGCCATTGAGGTCTCCTCCTATGAAGAGCTTCTCACCAATCGGTACACTCCTAACCATGTCTTCCAGGCCTTCCCATAACTCCCTCTTGGTGTTTTCATTGTGGCCTACTTGTGGGGAATACGCGCTGATAACATTGAGAACCAAGTCCTCAACTACCAGCTTGACCAGGATAATCCGGTCCCCACGTCTCTTGACGTCTACCACTCCATACTTGTGGCTCTTGTTGATCAAGATGCCTACGCCATTTCTGTTTGCAGCCATCCCCGTGTACCACAGCTTGAAGCCGGTATCCTCCACCTCCTTCCCCTTCTGTCCTCTCCATTTGGTTTCTTGGACGCAAAGGATATCAACACCTCTCCTCACCGCTGCATCAACTAGCTCCCGAAGCTTCCCTGTCAGAGACCCTACGTTCCAGCTACCTAAGCGAATCCTCCTAGGCTCGGCTAGCTTCCTTACCCTTCGCACTCGTCGAGTCAAATGCGAAGACCCTTGCTCATTTTCCACTACATCCGGGCGCCGATGTAGCGCGCCACTAAGGATGTGACGACCCGATCATTGCTCACTTGCCACCGTATCCGGATCAAGATACGGTGCGCCACTTGGGCAGTGACAGCCCGACCCTTTCTCATTTTCCACCACACCCGGGTTCCGATGTGGCGCATCGCTGAGAGGGTTACGCCCCAACGAAAATCTTTTGGGTTTCATGTCCATAAGAGTGGCTGAGTTTTTACGTTGGCTCGCCAAGCCTATCACAACCCTCCTCCTTTACCCGGGCTTGGGATCGGCTATGTTGAGACAACATAGACGGAGTTGGCCACTAAGAAAATAAGCATATACAATAGTACAGTGTTATACATGAAAGTTAATTGCATGGTGCGTCCAAAAATATTTGTTCTGCATTGTGAATGTTTATATTTTCTCCTAAAATATTAGTCACGGGAAAGAGAAATGAACGGGATATCTCTCATTGTCTCCACTGGACACCCCCTCTTTCTACACCACTTTCACGTACGCACACAAACTATCTCTCGGCCCTCTAAAGTATGCATGCCCCTGACACATTCACGCGTGACGGTCACTGTATTTCAAGCGAAAGCACTATACAGTCACTGGACTTCAGAATATGCTCATTACGATCACCGTACACATTCTCGTGGTGACCATACGGTATCTAGCTCACAATACGTCTCCGTATTTTTTTTGATGACACCGACGGACATTGTATTTGATGCGTGCTTCGTATTTTGTTGACAACACTTACAGTCATTGTATTTGAAGCGAAAGCATGATATGGTCACTGGACTTCAGAATAAGCCCATCACGGTCACCACATACATTGTGTGGTGCTAACCAACTTGTGGTTGGATGGTTAGGAGGACAGTGGTTTCCCGAGCCCACCAGGGTTAAAGTCCTGGTGCTCGCATTTACCCTAGGTTAATTTCAGTATTTTCCGGCGATGTGCGTTCAATGGGAGGAGACGTTCCACTCGACTACGAGGCACCTATGGTGACTTCGTAAAATCTCAAGATCATATGCTGGCTCACTCTCTCAAAGGTGCTCATAGGGATAGGGTCTGCGTGTGTGCGCTTATAGCGGTGAGTGCTTGCGCGTATATATGAGCGCTTGCGTCTGTACCGTGTTAAAAAAATACATGTCGTGATTATACGGTCACTGGCTCACCCGTACAACTCCGTATTTTGTTGATGACACAATCAATTGACCAGTCAAACGTTCCACGTGGCACAACTAGTGTTGCACCATCGGGGCACGTAACCGTGGGGCCCACCTGTCAGCGCGTATATGAAAGAAAGAAATGGTAGTTTGAGTCTGTACTATGTTAATAAAATACATTTTAGGGTGATCATACGGTTACTGGCTCACCATACAGCTCCGTAATTTGATGATGACACGATCAATTGACCAGTCAAACGGTCCACATTCAGCAGCGCACATTACCATAGGGCCCACCCATCAGCGCGTATATGAAAGACAAAAATGGCAATAAATTAGTGGTCGGTGGGGATTCAAAGTCGTGAGACCTCTGGTTGGCAGTCGCCGGCAGTGGGGCGCGGTGATTGGGCGGTGGCATGGGGATCGCTGGAGAAAAAGCTTGGCGGGGGGGCTAGAGGGATGGCCGAGGCGGCGGTGGACCAGCGGTGGGGAGTGGTTTCGGGGCGGGCGGGGTGTCATGGCGGCGCGGGCCGGCCGCGGGCGGCAGGGGCCGGCGGTTCGGTCGGTGGCGGCTGGCGGCTCAGGGGGGTGGAGGCTGAAGATAAACTGCAGGCCCTTGATTTCGTATCCAACGGCTGGAAAATCGACTGACCGGAGATGAAAAAGTCAGTCGACTAACGTGTAGCCTCACCCCGCACGTATACATGCATGCATGCAACACTAGCATGAATACACGCACGCATGCAGGCGTGCAACACTGACACGTACACATAACGAACACACACACGCATGCAGGCGTGCAACACTGACACGTACACATGCCCTCACGAACACACGGACATACGCACACATGCATGCAACACTGAAACGTACACATGCACACACGCAACACTCGCACGCCTGCATGCACACAACACACGACGCAAGACACACGCTCAACCTATACGTGCATGCACCCTTTGTTAAGGACATGGATTGTTACGGGTATTAATCAATCTTATCTGTGATAAGCAGAACATTGATGTTTGCAGCGGTCTTTATGAATCACAACGTATCGAATGGGCTATCAATGTATATATGAAAATTTTAAAATTCTCTTACATTATATAGTAGGCTTATCTACATGAAATAGATGACGTCACACTCAATGAACAATCATCAGTTTATGAAATGCTCGCTTCTGACCGCCCTTGTCCACCAAATGTTCCTCTGCCGTGCGCTGCCTGCGTTAGGTGACTGACATGCATGCCATGTACCCAAAGAGCCCACATGTCGGTGGAAGAACGGTGCAGTGTCGTACGTCAGAGTCAAGGGCGCCACTCGCTGCACGCCTGGCTGAACATGCCTCCTTGCCGCATTCAAACGCCTCCATGAAACCCGTGTGGAAGCCGAGAAACCCACTCTGGACACACGTCCATTCATGACCGGGCCGGCATTAAATGCAACGCCGGCCGAGCAGTTGGGGAACGTAGTAATTTCAAAAAAATTCCTACGCACACACAGGATCATGGTGATGCATAGCAACGAGAGGGGAGAGTGTTGTCTACGTACCCTCGTAGACCGTAAGCGGAAGCGTTTATCAACGCGGTTGATGTAGTCGTACGTCTTCACGATCCAACCGATCCAAGTACCGAACGCACGGCACCTCCAAGTTCTGCACACATTCAGCTTGATGACGTCCTCGCGTTCTTGATCCAGCAAGACGGGCGAAGTAGTAGATGAGTTCCGGCAGCACGACGGCGCGGTGTCGGTGTTGGTGAAGAACATTTTCCGCAGGGCTTCTCCAAGCACTACAGAAACTATGACGGAGGATAAACTAGAGGGGACAGGGTTGCCGGCACACGGCTTGGTGTTTCTTGATGTGTCTTGGGTGCTAGCCCTACCCCTCTATTTATATGTTGAGCCTTGGGGTCGAAACTTGGAGTAAAAGCCTCCACAAAGTCGGTTTCACCCGAAAGGCAAGAGTCCTTCTCGGACTCCAGGGCCAGACGCCAGGGTTCCCGGCGTCTGGACCCAGACGCCAGGGACCCTGGCGTCAGGCCCCTGGACCCCGCAAAACTTCCTTTTGCGCTTTCCAAAAACCTCATGGGCTTTCCCCTTTGGCCCAGATAAAGTGTTCTCACGCCCAAACATTTCAGGAAACATCCGGAACCCCTTCCGATGGATTCCGAAACCTATCCGGAGATCAAACACTACTATCCACATATCAATCTTTACTTTCGGACCATTCCGGAGTTCCTCGTCATATCCGTGATCTCATCCAAAACTCCGAACAACATTCGGTCACCAACATACATAACTCAGAGTACTATATCGTCAACGAACATTAAGCGTGCGGACCCTACGGGTTCGAGAACTATGTAGACATGACCGAGACACCTCTCTGGTCAATAACCAATAGCGGGACCTGGATGCCCATATTGGCTCCTACATATTCTATGAAGATCTTTATCGGTCAGACCGCATAACAACATAGGTTGTTCCCTTTGTCATCGATATGTTACATGCCCGAGATTCGATCGTCGGTATCTCAATACCTAGTTCAATCTCGTTACCGGCAAGTCTCTTTACTCGTTCTATAATACATCATCCCGCAACTAACTCATTAGTAGCAATGCTTGCAAGGATTATAGTGACGTGCATTACCAAGTGGGCCCAGAGATACCTCTCCGACAATCGGAGTGACAAATCCTAATCTTGAAATACGCCAACCCAACAAGTACCTTCGGAGACACCTGTAGAGCACCTTTATAATCACCCAGTTACGTTGTGACGTTTGGTAGCACACAAAGTGTTCCTCCGGTAAACGGGAGTTGCATAATCTCATAGTCATAGGAACATGTATAAGTCATGAAGAAAGCAATAGCAGAATACTAAACGATCAAGTGCTAAGCTAACGGAATGGGTCAAGTCAATCATATCATTCTCCTAATGATGTGATCCCGTTAATCAAATGACAACTCATGGCTATGGCTAGGAAACATAACCATCTTTGATTAACGAGCTAGTCAAGTAGAGGCATACTAGTGACACTCTGTTTGTCTATGTATTCCCACAAGTATTATGTTTCTGGTTAATACAATTCCAGCATGAATGATAAACATTTTTCATGAAATAAGGAAATAAATAATAACTTTATTATTGCCTCTAGGGCATATTTCCTTCAGTCTCCCACTTGCACTAGAGTCAATAATCTAGATCACATCGCCATGTGATTTAACATCAATAGTTCACATCACCATTTAACACCCATAGTTCATGTCGTCATGTGACCAACACCCAAAGGGTTTACTAGAGTCAATAATCTAGTTCACATCGCTATGTGCTTAACACCCAAAGAGTACCAAGGTGTGATCAAGTTTTGCTTGTGAGAGAAGTTTAGTCAACGGGTCTGCCATATTCAGATCCGTATGTATTTTGCAAATTTCTATGTCTACAATGCTCTGCACGGAGCTACTTTAGCTAATTGCTCCCACTTTCAATATGTATCCAGATGCAGACTTAGAGTCATCTGGATCAGTGCCAAAACTTGTATCGACGTAACCCTTTTACGATGAACCTTTTGTCACCTCCATAATCGAGAAACATATCCATATTCCACTAAGGATAATTTTGACCGTTGTCAAGTGATCTACTCCTAGATCACTATTGTACTCCCTTGGCAAAATCAGTGTAGGGTATACAATAGATCTGGTACATAGCATGGCATACTTTATAGAACCTATGGCTGAGGCATAGGGAATGACTTTCATTCTCTTTCTATCTTCTGCCGTGGTCGGGCTTTGAGTCTTACTCAATTTCACACCTTGTAACACAGGCAAGAACACTTTCTTTGACTGTTCCATTTTGAACTACTTCAAAATCTTGTCAAGGTATGTGCTCATTGAAAAAACTTATCAAGCATTTTGATCTATCTCTATAGATCTTGATGCTCAATATGTAAGCAGCTTCACCGAGGTCTTTCTTTGAAAAACTCCTTTCAAACACTCCTTTATGCTTTGCAGAATAATTCTACATTATTTTCGATCAACAATATGTTATTCACATATACTTATCAGAAATGTTGTAGTGCTCCCACTCACTTTCTTGTAAATACAGGCTTCACCGCAAGTCTGTATAAAACTATATGCTTTGATCAACTCATCAAAGCGTATATTCCAACTCCGAGATGCTTGCACTAGTCCATAGATGGATCGATGGAGCTTGCACATTTTGTTAGCACCTTTAGGATTGACAAAACCTTCTGGTTGCATCATATACAACTCTTCTTTAAGGAATCCATTAAGGAATGTAGTTTTGACATCCATTTGCCAGATTTCATAAAATGTGGCAATTTGCTAACATGATTCGGACAGCCTTAAGCATCGCTACGAGTGAGAAAATCTCATCGTAGTCAACACCTTGAACTTTGTCAAAAACCTTTTTCGATAAGTCTAGCTTTGTAGATAGTAACACTACTATCAGCGTCCGTCTTCCTCTTGAAGATCCATTTATTTTCTATGGCTTGCCGATCATCGGGCAAGTCAACCAAAATCCACACTTTGTTCTCATACATGGTTCCCATCTCAGATTTCATGGCCTCAAGCCATTTTGCGGAATCTGGGCACACCATCGCTTCCTCATAGTTCGTAGGTTCATCATGGTCAAGTAACATGACCTCCAGAACAGGATTACCATACCACTCTGGTGCGGATCTCACTCTGGTTGGCCTACGAGGTTCGGTAGTAACTTGATCCGAAGCTTCATGATCATCATCATTAACTTCCTCACTAATTGGTGTAAGCATCACTGGAACTGATTTCAGTGATGAACTACTTTCCAATTCGGGAGAAGGTACAGTTACCTCATCAAGTTATACTTTCCTCCCACTCACTTCTTTCGAGAGAAACTCCTTCTCTAGAAAGGATCAATTCTTAGCAATGAATATCTTGCCTTCGGATCTGTGATAGAAGGTGTACCCAACAGTAACTTTTGGGTATCCTATGAAGACGCACTTTTCCGATTTGGGTTTGAGCTTATCAGGATGAAACTTTTCACGTAAGCATCGCAACCCCAAACTTTAAGAAACGACAGCTTAGGTTTCTTGCTAAACCATAGTTCATACGGTGTCGTCACAACGGATTTAGATGGTGCCCTTTTTAACGTGAATGCAGCTGTCTCTAATGCATAACCCCAAAACGATAGTGGTAAATCGGTAAGAAACATCATAGATTGCACTATATCCAATAAAGTACGGTTATGACGTTCGGACACACCATTATGCTGTGGTGTTCCAGGTGGCATGAGTTTGTGAAACTATTCCACATTGTTTTAATTGAAGGCCAAACTCGTAACTCAAATATTTTTCCTCTGCGATCATATCGTAGAAACTTTTATTTTCTTGTTTACGATGATTTTCCACTTCACTCTGAAATTCTTCGAACTTTTCAAATGTTTCAGACTCGTGTTTTATCAAGTAGATATACTCATATCTGCTCAAATCATCTGTGAAGGTCGGAAAATAATGATACTTTCCGTGAGCCTCAACACTCATCGGATTGTATACATCAGTATGTATTATTTCCAATAAGTCAGTTGCTCGCTCCATTGTTCCGGAGAACGGAGTTTTTAGTCATCTTGCCCATAAGGCATGGTTCGCAAGCATCAAGTGATTCATAATCAATTTATTCCAAAATCCCATCAGCGTGGAGTTTCTTCATGCGCTTTACACCAATATGACCTAAACGGCAGTGCCACAAATAAGTTGCACTATCGTTATTAACTTTGCATATTTTGGCTTCAATATTATGAATATGTGTATTACTACGATTGAGATCCAACAAACCATTTTCATTGGGTGTATGACCATAGAAGGTTTTATTCATGTAAACAAAACAACAATTATTCTCTAACTTAAATGAATAACCGTATTGCAATAAACATGATCAAATCATATTCATGCTCAACGCAAACTCCAAATAACACTTATTTAGGTTCAACACTAATCCCGAAAGTATAGGGAGTGTGCGGTGATGATCATATCAATCTTGGAACTACTTCCAACACACATCGTCACCTCGCCCTTAACTAGTTTCTGTTCATTCTGCAACTCCCGTTTTGAGTTACTACTCTTAGCAACTGAACTAGTATCAAATACTGAGGGGTTGCTATAAACACTAGCAGAGTACACATTAATAACATGTATATCAAATATACCTATGTTCACCTTGCCATCCTTCTTATCCGCCAATTACTTGGGGTAGTTCCGCTTCCAGTGACCAGTCCCTTTGCAGTAGAAGCACTCAGTCTCAGGCTTAGGCCCAGACTTGGGTTTCTTCACTCGAGCAGCAACTTGCTTGTCGTTCTTCTTGAAGTTCCCCTTCTTCCCTTTGCCCCTTTTCTTGAAACTAGTGGTCTTGTCAACCATCAACACTTGATGTTTTTCTTGATTTCTACCTTCGCCGATTTTAGCATCGCGAAGAGCTTGGGAATTGTTTTTCATCATCCCTTGCACATTATAGTTCATCACAAAGTTCTAGTAACTTGGTGATAGTGACTAGAGAACTTTGTCAATTACTATCTTATCTGGAAGATTAACTCCCACTTGATTCAAGCAATTGTAGTACCCAGACAATCTGAGCACATGCTCACTGATTGAGCTATTCTCCTCCATCTTTTAGGCAAAGTACTGTCAGAGGTCTCATACCTCTCGACACGGGCATGAGTCTGAAATACAAATTTCAACTTCTTGGAACATCTCATATGCTCCATGGCATTTCAAAAACGTCTTTGAAGCCCCGATTCTAAGCCGCAAAGCATGGTGCACTAAACTATCAGGTAGTCATCATATTGAGCTAGCCAAACGTTCATAACGTCTGCATCTGCTCCTGCAATAGGTCTGTCACCTAGCGGTGCATCAAGGACGTAATTCTTCTGTGCAGCAATGAGGATAAACCTCAGATCACGGATCCAATCCACATTATTGCTACTAAAATTTTTCAACTTAGTTTTCTCTAGGAACATATCAAAAAATAATACAGGGGAGCTAAACCCGAGCTATTGATCTACAACATAGATATGCTAATACTACCAGGACTAAGTTCATGATAAATTAAAGTTCAATTAATCATATTACTTAAGAACTCCCACTTAGATAGACATCCCTCTAATCTTCTAAGTGATCACGTGATCCATATCAACTAAACCATAACCGATCATCACGTGAAATGGAGTAGTTTTCAATGGTGAACATCACTATGTTGATCATATCTTCTATATGATTCACGCTCGACCTTTCGGTCTCAGTGTTCCGAGGCCATATCTGCATATGCTAGGCTCGTCAAGCTTAACCTGAGTATTCCGCGTGTGCAAAACTGTCTTGCACCCATTGTAGATGGACGTAGAGCTTATCACACCCGATCATCACGTGGTGTCTGGGCACGACGAACTTTGGCAACGGTGCATACTGAGGGAACACTTTTATCTTGAAATTTAGTGAGAGATCATCTTATAATGCTACTACCGAACTAAGCAAAATAAGATGTATAAAAGATAAACATCACATGCAATCATAATATGTGACATGATATGGCCATCATCATCTTGTGCTTTTGATCTCCATCTCCAAAGCATCGTCATGATCTCCATCGTCGCCGGCATGACACCATGATCTCCATCATCTTGATCTATATCAATGTGTCATCACATGGTCGTCTCGCCAACTATTGCTCTTGCAACTATTGCTATCGCATAGCGATAAAGTAAAGCAATTATTTGGCGCTTGCATCTTATGCAATAGAGAGACAACCATAAGGCTTTTGCCAGTTGCCGATAACTTCAACAAAACATGATCATCTCATACAACAACTTATATCTTCATCACGTCTTGACCATATCACATCACAACATGCCCTGCAAAAACAAGTTAGACGTCCTCTACTTTTTTGTTGCAAGTTTTACGTGGCTGCTACGGGCTGAGCAAGAACCGTTCTTACCTACGCATCAAAACCACAACGATAGTTCGTCAAGTGAGTGCTGTTTTAACCTTCTCAAGGACCGGGCATAGCCACACTCGGTTCAACTAAAGTTGGAGAAACTGACACCCGCTAGTCACCTGTGTGCATAGCACGGTGGTAAAAGCAGTCTCGTGTAAGCGTACGCGTAATGTCGGTTCGGGCCGCTTCATCCAACAATACCGCCGAACCAAAGTAGGACATGCTGGTAAGCAGTATGACTTGTATCGCTCACAACTCACTTGTGTTCTACTCGTGCATATGACATCTACGCATAAAACCTGGCTCTGATACCACTGTTGGGGAACGTAGTAATTTCAAAAAAATTCCTACGCACACATAGGATCATGGTGATGCATAGCAACAAGAGGGGAGAGTGTTGTCTACGTACCCTCGTAGACCGTAAGCGGAAGCATTTATCAACGCGGTTGATGTAGTCATACATTTTCATGATCCGACCGATCCAAGTACCGAACGCATGGCACCTCCGAGTTCTGCACACGTTCAGCTCGATGACGTCCTCGCCTTCTTGATCCAGCAAGATGGGCGAAGTAGTAGATGAGTTTCGGCAGCATGACGGCGTGGTGTCGGTGTTGGTGAAGAACAATTTCTGCAGGGCTTCGCCAAGCAGTACAGAAACTATGACGGAGGATAAACTAGAGGGGACAGGGTTGCCGGCACACGGCTTGGTGTTTCTTGATGTGTCTTGGGTGCTAGCCCTACCCCTCTATTTATATGTTGAGCCTTGGGGTCGAAACTTGGAGTAAAAGCCTCCACAAAGTTGGTTTCACCCGAAAGGCAAGAGTCCATCGCGGACTCCAGGGCCAGACGCCAGGGTTCCCGGCGTCTGGACCCAGACGCTAGGGACCCTGGCGTCTGGCCCCTGGACTCCGCAAAACTTTCCTTTTGCGCTTTCCAAAAACCTTGTGGGCTTTCCCCTTTGGCCCAGATAAAGTGTTCTCGTGCCCAAACATTTCGGGAAACATCCGGAACCCCTTCCGATGGATTCCAGAACCTTTCCGGAGATCAAACAATACTATCCACATATCAATCTTTACTTCCAGACCATTCCGGAGTTCCTCGTCATATCCGTGATCTCATCCAAAACTCCGAACAACATTCGGTCACCAATATACATAACTCATAGTACTATATCGTCAACGATTGTTCAACGTGCGGACCCTACGGGTTCGAGAACTATGTAGACATGACCGAGACACCTCTCTGGTCAATAACCAATAGCGGGACCTGGATGCCCATATTGGCTCCTACATATTCTATGAAGATCTTTATCGGTCAGACCACATAACAACATACGTTGTTCCCTTTGTCATCGGTATGTTACTTGCCCGAGATTCGATCGTCGGTATCTCAATACCTAGTTCAATCTCGTTACCGGCAAGTCTCTTTACTCGTTCTGTAATACATCATCCCGCAACTAACTCATTAGTTGCAATGCTTGCAAGGATTATAGTGATGTGCATTACCGAGTGGGCCCACAGATACCTCTCCGACAATCGGAGTGACAATCCTAATCTCAAAATACGCCAACCCAACAAGTACGTTCGGAGACACCTGTAGAGCACCTTTATAACTCCCAGTTACGTTGTGACGTTTGGTAGCACAAAAAGTGTTCCTCCGGTAAACGGGAGTTGCATAATCTCATAGTCATAGGAATGTGTATAAGTCATGAAGAAAGCAATAGCAGAATACTAAACGATCAAGTGCTAAGCTAACGGAATGGGTCAAGTCAATCACATCATTCTCCTAATGATGTGATCCCGTTAATCAAATGACAACTCATGTCTATGGCTAGGAAACATAACCATCTTTGATTAATGAGGTAGTCAAGTAGAGGCATACTAGTGACACTCTGTTTGTCTATGTATTCACACAAGTATTATGTTTCCGGTTGATACAATTCCAGCATGAATGATAAACATTTATCATGAAATAAGGAAATAAATAATAACTTTATTATTGCCTCTAGGGCATATTTTCTTCACGAGCTCCTCCTGTCCGCCGTCTATTTAATATCCTATTTAAACAAGGCCAGACGCCGGCCAAGAATCGCACACCTCCGCCGCTCCCCTATCTCCTCCTTCACCATTTTGTCCACTCTTACAATGGCTTACAAAGAGTAGTTATCCCGCATCAAAGCCGGCTGGGTTCCCCGCCGAGCCCGCCAGATACGAGCTATGCAGCTCGCTGATCCACCTCCCTTCCCTCGCCCGACAGAGCCAGTTGCCACCCCAAGCTGGCGCGCGGTTTAGCAACTCGCCGCTCCAGGCCAGCTCGACGAGGAGCAGCGCACGGGCGTCGTCACTACCATCCACGCCGCCGCCTCGTACCGCGCCTCCCGTGTCTGCGATCGCGTCTCCCATTTCTGTGGCCGAGACTCCCATGCCGGGGGCCGCGCCATGCAAGCAGAGACAGAAGCCGGGTGCACGGAGAGCGACGAGTCAGTGGCCAGCGCCTCCGCGTCTGCCGCCATCATCGAGGAGAAGTAGAACATGGGAGGCCGCCACCGCTTGGGTCCCATGAAGGCCATCGCGGAGGCGACACCGGCGTACACAACAGGTGTCTTGCCGGATCCTTTTGTTGCGAGGACCCTCGTCGACCCCGCATGGGCTCCACGGAAGCGGAGAAGCCCCCTTCCACCATCAACTTGGGCATCAACCAAC
This sequence comes from Aegilops tauschii subsp. strangulata, assembly GCF_002575655.3. NCBI lineage: Eukaryota > Viridiplantae > Streptophyta > Magnoliopsida > Poales > Poaceae > Aegilops > Aegilops tauschii. The sequence continues at coordinate 358,176,255 of NC_053038.3, forward strand.
CATATCAGTTTGGCAGCAGGGAAGCGAGCCGTCCTTTGCGCTGAAGCATATACCTCCGGGGCTCCCGGCAGTCCGGTGATCGTGCTGCCGGACATGAGGAACACAAATGGATCGGCGGGCGACCTTTTAGGCCTGGTATTATATACCTGTGCTGTCTAGAACTAGCATCGTTAGTTAATTTGAATGTAATAAAATCCGTCATGTTTGTATGAAAATCCGGTATTTTATATGAATTCCATCATTGTTTATATGAAATATCGCCGTGTTTGCATGAATTTCGTCCGGTTGGTTGAGTTGCTGTCAGAATGTGTGCGGCTATGATTGGATGGCGTAATTTGCGGGTCGCCGGTTGGTCTGCGGCTGGCTCGTGCGGCGTGGTGGGACAAAAAAAAAGCACAGCTCGTGCGAGCTCGTCTCCAACGTGCACGCTGGAGGATGCATGAGCACCCGAGCCATTCCTCGTTCATCGGTGGCAAAGGCACCGGTGGACAAAAGGGTCGCCAATATTTTGGCTACCCCGGGCAAGATCCAAACAACTCCTCCCAGCACATTCAAATCCCTCGTTCGCCATGAAATTTTGCCATGTGTTGTTTTCATGGACTAGCAAGATGCCCGTGCATTGCACGAAACATCAAGATGCATTTTTTTTACAAAACACCTGTTGTGACTGACCCATGCAGGAGTAATCCCATGTCTAAAAACTAATGATATCTCAAGAATTTTATCGGAAAAATGGTGTCTCGAGAATTTCATCGAAAAAAATGAAAGATGAGAGAAAAGGTGAGGAGGAGTGGGGTGTGGTGGTGACTGGTGGTCGGACTGGGCAGAAGCATGGGGATGGACGGCGCATTATGTCTAGCTTTGTATCTCTCCCACACACACCCACGTAGGTGGGGGACGTGCACGAAGAGAAGAGGTGCACGCACGGCGCACGTACTCCCATCTCTTTCCCAACCACACGCGGGTACACGGTGGAGCTCATTTCTGTATGAAAAGGCAGCCCACATGGTAATTTGACACGTGTACTAGTTGTCCACTTGATGGAGGATCGTGTACCACGGGTGAACAAACAAATTGCGACTTGACGCGTTATGTTAAAAAAGAGGCAAACCATGTGGGGCCTACCTTAGAGGCAACGCTCTATACACTGGAGTACTTTTGATGTGTCCCGTCAACTCGCAGAACGAGGAGAAGCTTGCTTAGTACGCCGTCTCCCCCGCCCACGGGCGCGGTGGCTCGCAGGACGACGTGAAGCTTGCTTACTAGTACTCCCTCCGTTTACTCCTCATCCCTACCTTGGTTAGAGAGATTATCATATTGTTTGAAATATATGTCTTTTAGTAGTAGGAGTAGTACAGTGGTACATAGGAGTAGTACTACTACAACAATTTCCTTGGAGTCCGTGGTGCAGCAAGCTACCCTAGGCTATGTTACTACTCCCTCCTTTCCGGTTAGGCTGGTCATAGTGGAGAGGAACTTAGACTAGTAACATGCATATGTTACCAGTCTATGTTACTACCTTCATAGTGGGTAGTGTCATATATGTAGTAACATAGATGCCTTCATTTATTACTTTGTAGACTCATTTTGCATTGGGAAGTGCTATGTGATGGTAACATATTATGTTACTCTATTTGCCTCTCTCCTCATTAACTACTTGCCACCTCACCATTTTTGCTTATGTGGCATCTATGTTACTACCATTGTTACTCCCACTATGACCAGCCTTATGGCTCAATTTCAAAATCTCTCCAACCAAGGTAGACGGTGAGTGGTGGAATTAATTTTGTAGTTTGCACAAGTAATTAGTACGCTCGTTTTGCTCAAGAAGTTATGTTTACCGAGGCATTAATTAGAACAAATGTATGCATGACCACTAACTTTCCATGAACTTCTACATGCATTGGTGAGTTTTCTCTTGACACTGCTTGCATCGGGTGATTTAACGCACCTCGAAATCCAAACATGTGATGGTACTACTACTACTAGTAGAATTGAGACTTATGAAACGGAAAAAGATTTTTTTAGATGAGCCCTATAAAACGGAAAGGAGGGAGTAGTAAGTAGTACTACCTCCATAGTGGGTACGTACTCCGTAAAATCAGATTTTTCCCAAAACCAAGTCGGTCTACCTTTATTTGCTTGTTTCCCTTCCTACCTCATTGTCTCGAACAGACTATGCCAAACTCCCCTGTCTGCCGCACGGGAAAAGACCCGCCCTCACGTTTTTTTAGTCTGGGTTTGTATTGATGGATCACGCGAAGCAGCAAAAACCAAGCCGTGTCTTGTACTCCTCTGTTGACGCTCGCTTTCATGAATTATGTACTTCCTCTCGCCGACATGTGGGACATATAGCAACCGGGTCGACGTGTCATGCACCAAATAACATTGCAGAACAACAGGGGGACGCACCCCAGTCGTACCGCCCAGTAGTAGTAATGAGCAATGAGACGTCAAATCACAATGCCGCAACTTCCCAGATGAACGAAGCAACCATTATTTCACACTTCGCTTCGCCATCATCTCCTTCAAGAAAACCACGTATTGCTTCTTCCATTGTTCTGCCGCAAGAGGGACGCGCATCGCCTTGGTACATCATGACACGTGGGACCGCATGACAGGCCATGCCCCCCCCCCCGCCCATCGCTCGATAAAATCACCTCATTTTTACTACTTCCTCCGTATCGGTTTACAGGGCATGCACGTCGTTCTAGGTTGAGAATTTAACTGGCTATATATGTGATGAACAGTATATGTTTAGAAACTACATCCGCTTAAGAATCCAATGATATACTTTTTGTGACATAGTAACTCATATTTTGTTAGTCAAATGGATGAGCTAGAACTACGTGCACGCCCTATAAACCGAGACGGAGAGGGTAGTATAGTATATTTTTAGATCAATATAGTCGGGATTCACCAAGGAACAAAACCAAGTGGTAGGCTGCTCCTGTCGTGTTGGCGTAGCAACTCAAGCAGGGTCAGTCCGCACACTAAATGGAGACACACTTAACAGGGCCCCTTTGGCCGACATGTGGCTCATCCACCATCTTGTTCCACGTGCGATGCACCAAATTATAGTTCGGAGCAGCGGTTGGACTTGGAGGCACCCCGGTCGTAGCGCCGCAGTAGTAGTAAATGAGCGATCAGAGGTCAAATCACAAACCCCACCTTTCCCGCATTAAGTTGGACGGACGAAGCAACCATCATTTCACTCTAGGGCGCAAGAGCATAAAGAAAAGAGAAAACCAATGATGCGTGCGGCAGCTACCTAGGGCACCCTAGGGTAGGGGGCCTCCACTAAAATACTTTTTTATGAAAGCGCCTCCACTACAAATCCGCTTCTCCCTCGTCCTCTTGAAGAAAACCGATGATGCGTGCGATGGTAGGGTTTGTAGGAGTACTACGGCGTGCAGGGCCACATCGTAGAAAACGGGAGAGGGATTGAGTTCGAGTCAACGCCTTAATATGTGTGGGCCGCTTGGTTTTACGGGAACGAGGCAGCATTTTGGGTTCGGGGACCAGTGGAAATATACGTACAAAAAATTGTGGACGTAGGTTCGACCAAAAGGCAATGATGCATGGGCCCTGCATTTTGATATACCAGCGGCCGCATGAAATTTGCTACTCTACTCAAAATAATGCATAAAAGTTCCTCCAAAAACATCTATAACTAATGGGAAGTGAATGTATGCTTAAAATGAAAATGTAATACTCCCTCCATCTAGGTGTATAACTCATCTTAGTTTTTTTGCTAGTTAATAGCATTCCATGCAATTAATTAACCACTGCATGTCATGTTTGAAAGTCTCAAGCCATTGAAAGCATGCACGGCCCACATCTCTTATTGGTTGATATGTCATGAAACAAGAAACGAGGAGGGAGTTAATGTACCATGCCTAAGTGTTTTGGGATTATTTGGTTTTCGAAAGATGACTTACACACCTAGACGGAGGGAGTACAAAGAGAAAAAATGAATTGCAGTTAAAAGAATGACATTTCTAACAAAAATGTGAATGTGAACTACATATGTGTGCATGTGACCAACACATACATTGTCAATACAAAATCTAATGCAAGAAATAACTTATGAGTAACATGCACCAATTGATGATGTGGTGCTTGCATGCATAGAGTACAAAAACAATGTGATTTATGACTTGCATGCATGAAGTGTTCTTGTGCCATAGTTGCATGTCTAGGAAAAAATCTACTAGTGGGTTGTACTAGCTATTTAGGAATAGAAGATGTATACATGGAAGTTGTAGGGAAAGAGATGACATGTATCTCAATTCCTATGAGTAGGGATTGGAAAAGAGATGTCATTTGGTTCACATCATAGGAACTTTCCTATCGAATCTAGAGATGACATGTATCTCAATTCCTATGAGGAGGGATTAGAAAAGAGATGTCATTTGGTTCACATCATAGGAACTTTTCTATTGAATATACGCTAATGTTTTTTTCCTTTGAAATTATGGGAGTATAGGAATCCATTCATATGAACCAAGTGGCTCTAAACCTACAAAAATGACATCATGTTTATTTCCTTTGAAATATGGAGTATATGAATCTATTCCTATGGACCAATTGGCTCTAAAGGAAAAAATCATATAAAAATCACATCATATAGAGTTCCTATGACATTCCTCCACACCAAAGGATGGTTGAAATTGCTGCAGGTGATACGACAGTCTTTCTTTGTAGACTCCTCGCCCATCTTTATAGTTACCTCTCGAAGATGAATGAAATGATATATACTGGGTATTCTATATGTGCATTTTGGTACACGAAAACTCGGTAAAAGTTTGCGAGGTTCGAATTTTCAATAAAGCTATATGCACTGCATTTTGGAACGGAGGGAGGAGCTGTAACGCCCCGGATCCGATGCGCCAGGTGTCTGCCAGTTATTCGCCGTCCTTGCCTTGTCATTTGCTGGCGTGTTGCATTTTGCCATGTCATCATCTGCATTTCATCTGCATGTTTTTCAAAACTTGCATCCGGTCCTTTTCCCCGTTGTCCGTTTCGCGATCCGACACTCCCACACGCGCCCGTCGCCCCCCTCAGACCTTGTTTCGTGAGCGGGAGAAAAACGTTCTTGGAATGGGCCGAGATTTGCCGAGTGGCCTTGGTATAGCACCGGTAGACCGCCCATCAAATTGCGTTCCATCTGGAGGTCGTTTGATGCCCCAACGGTTAACCGCGTAGCCCGAAACCCCTCTCTCTTTGCAGCCCAACACCTCTTCCCACAGCCCCCTAGCCCATCCAAACCCCCTCCATGCTCTCAGTCGTTCGATCATGATCGTGTGGGCAAAAACCGCACCCCGTTTGGACTCTCCTAGCTCCCTCTACCTACATATATGTGCCCCTCCCTGAAATTTCGCGCAGATGAACCCTAGCCCTGCTCCTCCCGTACCGCCAGACGAAATCGCCGTCGCCGGACGTGTCCGCTGGACACGTCGCCTCGACCAATCCCGCGCCGCCACCTCAGCGCCGCCGCCCCCGCGCCCAATCCCGAGCCGCCACGTCGCCTTCTCTCTCTCCCCGCGCCGCTGGCCCGCCGGGCCCGAGGCCGGCCGGCCCGCGCCGCGACCGGGCCCCGAGCCGCCCGCGCACGTCCTCCGCCCCGCCGCCGGCCGCCCTGCCGCGCCGCCCGACCTCCCGTCGCCGGCCGCCCTGCCGCGTCCCCGCCGCCGCGCTGACCCCGCGGGTCCTCCGACCTCGTCGCCGGCCCTGCCCGGCTGGATCTCGCGCCGCGGCTCCAGGAGTCGCCGGATCCGGCCCCACCGGCGCCCGTCCGCAGCCCCGAGCTCCTCTCCTTCGCCGCCGACCGCGTTTGCCTCCGCGCCTCCGTCGTCGGGCGACCCGTGACGCCCCTCCATCGCCAGAAGCCGCCGCCTTCCTCGACTGTGCGTGCGTGCGGGCGCACGCGCAGCCGCGCTTCGCGCGTGGGCCCCTCTCCGCGAGGCCCAGCTGCCGGCCCAGCCCCGCCAAGCCAGGCCTCCTCCCCTTCGACCTGGGCCAGGCCCGCTTAGGTGAGCAGCCGCCGTCTGTGCTATCTGTCGCCTTGGGCGTCGTTTAGTTTTTCAGCGCTCGTTGTATTTTGGCTGTCCCTGATAAACTGTTTCCTCATGCATTGTTGTGATGTGTGTAACTTCCTGCTCGGTTCTCCGATTCATGCATATATATATCAAAATGTTCATCATGAGATGCTCTTAATTTTGTCCCATTGTGCCATGCTTGTTTGAGTTCACCTTGATTCGCAAATCATCGTTGCAAGAGTGCTATATGATGTTATCTGCTGAAACTTGATATAACTTGCTGATTTGTCTTTTTCATTGCATTTTTTGTGTGCATCCTATGAGCTTGATGTCTACATGATTTTTGTACTACATCATGCCATATTTACAGTGGTGCTTGTCTTGTATTTTTGTGATCTATGTGGTGACTAGCACAAGCATGCAAAGTAGCCTCCATGATGTTGCTGATTTCTGTGACTTAGTGATTTCTGCTAAGTCCGAGTCTGTTATATTTTGTTGCCATGTAAACCTGCTGTCTCCATGAGTTCTATGCATAATCTGGAGATGTTCACTAAGGATGTTTTGTTACATATGTTATGCTCTATCCATCCATGCCCACGTTTGAAATTATAGAGTGCTCTAGCATGTCTTAATCTTGATCTACTTTTGCTATAAAATATTTCTGGCAGATTGCTTACATGTTAATCAATTTTGCCATGGTTGTTACTAGTGATCCATGCACCCTATGAACTTGCTCTTGCAATTCTTAGCTTCATCATTATGCCTTCTTACTGTTAGATACCTTGCCATTCCATGTAATGCTCTGTGGTGAGTGATTCAAGCTCACGAACATGTCTACTTATCGTTATTTCTGCCATTCTCTGTTTTTCTTCTAAGTCTGAATCTGTTTATGAAACTGTTTACACGGGTGCCATCATGTCTTCTGTCCCTTTTTGGCTCGTGATCAGTAAGGGACTTTTGTTCTATGCAATTAGTAGATTCATTCCATGCCTTTGTTTTCCATGATATATTCCTGTAGCATGTTGTTTGCTTAGCTCTAAACTTAGCAACCTGATGTTATTTCTGCCATGTCCAGTGATTTCTGCTAAGTCTGTGAATCTGTTATTATTTGCAATCTTGCCATGTCCTTTTTAGCATGTTCTAGTGATTTCTGGAGATAGCTCAGTGTTCATGTTTTGTCATGCTTTACTTGTACATCACGTCCATGCCTTTATTTTCATGTTGGGGTACTGTAGCATATTGTTTTGATGCTTGCAAGATGCCTAGTTGCTGTTTTGAACAGATTGTTGTTATATCTTGTTTGCAGTGTATGTGTTGCACCGTTGCTCCGTTTGGTGTGTGCTCTATATGAAACTTGCTTAGAATTGCATGTAGTTTTATATTACCTTGTTGCATCCTTGTTTTGAGGTGTTTGCTTGATGTTTGAATGCATTTTGCATCAATGCCATGCTTAACTTGTTTTGCTCATATCTTCTAGGCCGTAGCTCCGAATTAAACGAACTTTATATGTAACTTGACTAGAATTTCGTGTAGATCATCTTGGTGCATCTTAACTTGTTGTTTAACAACTTGAACATAAGGTTTATTCAGATCTGGACCAATTTCGAAATTTGCATATGAGGACTTACCGGAATTGTTATATGTTAGTCCCGGCCTCATTTAAACTTGCTTTGATGGGGTGTTCTTGTATGCATCATCTCTTGTCATGAGTAGCTTCATGTAGCCTTGTCATGCATCATACTTGGTTGAGCATCATGCCTTGTTCATGTGTGGTGTGTTTACCATGTTGTGTGCTTCTTCTCGATAGTTTCCGTTTCGTTGCGATCGTGAGGATTCGTTCGTCTACGCTTGGTTCGTCTTCGTGGCTTCATCTTCTTCATGGACTCGTTCTTCTTCCTAGCGGGATTTCAGGCAAGATGACCATAACCTTGGATCTCATTACTATCATTGCTATGCTAGTTGCTTCGTTCTATCGCTATGCTGCGCTACCTATCACTTGCTTTTCAAGCCTCCCAGATTGCCATGAACCTCTAACCTTTGTCACCCTTCCTAGCAAACCATTGTTTGGCTATGTTACCGCTTTTGCTCAGCCCCTCTTATAGCGTTGCTAGTTGCAGGTGAAGATGAAGATTGCTCCATGTTGGATTATGTTTATGTTGGGATATCACAATATCTCTTATTTAATTAATGCATCTATATACTTGGTAAAGGGTGGAAGGCTCGGCCTTATGCCTGGTGTTTTGTTCCACTCTTGCCGCCCTAGTTTTCCGTCATACCGGTGTTATGTTCCTTGATTTTGCGTCCCTTACGCGGTTGGGTGATTTATGGGACCCCCTTGACAGTTCGCTTTGAATAAAACTCTTCCAGCAAGGCCCAACCTTGGTTTTACATTTGCCTCACCTAGCCTTTTTCCCTTGAGAGTCGCGCATCCCGAGGGTCATCTTTATTTTACCCCCCCCCCCCGGGCCAGTGCTTGTCTAAATGTTGGCCCAACCTAGAGCATCGTGTGGGAACATCCCTTGGCAACTTGGGTTACGTCGGTACCTGTACGCTTCGCTTATCCGGTGTGTCCTGAGAACGAGATACGTGCGACTCCTATCGGGATTGTCGACACATCGGGCGGCTTTGCTGGTTTTGTTTTACCATCGTCGAAATGTCTTGTAACCGGGATTCCGAGACTGATCGGGTCTTCCCGGGAGAAGGAATATCCTTCGTTGACCGTGAGAGCTTATAATGGGCTAAGTTGGGACACCCCTGCAGGGTATAAACTTTCGAGAGCCGTGCCCGTGGTTATGTGGCAGATGGGAATAAGTTAATATCCGGTTGTAGAGAACTTGACACTTGACTTAATTAAAACGCATCAACTGCGTGTGTAACCGTGAAGGTCTCTTTTCGGCGGAGTCCGGGAAGTGAACACGGTTTTTGGGTTATGTTTGACGTAAGTAGGAGTTCAGGATCACTTCTTGATCATTACTAGTTGATGACCGTTCCGTTGCTTCTCTTCTCGCTCTTATTTGCGTAAGTTAGCCACCATACATGCTTAGTCGTTGCTGCAACCTCACCACTATACCCCTTCCTTACCCATTAAGCTTTGTTAGTCTTGATACCCATGGTAATGGGATTGCTGAGTCCTCGTGGCTCACAGATTACTACAACACCAGTTGCAGGTACAGGTTTTGCGATGATCATGACGCGAGAGCGATGTTACTTGTTTTGGACTTCTTCTTCTGCTTCTTCTTCGGTCAGGGGATAGGTTCCAGGTCGGCAGCCTGGGCTAGCAGGGTGGATGTCATTTGAGTTTCTGTTTATGTTTCATCCGTAGTCGGATGTTGTTCTCATGTATATTGATGTATTCTTGCAGCATCGGTATGCCTTGTATGTATCCCCATCTTTTATGTAATGTTGATGTAATGATATCCACCTTGCAAAAGTGTTTCAATATGCGGGTCTATCCTTGGTGGGACCTTCGAGTTCCTCTCGGATAGGGTCTCATATTGGGCGTGACAGGAGCATATGACAGTTGCTAACACCCACGTGGAAGATTTGTGTGTAGGAGGAGTGGCTGTTCTGTTAAATGACATGGGAAAACTGACACTGTCGGATGCTAATCTAACGGTTCTTACGACGTTTGTCAGGAAACGGCTTGTGGCGAACGTTTGTCGGATAATGATTTACAAACACATGCATTGCATTGATACGTGCCCCCCTCTCTCACGCACACACGCACCCTCACGAGTCACGACTCTCCCAAGTTCTCTCGCACCCACCATCTATCTACAGGTAGACGTCACACACATATGTGCTCTTCACACCCTACCCTCAGAAGTTCTAAAAAACAAAAGACATCGCACACCTTTTATTTTAACTCACACGTCACACACTTATACTATTACTCTTGTGGCAAACGTTCTTTGGGCATAGTATATTGTACTCTCATGAAGAGAAGCGGTGCATGCATGCACTAATTCTCTCACACCCACTCGCGGGTACACGTAGGAGCGCATTTTTTGAAGCTGGTACAACAAAATCACTCCACTATATATATAAGCAGGAGCCTTAGCGCTTGCTTACTAGGGTTCGTCTCTTTCACTCTCTCATGCTCTCCAGATCTAAGCAAGACATAGGTGGCCACACTCTCTCTCTCTGCTCACGGCTGGTCACAAATCCGGCCGGACCACCTCAACTGGGGCAGGGGTGTAGGTGCATCATTCACGCTGTCGTCGGCGGCGAGGGAGGAGACCAACGGCTGCGCGCGCGTCCGATCAGCGGCCGTGCCGTTCTCTCCGAGAGAGCGCCGGCTCGAGAGGGCCTCCGACCCCTTCTTCCTCCCTGCGGTATTGTGGCCAAGATGCAGCCTCCCGACGCCGTCTTTGCCACATGCCGACAACCCTCAGGTATATATTCCTTTGAAACCTGCCTTGCTCTACTACCCCAGCTCCCCACGTGGCTATGTGTGGATCTTTTTCTACTTCTGTTGGCTGTTCCAAAGCCACCTAGACTTTTACTATTATTAGAGGTAAAGCTAGTTCATATAGTCGAATCTAAGAGTTGGTTCAAACAGGGAAGAAAGTGGGAAAGCTGTAGCATGAATCTAGGACTTGGTTCTAAGAGGAAACGGGGGAAAGTAGTAGATACTGGCTACCCAACCAGTCTCTTGGTTGAAAAGGCGAAGAAAGCATGGTGGATGGCGAAGGGTGGGGGGAAGTGGACCTGTCTCTTGGTCGAAAAAGGAAAGAAAGTGAGGGGTGTTGGGGGACAACACAAATGAGAATGAGCAGGTCTAGATTTCCTGTGCTCACATAGGAAAATGTCACCGAGGAGATAAAAAATGGGACAAATGCAGACATGCTACCTGAGTGTTTGCCGCTCTCGGCAACCACATCTGCCTCACCACTTTATGCCCCTGCGGTCCCTACGCCCATATCACTACCGTTAATGTAAAATCACATGAAGCATTAAGCAATGCCACCTAATGTCACTATAAGTAATGGTCTAGTGCCGTCGATAAATTGAAGCAATGCCACCACCATTTTATGAAGTGCTTCTGTCTTGCTTTATTTCCCATGAATTGTGTTTTTGCAGTTACACATAAATCTGACACCGCTAACATTGCTTCATCCCAGTGGAACTGCACAAATTTGATTGCACATTTACTGACCATGTGCTACTCTCATGACAGTAATACAAATGCTATTGTTCTGCATGTCAATCTAATGGCAGTGTTGATGCGATGTGATGCTACTTACTTAAGGGCACTTTCATACTGTCAATGTAGTGCCAATTATAACACAATAGATGTTGCTGTTAATCATACGCCACTGCAAATATCTGTCACTGTTTAAATAACCGTATTTCGTATTTGCGCAAACAGGGATGTTTGTCTCCATATCGTTTCTATCTGCGCAATCAAAAGTACACACCTCAGTTTTAGTACAACTGCACAAAATGAGATGGCTATTCCTAGTTGTCGTCCTCTAACCACCAGTGTTCCAGGTATTCCTACATTGGTAGTAACTAGGTAGAATGACCACCACAATCTAAAAGAAGCTGATTCATACGTTTTACTTCCTGATTGCAGTGTAGGGACGAGCGAAAACAACTGCATCCTAGTCAGGAATGCACTTTCTACCAGTTCATCCATGGACCGAGGACTAGCTGGCATGGCTTCACGGAGGTTTTTGGGACAGGTGTGCGGACAAGAGGCATTGTGGTCTGCTTATTTCTGCAAATAGCGGTGCTTAAATTTAGTGGAATGCACAAGAATTTCAGATGCTCAGTACACTACATGGTTCAGTTCAGCATTCCAGCTGAGAACACAATTATAATGGGTTATTCTGGAATGAGAGAACCTAACCCTGGATGGTGGCAACAAGAAAAAACCAGAGTGAACTCCAGGAAATTTAAGCCTGCCGGGAGGCCCTTTGCTCAGAGAAGCCTTGCTTGATTTTTCCTGATTTGTAAACCTTCTCACAACTTTGTCTTTTGCTGTGAACTAGTATATGTTCGTTATGTTCTATGAATCATTGAGATGTATAAAATTGCTTAACTTATGCTTTTCAAGTTTTTTATGAAGCCGAGTTTAATGTGAGTGTTCCACATGAACGTCGGACTAGCGTGTGAACGTTTGGAATTATTGTGGCCTCAGTTAACTGCATGAACCACTGTAACAAGATACGTAGTTGCTTATATGTCAGACATCAGTTTATTAATTGTTAGCTGGTCGATAGTCATGTGTTGAAGCGAGCTGAGCCAATGTGCCATATTTTGCACAACTGCTTACAAGTGGGGTAGCACCAACAGTGTTTACAAGTACTTATGTATACGTTCGCGCACAGTTCTCGAACGAGTACTCTATTTCATCAAACACACACTACTCGTATGATAAACCATGACAACTTATGTCTTACCATGCCATATTCATGAAAAAACTAGTGAGGACGCATCTGTTTCGGCAACAGTTACGATGGTTCTCACATGATTCACGGGCACACAAAAGTATCAGCAGTTCCCATATACGGATTTAAACAGAGTACTAGCCTCAGAGGGCTCGATAATAGGCAAGGTTCGGATAATTAGACACAATCTAAACTACTATTAAACACTAGCTGGGGCAACTATTTCATGCCTCGATCTAATTTGGGTTGGACACAAGACGGACCTTGCCATGAACATCATCAAGGACGTCCGGCACCAGCTCAATCCCGTGAACCTTCATGAAGATAACCTTGTGGCCTTGCCACTCATAAACTTGTTTGTGGAGGCATGCCACGTCATCTTCTTGCGTAAGCTTGACAAGAACAGTATGCCTCACAAACGAAGGAGTAGCTTTGAACTTCTTGGGCTTCAGTACACCCTGGACAACACGCCTGACAACAGTGAGGCTGGAATACAACTCGACATATGTATAAGCACAAATGGCTTCCAGGATCCAACAGCCTAAGAACTCTATTTTCCCAGTGCGTATATTCAGGTCATCCGCCTCATCGCGAGTGACATGTACAACCACACAATCCTTGTCTGCATCAGGGCTCTAATTGAAACAGAAACAAATTCTGAATTACTTTCTAGTATAAGAAACACAAGTTATTTAAACCACTATGTATAGCATGGCATCGAAGCTAATAGAATTTTGCATTATTCATCACTACATACTTAGATGAAAAACCACAATCGAGACCGGCAAAGAAGAAAATCACCTTGGGCAGCTCAGTGGGGGAGGGGACACATCCTCGAAGGGGGAAACTGCTCCTGCAAGGCCACGGGGGTTGTAACCTCAAGCGGGTGGATGCCTCCATCTTCTTGGATCTCTCTGTCTCGTGGGGATCAGCCTCTTGCGTCTGCTCCAATATCGGTAGATCTTTGCCTGGTTCTCCTTCGTCCATCATGAAACTGACGAATACTAGTAGACCACTGAAAGGAAAACACAATCGCAATGACAATGAAACAAAAAAGAGAGTGAGGATCGGTTACTGCTTTGCAAAAGTTCTTTTTTTCTTTGAACGAAAATATACCAACATCACGGATCCGCTTACCTTCCCTTCGTTGGGAGAGAAGAACAGTGGCAGATGCGAGTGTTGGATTTCTTGAAGACGGTGAGGGAGAAGGGGATTCAGCGAAGAGTGAAATGATGGTTGCTTCGTCCGTCAAACTTAGATTGCGGGGAGGTGGGGTTTTGTGATACGACGGCTCGTTACTGCCGCGCTACGACCGGGGTGACTCTCCGCCTGCATACTGCCTTCTAATTTGGTGGATGGCATTTGGGCCCGTGCACTGCATGGCCCTCATGTCGATGAACAAAAGTAAAATGACATTCAGTAGAGGGAGACGTTTCGATGACCTAGGAGGAGCCAGAAGCGGTAGTGTATCCACTGTACTAGTAGTAATTGTTTTTCTGGGTAGCTGTAGAGTGTCTCCACTGTACTAGTAGTAATTGTTTCTCTGGGCCCAAGACTAAACAGCCCATCCACCCTAGTAAATAATAAAATCAATTCAAAAGCCCATATATTTACTTAATGAGAGGCGCTACCCACACCCAGCACACCGCCCCAAAAAAATCCTGGGTGCTCTTCTTCCTCCTCACTCCCACCCACCTCACGTCAGCTCGCTCCACTCATACCCCCAAATTCCTCACCTCACTCCTACAGAAAACCCCAGCTCCCCTTCTTCCCCACTACTAAAGAAAAACCCCAGCTCCCGTTCTTCTTCACACGCACTACAACTAGGCTCGTCATTCGTTACTCTGCTCAAATCCGTGAGCGCGACGCGACACCCTCGAGGAAAATGGAGTCGGCTGACCCCCAGCGCCAAGAAGATGAGGCTCCCACTAGCGGCGATGCCTGTTGTAGATCCCGCACCCGGCAGCGCGGGGAGAAGCGGCGACCCCACCCCCATCGGATCCCAGGAACCCGTAGAATCTCGGGTGGACCGCATTAGCGATCTCCCGGATGCCGTCCTTGAGGAGATCATCTCACTTCTCCCCACCAAGGATTGCTGCCGCACCCAAGTCCTCTCAATTCGGTGGCGCCCTCTATGGCGCGTTGTGCCCCTTAATCTCGACTGTCGTCAGCTATCTCTCTTCAATGATTTTGAAATCCCCAGAGCCATCATCTCCTCCCACCAGGGCTCCGTTCAAAGCCTCTGCATCCCGTCATGATACCTGACCAAGCATACCATGCCCTGCACGGTGGACGCCTAGCTGAAATCCCCTGAATTCACAGAACTACAGCTGCTTGAGTTCAACTATTCCCCTGGAAATCACCTACGAGATGCCGAACGCCATGTACTTGTGCCCTCAGCACCGATGTCCATCTCACGGTTTTCCTCGTCTCTCCACACCGCCACCTTTGCGCTGTGCTATTACCAGACAATCTGGTACTAAACCTTCGACTCCCATTTCTCAAGAAACTTTCACTTATGCAGGTTCGTATATCGGAGGCCTCATTGCACAACATCATCCACTCCAGTTGCCCTGCCCTGGAGTGCTTGGTGCTTGTTTTCACAGTTAAAATCTGTTGTCTCCAAATAAAGTCGCCTAACCTTGTAAGAATTGGAATTTCTTTTGACGGAAGGAAGCTCATCATCCAAGATGCCCCTTCACTTCAAAGGTTGTTCCTTGATTCTAGTTATTCACCATCGCAAATAACCGTCCTCTCTGAGCTTAAACTGGAGACCTTGGGTGTAATACATGATCTCTGTGCTCATTTCAAGATGGTGTTTGGCTCCACAGTTCTTCAGGTACTTTATATTATCATCTACACTTGTAACCATAAGCTGCATTTTAAATTTCTGCGCATAAGTTATATATCGTCTTGGAGTACACATTTTGTACTAATATGATGTTCTATGCTCAATGAAGAGTTTCTCCATGGATAGCCTATCAATGGTGCTGGATTCTGTCAAGATCTTATATATCCAAATGAATAGTTTTGATCCGAACAAGATTATTGGCTTGCTGCAATGCTTTCCATGTCTGGAGAAGTTGTATATATATAAAGGTGACAAATTCACGCACATTGGAAGCCCGCATATAGTGTACTAGAATTATCCGTTCAGCTGTTGCTCTTCTACACTCTTTTTTAGACCTTAGTTGTTTTCAATCTTCATGTCTATTTAGGCAACATGCCGAGGTAAGAAAGTTATAACCAATCGGTGGATTCGTAGGCACGGGGATTTTCTCACTTCTCATGACATTCTATTGAAGACAATAACGCTAGAACGATATGTAGCCAACCATGCAAACACTAGATTTATCACATTCTTCCTGCTGAATGCGAGGTTACTATTGCCCATCAGGCTTAAGTTTATCAGTAGCATGGTTTGACGGATGGGTATGTCGAAGAGCAAAAAAAGGAGTTTCAGGTGGACAAAAGAGCTTCTAAATGTGTCGGGCTTCGATTTACAACATATTGTGGTCATAATCCAGTAAATTTTACGACCCAGGATGTTCATTCTATGGACCTGACCGATCCATCTGACTGTGACTGCCGAAAACAGTGCTGGAGTTAGATGTTGTTGCCCTTTTCAACCTGGGTTTTGTCTAAACCTAATGAACAATTAACCCTTGTGCTTTTGTACAGTTTGTAAGCTGGAGTTAGATGTTCTTGCCCTTTCCAACTCGGTTGTGACTGTCATATTTTATTTGAAACAAGGCAAATGGCTTGCCATTCGTTTAATTTAGAGTGAAGTATTGTAACAAATCCCAACCAAGGGAAATAACATCACTCTCGCCGGCTGCTTGAGCTCACTGTGCATTACAGAAGCCAAGTGATTAGCCCCCACCAGCACCCACAAACTTATTTTGAACTAGCACACCAAATGGGCTGTAAATTTTCATAGGAAAGGCTGCATGACCGTGACAAATTTGGATTCTGACATTTGGGACCCACGAGGAAATAGCCTATCCAAGGTGGTGTCGACTTACTAGCTAGTCAACAAACAATTCTGCCTACCAGCCGTTGGATTGACATCCAACATCTGTCGTGTATCTTCTATCTCTTGTCTTCTTCCTCTAGCCGCCCAAACTAAACCACCCAATTGGCTCCGCCTGCTCCCACCTCCCATGGCTGGCTGTGCCTCCGCTGCCTTACCGTACCCTCCAACGTTGGCCAGTCCCTCCCTCTATTCCCCCACATGTCCTGTTATTCTCCGGCGACGTCTGCCCCAACACGCACCCGCACCCGAACCAGTCAACCCTCATACTCCCCTCCGCCTGTGATTGGGCCAACGCATCTTCCATGGCTCCTGTTCGTTCAGGCATCACCGTCGTCCTCCACCTTGGTTCGCTCGCCGTGCGCGGTGCGCCGCCCTCTTGCGTTGTCAACGTCATCAACAACCGAGAGGAACAAGGAGATGACTGTACGTGGAGAGGATGACAGTAGGGACCCACCAGCGTCGTGGCAGTACGCAAGCAAGTGCCTCGTTATTACAAGCCCAAAAAATGGTTCCTCCTAATGGTTGGACATCTGGGGCTCATGCCATTGTCAACGTAGTCAATAAGCGAGAGAATTACGGAACGAGCGGCTGACACCAGGGACCCAGCAGCTCGCGCAGTTGTTATTTACTTTTTTTGAGGAACAAGCACTTGTTATTTATACTAGTTTTAGTGACGGATCAGGGTAACAACGGGGTTGTGCGGGGGCTATGGCCCGTCTAGCCAGCGTTTTATTTATGTTTACCACATCATGAGCCCAGTTGTGTTTTTTTCTTGCTGAAAATGGCTAGCCCAGTTCTATTTTTTTAAAGAAATACCCAAATGAGGCCTACTTGCTTTATTAGCCCTGCTGGGCTGCAAATCTTTCAAGACGAGGAGAGTTTCATTCGGTTTGCCCAGAAATGGGCTGTACATTTTCAAAACACATAAAACCGAGAATTAGTTTCAATTCTTTTTCATTACAAGATTTTAAATTCCATTTATTTTTATGCATGGACAAATATTTGGATTTTATATTTATATAAATTATTTTTCAAAATAGTTTGAATGTGACTCGATATTTCGGGATAAAAACAGTTGACCGCACCGAAATATGCAAAATTTCGTATAATTTTTAACCGTAGCCACAATATGGGGTGTAATGCTAACAAAAAGAAGATGGGCTCCAAAAAAATTCTTAAGAATTAGCAAATGGGTTGTAAATTATTAGAAAATAATGGCAAATGGGTTGTATGCTGTTTTCACAGATTTGAGGCTGACTTGTGCGCCTAGTACAGGTTGACGCGTATGCTTTCCGAAAAAAGGTTGACGCACACGCAACGCCGTGTCAACTTAGTCAACACACGAGAGCAGTGACTGTTGGATGTCCATCCAACGGTCGTCGTGCTTCTTCAATCTCTGCTCTTCCTGCTCCAGCCGCTCAAACAAGCGCCGGTGGGACTGCCTGCTCCCTCCTCCTACGGCTGGCTGTGCTGCCGCGCAGGCCTCACCGCCCCACCGTACTCCCATTGCTGGCCTAGCCATCCCTCTACTCTCCCACACCTGCTTTTATTCTCCAGCAACGACAGACGAACCAGTAAACCCTCGTACCCCACTCCGCGTGGGAAACAACTGCCGAGTCTTCCCTGGCTTCATGTCGTTCCCTCCCTGGTGCTCTCGGCGCGGCGTGGTCAATGTGGTCAACGAACGAATTCAATCGGAAGTGGACTGTACGTGGAGAGGCTGACAGCTGGGTCCACGGCCGCACGCAAGGAAATGCCTCCTTATTATGCGCAAAATAATGATTCCTCCACCTGACAGCTGGGACCCACCGGAAGGGCCTCTGTATTTCGCAAAAAAACGTTCCCCCCGCTGACAGGTCAGACCCACCAGCTATTTCTTCGCATGCAAGGAAGTGCCTCCTTATTACGCACAAAAAGATGAATACTCCCCCTGCTAGCTGGGACCCACCATAGTGGGAGGCTGACTTGTGGGCCTATTAAGTTGACGGGACGGAGGGCTTTGTCAACTTAGTGAATATGAACGATTCTAGCTCCAGTGATCGTATGATGTCCATCCAACGGCCGTAGTGCTTCTTCAACCTATGGTCTTCTTGCTCCAGCCGCCCAAACCAGCGCCGGTCGTGCCGCGTGCTCCTGCCTCCCGTGGTCGGCTGTGATGCCGTGGAGGCCTCACCGCCCCCTACTACTCCCACCGCTGGCCATGCCATCCCTCTACTCACCCACACCCCCTGTTATTCTGCGGCGACGGCAGCCTCACATCGCAGCCGAACCAGTGAACCCTCGTACTCCTCTCCGTGTGGGCTTCCACTGTCAGGTCTTCCCTGGCTCCACATCGTCCCCTTCCTAGGCCTCGCCGTCGTCCACCGCCCTGGTGCTCTCGGCGCAGCGTGGTCAACGTGGTCAAGGAACGACTTCCATCGGAAGAGTACTATACGTGGAGAGGCTGACAACTGGGTCCACGGCCGTAGCAAGGAAGTGCCTCCTTATTACGTGGAAAATAATGATTCCTCCACCTGACAGCAAGGACCCACCGGACGGGCCACCGTATTTCACAAAAAATGTGCCCCCCTGACTTCTGGGACCCATAGCTACATCTTCGCACGCAAGGAAGTGCCTGACAGTCAGGACCCACCTGGTCGAAGCATACATAGCATTGTCATTCTAGTCATGAACCTGTACGTACATATTGGTCGATCGGTCTATCTGCAGGCTGCAGTGATGAACCGTGGCCAAGTAAGGAAGGGCACGTGTCGTAGTAGAGGCGCGCACGTAGCATGTACATGTACGTACAGCCAGGGTGAAAGAAAGTAAATACGGTGACGTACATACATACGGGCGGGGTCTCGAATGCCTACTCGCGCATACATACGGCCAGGGCTCGGGTACATGGCTGGGTCGGAACAGAGAAACTGCGTAGTCGTGTTCATCGGGAGCCAACCGGCTTGGACGAAACAGCCGATCGAAACGAGGCCTGGCGTACCGCAGAACGGAGGAAACAACCTTGTGTTTAGGGCTGGATTAACGAGCTGCTGGGCTCGTTAAGCTCGTGCTCGTTAAGGCTCGGCTTGTTAAGCTCGTTAAGCTTAACAAGCAGAAAACCCTGCTCGGCTTAGTTCGTTTGAAACTTGTTAAGCTCGTGAGCGCTCGCGAGCGCTCGCTAACAGATTATAATGTGTTACGTTCTACATGATGAGTGTGTAGGTCATGAAATATGATGACTACACAAATAAATGCACTAGTTTTTGCCTTATATGTCGATTAGATTGAATAGATGGGAGGGGGTGCTACAAAAAGTTTGTCACGTAAAATGAAAATATGTAGTGTGTTGTTACTAACGAGCTTAACGAGCTACTCGTGAAACTCGTTAGCTCGTTCGTTAAGCTCGTTAAGCTTAGCGAGCTGAAATCAATGATTGGCTCTATTCATTAAGAAGCGAGCTACGAGCTTAACGAGCCGAACTATCGAGCGCTCATTAAGCTTGCGAGCTACGAGCTTTTGGTCCAGCCCTACTTGTGTTCGACCGGCCACGGTCGAAACGGGATCATGTTCATCGGGAGGGGTCTGGCATACCGCAAAACGGAGGAAACAGACTTCTCTTGGACCTCCTACAGTCGAAACAGGGTCCTGTTGATCGGGAGGGGTGTGGCGTACCGCAAAACAGAGGAAACAGACTTGTGTTGGAGCGCTACGGTCGAAACGGGGGTCCTGTTCATCGGGAGGGGTGTGGCGTACCGCAAAACAGGACTCCACGGGATACTGTTCATCTCCACCGTCGACTGCCTCCACAGGCTACTGTTCATCCACCGTTGACCTCCTCCAGCCTCCACCTGCGACTGTTCATCCACGGGCTCCTGTTCATCGAGCCTCCACCGCTCCTCCACTGGCTACTGTTCAACTAGCCCTCTCCACGGGGTCCTGTTCAACCACCCCTCCACGGGCTACTGTTCATCCATCCCTCCACCGGCTACTGGTCAACCAGCCCTCCACGGGGTCCTGTTCATCCAGCCCTCCACGGGGTCCTGTTCATCCACCCCAACCGGCTCCATCGGGGTCCTGTTCATCCAGCGGCAACGGACTCTACTACCATAGGATCATGTTCATCCAACCCCGTACCGGGAACTGTTCATCCACCCCCCAACAACGCTCATTGTTCATCAAGGGAAGGAGGCAGCAGGTTCGATCGTCTTCAGTTAGCAGCAGTAGCAAAGGAATCACTCGTGTTCAGTTAACAGCAAGGGATCGATCGAGGTTTAGTAACGTAGCTAGTGCAATCGCTCGGGTTCAGTTAGAGCCCAATGCCTCGCTCAGGTTCAGTTAGAGCGCAACACCTCGCACACGCGCGCATACATGTACGAGAGAACCGCGCAAACCTCCATGCATCGCTCGGCCCCGACCACCCACCGTAACCGGGAACTCCCCGATATTTTCCTCGCCCTTGCTTCTACCACGGTTTTTTCCGTCCTAGACGGCCCAAAGAATGTCATGCAGCTGCATCTCCGGCCCGCCCAGGATGAAAAGCCCATTTTTTGTCATGATTTTCTGTCATAGAAGTAGGAGCCCACCACATCTATCATGATACCGGGTTTTGTCACAATTATCGTCATAGAAGTGTCATAAGCATGACAGAATTTTTTTTCGTTCGGCCCAAAATGTCATGGATGTGTCTTTTTTTGTAGTGTGCCCTTCCTTGGACAAGCCTCCCACTTATGATTAACCCCTCTCGCAAGCAGCCACAATTAGGAAAGAAGAATTAAGATAAATCTAACCATAGCATGAAACATATGGATCCAAATCAGCCCCTTACGAAGCCACGCATAAACTAGGGTTTAAGCTTCGGTTACTCTAGCAACCCATCATCTACTTATTACTTCCCAATGCCTTCCCCTAGGCCCAAATAATGGTGAAGTGTCATGTAGTCGATGTTCACATAACACCACTAGAGGAGAGACAACACACATCTCATCAGAATATCGAACGAATACCAAATTCACATGCTTACTTATAACAAGACTTATCCCATGTCCTCGGGAACAAACGTAACTACTCACAAAGCATATTCATGTTCACAATCAGAGGAGTACTAAATATCATTAAGGATCTGAACATATGACCTTCCACCAAATAAACCAACTAGCATCGACTAGAAGGAGTAATCAACACTACTAGCAACCCACAGGTACTAATCTGAGGTTCTGAGACAGAGATCGGATACAAGAGATGAACTAGGGTTTGAGAGGAGATGGTGCTGGTGAAGATGTTGATGAAGATTGACCCCCTATCGATGAGAGGATTGTTGGTGATGACGATGGCGATGATCCCCCCTGGAGGGAAGTTTCCCTGGCAGAACAGCTCCGTCGGAGCCCTAGATTGGTTCTGCCCAAGTTCCGCCTCGAGACGGCGGCGCTTCGTCTCGAAAGCTTCCTCGCGATTTTTTCCAGGTCAAAACACACCATATAGCAGAAGATGGGCATCGGGGGACTACCAGGTGGCCCACAAGGCAGGGGGCGCGCCTAGGGGGGTATGGCGCGCCTCCCACCCTTGTGGATGCCAGGTGGCCCCCCTCTGGTGCTTTCTTCGCCCAATATTTTTTATATATTCCAAAACAATTCTCCGTGAAGTTTAAGGAATTTTGGAGTTGTGCAGAATAGGTCTCTAATATTTGCTCCTTTTTCAGTCCAGAATTCCAGCTGCCGGCATTGTCCCTCATCATGTAAACCTTATAAAATAAGAGAGAAAAGGCATAAGTATTGTGATATAATGTGTAATAACAGCCCATAATGCGATAAATATCAATATAAAAGCATGATGCAAAATGGACGTATCAACTCCCCCAAGCTTAGACCTCGCTTGTCCTCAAGCGAAAGCCGAAATCGAAAAATATGTCCACATGAATACGGACATGAGGGCATCATGATTACCTTTTAGGACAACAACATATATTGTCATATAACTTCTTATGCTAGAGTAACAATTCATTCACAAGGTAGATATAAATCAGAAACTTCATTGAAAACTAACAAACTATGATCTCATGCATTGAAGCAATTGCAATTTATCATAACATCGGAAAGAGTCAATTAAAGAGCTTTCCAGCAAGTCCACATACTCAACTATCGTTTAATCTTTCACAATTGCTAACACTCACGTGATACTTATGGGTTCAAAGTTTCAATCGGGCACAGAGAAAGATACAGGCTTATAGTTTCACCTCCCAACCTTTTACCTCAAAGGTAATGTCAAAAATAATACTTTATGATAACCTACATCCGAGTGGATATATATATCCGGATCTCTTTAGCACATAGTGCTTGCCAAAAGAAAAAGTGTAAAAAGGAAAGGTGATGATCACCATGACTCTTGTATAAGGGTAGAAGATAAAAGTAAAAGATAGGCCCTTCGCAGAGGGAAGTAGAGGTTGTCATGCGCTTTTATGGTTGGATGCACAAAATCTTAATGCAAAAGAACGTCACTTTATATTGCCGCTTGTGATAAAGAAATTTATTATGCAGCCCGTCACTTTTATTTCTCCATATCACAAGTTCGTATAAAGCTTATTTTCTTCACACTAATAGATCATACATATTTAGAGAGCAATTTTTACTGCTTGCACCGATGACAACTTACTTGAAGGATCTTACTCAATCCATAGGTAGGTATGGTGGACTCTCATGGCAAAACTGGTTTAAGGGATGTTTGGAAGCACAAGTAGTATCTCTACTTGGTGCAAATAATTTGGCTAGCATGAGAGGGAAAGGCAAGCTCAACATGTTGGAGGATCCATGAAAATATAACTTCTATTCGGATATAAGAAAGAATAAACCATTATGTTGTCTTCCTTGTCCAACATCAACTTTTTGGCATGTCATATTTTAATGAGTGCTCACAATAACAAAAGATGTCTAAGATAGTATATTTATATGTGAAGCCTCTCTTTCTTTATTACTTCCTATTAATTGCAACAATGACCAAAACTATGTTTGTCAACTCTCAATAACTTTTATTCATCATACTTTTTATATGTGAAGTCATTACTCTCCATAAGATCAATATACGATCTTTTTATTCCTTTCTTTTTATTTAATTCCCTCAAGATCATAGCAAGAAAGCAAAGCCCTCAACTCAAAACTACTCTTTATTATATATAACTCACGGACTCGATTACAAAGATAGATCTCAAAACAAAACTCAAAGCTAGATCATACTAAAAACTTATTCTACTAGATCAAGATATAACCAAAAGGATCGAACTAAGAAAAACGATAAAAGTAAAAGTGTGATGGTGATACGATAATGAGGAGCCTCCCCCAAGGTTGGCAGTTGCCAAGGGGAGTGCCCATACCCATGTATTTATGTCTCTTTCTTCGGAGGTGGTGGTGATGTTGTTGTTGATGTATCTGTTAGCTTCATTAAGGCACCCTTCAGGACTTGCAGTTCTTGGAGCACACGTTGGAGCATATTTGCATTCATCTGGATTTCCTCTAAAAGATGCTTATTTTGAGGCCTCTGAGTTCCATCTGCATCAACCAAGCATCGCCGTCTGCGTTGTTGGAGGAGGACGACGATATGATGCCTGGCCTTGTAAACTCTGGTAGAAAATAGCTTTTCCATGGTACGGTGGTCAAAACCTTCGGGAGATTATATAATGAATTTTTACCGACCAAAAGAAGTATTGTGCAAGAAAACAGAGTCCAGAGGGCACACGAGGTGGCCACAAGGCAGGGGGCGCGCCCAGGGGGGTAGGGCACACCCCCACCCTTGTGGTCTCCTCGTGCATCTTTCAGACTACTTTTAATTTTCCTAATTTTTTAAATATTCCAAAACAGAGAAAAATTATCATTGGAAACGTTTTGGAGTCGGTTTACTTACCGTACCACATACCTATTCCTTTTCAGAGTCTGAAACGTTCTGGAATGTATCCCTTATGTACTCTTCCGGTGTTATGGTATTAATAATATTGGTCTCAACATTTATGGGAGTACCTGAGATATAATGTTTGATTCTTTGACCGTTTACCACCTTCGGATTTGTGCCTTCAGTGTTGTTGATCTTGATGGCACCGGAATGATAGACCGCCTCGATAATGTAAGGACCTTCCGATTTAGAGAGAAGTTTTCCTGCAAAAAATCTTAAACGAGAGTTGTATAGCAAAACGTGAACACCTACATTAATCTCACGCTTTTTTATCCTTTTTTCATGCCATATTTTCACCTTTTCTTTAAACAACTTGGCATTCTCATAGGCTTGGGTTCTCCATTCATCAAGGGAGCTAATGACAAATAACCTCTTCTCACCGGCAAGTTTGAAATCATAATTGAGCTCTTTAATAGCCCAATATGCCTTATGTTCTAATTCAAGAGGTAAGTGACATGCTTTTCCATAAACCATCTTATAAGGAGACATACCCATAGGATTCTTATAAGCAGTTCTATAAGCCCATAATGCATCATCAAGTTTTTTAGACCAATTCTTTCTAGATCTATTAACAGTCTTTTGCAAAATCAATTTAATCTCTCTATTGCTCAATTCTACTTGACCACTAGACTGTGGATCATATGGAGATGCAATTCTATGGTTAACATCATATTTAGCAAGCATTTTACGGAAAGCGCCATGAATAAAATGTGAACCACCATCAGTCATTAAATATCTAGGGACTCCAAACCTCGGAAAAATAACTTCTTTAAGCATCTTAATAGAAGTGTTATGATCAACACTACTAGTTGGAATAACTTCTACCCACTTAGTAACGTAATCAACAACAACTAAAATATGTGTATATCCATTAGAGGAAGGAAAAGGTCCCATATAATCAAAGCCCCAAACACCAAATGGTTCAATAACAAGTGAATAATTCATAGGCATTTCCTGACGTCTACTAATATTGCCAATTCTCTGGCATTCATCACAAGACAAGACAAACTTACGAGCATCCTTGAAGAGAGTAGGCCAATAAAAACCGGATTGCAATACCTTGTGTGTAGTTCTATCTCCAGCGTGATGTCCTCCGTAAGACTCAGAGTGGCACTTGCATAGGATCTGTTCATGTTCATGCTCAGGTACACAACGTCTAATAACACCATATACTCCTTCTTTATAAAGGTGTGGGTCATCCCAAAAGTAATGTCTCAAATCATAGATTTTCTTCTTTTGCTGGTATGTGAAACTAGGTGGTATAAATTTAGCAACAATGTAATTAGCATAATCAGCATACCATGGATTATTACGAGAAGCATTTATGACAACTAATTGCTCATCAGGAAAGATATCATCAATAGGCAGTGGGTCATCAAGAACATTTTCTAACCTAGACAAGTTGTCTGCAACGGGGTTCTCAGCTCCCTTTCTATCAATAATATGCAAATCAAATTCTTGTAACAAGAGAACCCATCTAATAAGTCTAGGCTTAGCATCTTCCTTTTCCATAAGATATTTAATAGCAGCATGATCAGTGTGAACAGATACTTTGGAATCAACAATATAAGATCTAAACTTATCACAAGCAAATACAACTGCTAAAAATTCTTTTTCAGTAGTAGCATAATTTCTCTGGGCACTGTCTAGAGTTTTACTAGCATAATGAATAACATTTAGTTTCTTATCAACTCTTTGTCCTAGAACAGCACCAACATCATAATCACTAGCATCACACATAATTTCAAAGGGTAAATTCCAATCCGGTGGTTGAACAATAGGTGCAGAGATCAAGGCTTTCTTAAGTATTTCAAATGCTTCTACACAATCATCATCAAAAACAAAAGGAACATATTTTTGCAAGAGATTAGTGAGAGGCCTAGAAATTTTAGAGAAGTATTTAATAAACCTCCTATAGAAACCAGCATGACCAAGGAAACTTCTTATACCTTTGATATCTTTAGGACACGTCATCTTTTCAATAGCGTCTACTTTAGCTTTATCAACTTCAATACCTCTTTCAGAAATTTTATGTCCCAAGACAATACCTTCATTAACCATAAAATGACACTTCTCCCAATTCAAGACAACATTAGTTTCTTCACATCTCTGCAAAACTCGATCAAGATTGCTTAAGCAATCATCAAAAGAAGTTCCGTAAATGGAGAAATCATCCATGAAAACCTCAACAATCTTTTCACAAAAATCAGAGAAACATCTTTGAAAGATAGCAGGTGCATTGCATAAACCAAAAGGCATACGTCTATAAGCGAAAGTTCCGAAAGGGCAAGTACAGGTGGTCTTTTCCTGATCATCTTTTGACACAGGTATTTGAGAGAAACCAGAATAACCATCTGAAAGCAAAAATGTGTATGTTTGGATAGTCTTTATAGCATTTGATCAATAAAAGGTAGAGGTAATGATCTTTTCTAGTAGCTTTGTTTAATTTGCGGAAATCAATTACCATTCTGTAACCTGTAACAATTCTTTTGTGGAATCAATTCATTCGTATCATCAGGAACAACTGTAATTCCTCCCTTCTTAGGGACACAATGAACAGGACTTACCCATCTACTATCAGCAATAGGATAAATTATACCTGCCTCCAGAAGCTTTAGTATTTCATTTCTTACCACTTATTTCATCTTAGGATTTAACCATCGTTGGTGGTCAACAACTGGTTTAGCATCATGCTCCAAATTAATTTTGTGCTGACATAGAGTGGGACTAATGCCCTTAAGATCATCAAGAGTATATCCAATAGCGGCACAGTGCTTCTTCAGAGTTTTCAACAATTTCTTTTCTTCATGCTCTGAAAGGTTAGCACTAATAATAACATGATATATCTTCTTTCCATGAAGATAAGCATATTCCAGAGTATCAGGCAATAGTTTAAGCTCAAACACGGGATCACCCTTGGGTGGAGGGGGATCCCCAAGGATTTCAACAAGCAAATTGTGTTTCAAAATAGGCCCTTGATTACAGAATATTTCATCTATTTCCCTTCTTTCATTCATAAACAAATCATTTTCATGGTCTAGCAAATATTGTTCTAAAGGATCAGTAGGAGGCACGACAATAGAAGCAAGACCAATAATTTTATCCTTACTAGGCAATTCTTTATCATGGGGTTGTCTACGAAATTTAGATAAATTAAAATCATGAGACATATCCCCAAAACCGAGAGTAATAATATCCTTTTCACAATCTATCTTAGCATTAACAGTGTTCAAGAAAGGTCTACCAAATATAATGGGACAAAATCATCTTGTGGGGAACCAAGAACAAGAAAATCAGTAGGGTATTTAATTTTCCCACACAAGACTTCAACATATCTAACAATCCCAATTCGTGATACAATATCTCTATTGGCAAGCTTATTAGTAACATCAATATCTTCTATCTCAGCAGGTGCAATCTCATTGATAATTTCTTGGTATAAGGTATATGGGATTGCACTCACACTAGCACCCACATCAATAAGCCATGATAACAATGATCTCCTATTTTAACAGAAACAACAGGCATGCCAACAATAGGTCTATGTTTATCTTTAATATCGGGTTTAGCAATTCTAGCAGCTTCATCACAGAAATAAATAACATGCCCATCAATATTATCAACCAAGAGATATTTAACCATAGAAATACTAGGTTCAACTTTAATTTGCTCAGAGGGTGTAGGTGTTCTAGTATAACTCTTATGAACCACAGTTAAAGCTTGAGCATGATCCTTTATTCTAACAGGAAAAGGTGGTTTATCAATATAAGCAGTAGGAACAATAGGATCAACATTATAAGTAATGGTTTCTTCTTCAACTTTAATAGGCTCTACTACTTTCACTTCAATGGGAGGACGATATTTAAACCACTTCTCCTTAGGGAGATCAACATGAGTAGCAAAATATTCACAAAAAGAAGCTACTATCTCAGAGTCAAGACCATATTTAGTGTTAAATTCACGAAAAGCATCGGTATCCATAAAAGATTAACATAATCAAACTTAAGGTTTATACCTGACTCATTACCTTCGTCGAGTTCCCAATATTTAGAGTTGCATTTAATTATTTCCAATAAATCCCATTTGAATTCAATATCCTTCTTCATAAAAGAACCAGTACAAGAAGTATCGAGCATGGATCGATCATTATGAGAAAGCCGAGCATAAAAATTCTGAATAATAATTTCTCTTGAGAGCTCATGATTGGGGCATGAATATACCATTGACTTAAGCATCCCCAAGCTTGAGCGACACTTTCTCCTTCGCGAGGCCAAAAATATTATATATAATTCTGATCACCATGAACCAGATGCATAGGATAAAACTTCTGATGAAATTCAAATTTCAATCGGTTGTAGTTCCATGATCCAATATCATCACATAGCCTAAACCATGTCAATGCCTTTCCCTTCAAAGATAAAGGGAAGACCTTCTTCTTGACAACATCCTTGGGCAAACCTGCAAGCTTAAATAATCCACAAATTACATCCACATAGATCAGGTGCATATCAGGATGTAATGTTCCATCTCCTACATAAGGATTAGCGAGCAGTTTCACTATCATACCCTAAGGAATTTCATAATAAATATTTTCAGTAGGTGCAGTAGGTTGAGGAGCAACTCTTTGCTCTTCCAGTCGAGGTGAAGATACCCCTGATGTCGGCTAGGACTACGTCAGTATTTCCCCAAAGAGGAAGGGATGATGCAGCACATCAATGGTAGGTATTTCCCTCAGTGATGAAACCAAGGTTATCGAACCAGTAGGAGAACCAAGCAACACAACGTAAACAACCCCTGCACACAAATAACAACCACTCGCAACCCGACGTGTTAAAGGGGTTGTCAATCCCTTTCGGGTAACGGCGCCAGAAATTGGTGCGTGGACGGGAGAAAGATGTAATAGATTGAATAAATTGATCGCAAATAAAATAAAGTGCAGCAAAGTATTTTTGTACTTTTGGTTTAATAGATCTGAAAATAAATGCAAAGGAAAAGTAGATCGCAAAGGCAAATATATGAGAAAGAGACCCGGGGGCCATAGGTTTCACTGTGGCTTCTCTCGAGAAAAATAGCAAACGGTGGGTGAACAAATTACTGTTGGGCAATTGGTAGAACTTGAAATAATCGTGAGGATATCCAGGCAATGATCATTATATAGGCATCACGTCCAAGATTAGTAGACCGACTCCTGCCTGCATCTACTACTATTACTCCACACATCGACCGCTATCCAGCATGCATCTAGTGTATTAAGTTCATGAAAAAATGGAGTAATGCAATAAGAACGATGACATGATGTAGACAAGATCTATCTATGTAGAGATAGACCCCATCGTTTTATCCTTAGTAGCAATGATACATGCGTGTCGGTTCCCCTTCTGTCACTGGGATCAAGCACCGTAAGATCGAACCCACTACAAAGCACCTCTTCCCATTGCAAGATAAATAGATCAAGTTGGCCAAACAAAACCCAAATATTGGAGAAGAAATACGAGGCTATAAGAGATCATGCATAAAAGAGATCAAAGAAACTCAAATACTTTCATGCATATAAAAATATATAACTAATCATAAACTCAAAGTTCATCAGATCCCAACAAACACACCGCAAAAAGAGTTACATCATATGGATCTCCAAGAGACCATTGTATTGAGAATTCAGTGAGAGAGAGGAAGCCATCTAGCTGCTAACTACGGACCCGAAGGTCTACAAAGAACTACTCACGCATCATCGGAGAGGCACCAATGGAGGTGGTGAACCCCATCCGAGATGGTGTCTAGATTGGATCTGGTGGTTCTAGACTCTGCGGCGGCTGGATCAATATTTCGTCGACTCCCCTAGGGTTTTGGGAATATTGGGGTATTTATAGAGCAAAGAGGCAGTCCGGGGGCAGCCGAGGTGGGCACAACCCACCAGGGCGCGCCTGGGCCTCCTGGCGCGCCCTGGTGGATTGTTCTCTCCTCGGAGCACCCCCCCCCCAGGCGCAGCCAGGGCCCATTAGGTGTCTTCCGGTCCAAAAAAATTCTCCGTGATTTGGTATTGATTTCCTACGATGTAAAAAAACATGCAGAAAACAACTGGCACTTGGCACTATGCCAATATGTTAGTACCAAAAAATGACTATAAAATGATTACTAAACATCCAAGATTGATAATATAACAGCATGGAACAATCAAAAATTATAGATACGTTGGAGACGTATCAGCATCCCCAAGCTTAACTCCTACTCGTCCTCGAGTAGGCAAGTGATAAAAACAGAATTTTTGATGTGGAATGCTTCCTAACATGTCATATCATAATCTTTTCTTTATAGCATGGACATTTGGACTTTTATGTGATTCAAAGCAATAGTCTAGTTTTGACATGATAATTTAAATACTCAAGCATATCAACAAGCAACCATGTCTTTCAAAATATCAACGCTAAAATAAGTTATCCCTAGCCCATCATGCTCAACCATTGATCCATTCATGAAACACACTCGCATATTAACTACACCCAATACTCAAGTACGATCATATTGCCTCCTAGTTGGTGCTTTTATAAGAGAAGATGGATACTCAAATTCAAAAATAAAAATTGCATCAAGTAAAAGAAAGGCCCTTCGTAGAGGGGAGTAGGGATTTGTAGAGGTGCCAGAGCTCAAAGCAAAAAATGTAGAGATAAAAACATTTTGGGAGGTGTACCCTTCCCACCAACGAAAACGACTTAGAGTTCCCAACACTTTCCATGCTAGATATATCATAGGCGGTTCCCAAATAGAAAATAAAGTTTATTCCTTTTTCAACCATACTTTCACTTTCCATGGCTAGCCGTATCCACGGTTGGCCTCCATACCAACACTTTCCAAGGAATGTATTATTTGACAACAAAAAGTAAATTCATTTTTCATTTCGGGACTGGGCATCCCTAATACCTTTGCCTTACTCTCGTGCAATGACAAGTGAATAAACACTCATCGTGGGAATAACACATGTAGCATGGAAAATATTAGCGACCCCTCACCGCTCCGCGAGCGGAACGGACACACAAAATAGAAGTTTATTTTGAAAATTAGAGATGGCACATACAAATTTGCTTAGAACGGCGAATGAATACAACATATAGGTAGATATAGTGGACTCATGTGGCAAAACTGGTTTAAAGGTTTTTGGATGCACAAGTAGAGATCATACTTAGTGCAAAGTGAAGGCTAGCAAAAGATTGAGAAGTGACCAACCAAGAAACGAATAATCTCATAAGCAAGCATTAAGCATAATTAACATCGAATAATGCACCACAAGTAGGATATAATTTCATTGCATAATTATTGACTTTCGTGCTTGCATAGGGAATCACAAACCTTAACACCAATATTCTTACCAAAGCATAATTACTCATCAACATAACTCACATATCACATCATCATATCTCAAAACTATTACTAAGAATCAAGTTTATTTTGTCCAATGATCTTCATGAAAGTTTTTATTATATCCTTCTTGGATATCTATCACTTTGGAACTAATTTTCATATGTTGCTTTTGACAAGCTCAAACAAATATAAGTGAAGATCATGAGCATAATTTTTCTTTCTATCAAATTAATTTAAGTGAAGCAAGAGAGAATTTCTTGAAAATTTTAGTAACTCTCAAAGAAATCTAAGCGAAGCAAGAGAGAATTTCTTCAAAAATACTAAAGCACACCATGCTGAAAAAGATATAAGTGAAGCACTAGAGCAAGTCCATAGCTCATAAAAGATTTAAGTGAAGCATAGAGAGCAATTCTAACAAGTCATGACATAATTTTGGCTCTCTCAAATAGGTGTGTACATCAAGGAATGAAGACTTAAAACACAAAATAAAACAAGCAAAGACTCATATCATACAAGACGCTCCAAGCAAAACACATAGTATGTGACGAATAAAAATATAGCTTCGAGTAAAATACCGATGGTCGTTAGAAGAAAGAGGGGATGCCACTCGGGGCATCCCCAAGCTTAGTTGCTTGCTCATTTTTGGATAATAGCTTGGGGTGCCGAGGCATCCCCAAGCTTAGGCTCTTCTTACTCCTTATTCCTTCATCCATCATAAGATAACCCAAAACTTGAAAACTTCAATCACACAAAACTCAACAAAACCTTCGTGAGATCCGTTAGTGTAAGAAAAATAAATCACTACTATAAGTATTGTATCAAACCAATTCATATTTTATTTTTGCATTATATCTACTGTATTCCAACTTTTCTATGGCAAAAACTCATCAAAGAAAACCATAGAGCCATCAAAATAAGCACACAATGCAAAGAAAACAGAATCTGTCAAAACAGAACAGTCTATAGCAATCTGATTTGTTCGAATACTTCTGGAACTCCAAAAATTCTGAAAAATTAGGACGACCTGGGTAATTTGTATATTAATATACTACAAAAAATTGGTATTTTATCATGCTCTAGTTAAAAATAAGAATTGTTTTCGTGAGCGCAAAAGTTTCTGTTTTCAGCAAGATCAAACAACTATCACCCAAGAAGATCCTAAAGGCTATACCTAGCACAAACACTAATTGAAACACAAAAAACACAATCATAATAGTAGCATAGTTGTGTAAACACTCAAGAACATAAAGCAAAAGAAAAAATAAATTTTATTCATTGGGTTGCCTCCCAACAAGCGCTATAGTTTTACGCCCTTAGCTAGGCATAAAGCAAGGATCTAAGTTTTGTCATCTTTGTTTCGAGATCCATAAGATCCTCTTATGATTGATTCATAAGGTGGCCTAATTCTTGTTCTAAGAAAGTGTTCCATACCCTTCCTCAAGGGAAATTGGAACTTAATATTGCCTTCTTTCATATCAATCACGGCACCGATAGTGCGTAAAAACGGTCTACCAAGAATAATTTGACAAGACGATTGCAATCAATATCAATAACAATAAAATCTATGGGCACATAATTCCTATTTGCAAGAATAAGAACATCATTAATTCTTCCCATAGGCTTTTTAATAGTAGAATCCGCCAAGTGCAAATTTAAAGAGCATTCTTCAAGATCGGTAAGACCAAGCACATCACATAAAGATTTCAGAATTGTAGAAACACTAGCACCCAAGTCACACAAAGCAAAACACTCATAATTTTTAATCTTGACTTTGATAGTAGGTTCCCATTCATCGTGCAATTTTCTAGGAATTGATACTTCTAATTCCAATTTTTCTTCAAAAGCTTTCATCATAGCATCAACAATATGTTTAGTAAAAGCTTTATTTTGTTCATAGGCATGGGGTGAATTTATCATGGATTGCAACAAAGAAATACAATCAACCAAAGAGAAACTATCATAATTAAAGTATTTGTAGTCCAAAAGAGTGGGCACATCACTAGCTAAAGTTTTGACCTCTTCAAACCCACTTTCATCAATTTTCTCAACAAGATTTTCGCCCTCCAAATTATCGGGACGCCTTCTAGCTAAAGTTGACTCTTATCTAGTCCCTTTTTCATCAATATCAACTTTACTAAACAAGGAATCAATAGAAGAAACACCAATCATTTTAAAATCTTCATCACTTTTGCGAAAATAATCACTAGAAAACGCTTTTTCTAAAAATTCTCTTTTAGCTCTAAGCATAGCGGGGTTCTTTTCTTACTTTAATCCATATAAACATAAAGAGCTTTAATTGATTCATCAACCTTAGGCACAAAAATTTTCATCTTGAGATTTTCGACATCATGAGAAATTTTATCAACACTTCTAGACAAATCATCAATCTTACTCAACTTTTCTTCTATGGAAGTGTTGAAAACTTTTTCCGTGTTGATAAATTCTTTAATATTATTCTCAAGTTCAGAGGTGTTCCTATTATTATTATAAGATTGACTTCCATAGGAATTACCATAATTATTACAGGAATTACTAGGAAAAGGCCTAGGATTAAAATTACCTATATAAGCATTGTTGTTGAAATTATTTCGAGAAATAAAATTCACATCTATGGCATCACTATTTTGCTGAATCAAAGTAGACAAAGGCATATCATTAAAATCAATAGGAGCAATTTTACTAGCAACCAATTTCATAAGAGCATCAACTTTTTCACTCAAAGAAGAAATTTCTTCAACCGCATTAACTTTTTTACTAGTAGGAGCTCTTTCGGTATGCCATTGCGAATAATTTGCCATAATATTATCAAGCAATTTGGTGGCTTCACCCAAAGTAATTTCCATAAAAGTACCACCCGCGGCGGAATCTAAAAGATTACAAGAAACAAAATTCAATCCCGCATAAAAAATTTGTATGATCATCCAAAGATTTAACTCATGAGTTGGGCAATTCCTTAGCATCATTTTCATCCTTTCCCAAGATTGTGCAACATGCTCATGTTCAAGTTGCTTGAAATTCATGATCTGTGTTCTAAGGGAAATAATTTTTGCGGGTGGAAAATACTTAGTGATAAAAGCATCTTTGCACTTATTCCAAGAATCGATACTATTGCGAGGCAAATAAGAGAACCAATTTTTTGCAGAATCACGCAAAGAAAACGGAAATAATTTCATCTTCACCACATCATTATCCACATCTTTTTTCTTTTGCATATCGCATAATTCCACGATGGTATTAAGATGGGACGCGACATCCTCATTAGGAGTACTGGAAAATTGATCTTTCATAACAAGATTCAGCAAAGCAGTATTAATATCACAAGACGCCGCACTAGTGGCGGGAGGAGCAATCGGAGTGCCGATAAAATCATTGTTGTTGGTATTTGAGAAATCATATAACTTGGTGTTCTCTTGAGTCATGATGACTACACAACAAGATTGCACTAAAAAACAGATCCGGCAAGAAAACAGCGAACGGAAAAGAGGGGCGAATAAAACGGCAAATTTTTGTGAAGTGGGGGAGAGGAAAACGAGAGGCAAATGGCAAATAATATAAATTGCGAGGAGATGAGATTTGTGATTAGGAACCTGGTATATGTTGAAGATCCTCCCCGGCAACGGCGCCAGAAATTCCTCTTGATGTTGGCTAGGACTACGTCAGTATTTCCCCAAAGAGGAAGGGATGATGTAGCACAGCGACGGTAGGTATTTCCCTCAGTGATGAAACCAAGGTTAAAGAACCAGTAGGAGAACCAAGCAACACAACGTAAAAAGCCCCTGCACACAAATAACAACCACTCACAACCCGACGTCTTAAAGGGGTTGTCAATCCCTTTCGGGTAACGGCGCCAGAAATTGGTGCATGGACGGGAGGAAGTTGTAATAGATTGAATAAATAGATCGCAAATAAAATAAAGTGCAGAAAGTATTTTTGTATTTTTGGTTTAATAGATCTGAAAATAAATGCAAAGGAAAAGTAGATCGCAAAGGCAAATATATGAGAAAGAGACCCGGGGGCCGTAGGTTTCACTAGTGGCTTCTCTCGAGAAAAATAGCAAATGGTGGGTGAACAAATTACTGTTGGGCAATTGATAGAACTTCAAATAATCATGACGATATACAGGCAATGATCATTATATAGGCATCACGTCCAAGATTAGTAGACCGATGTCGGTGTCAAAACCGGCAGATCTCGGGTAGGGGTCCCGAACTGTGCGTTTGAGGATCGAAGGTAACAGGAGACAGGGACACGATGTTTACCCAGGTTCGGGCCCTCTTGATGGAGGTAATACCCTACTTCCTGCTTGATTATCTTGGATGAATATGGGGTTACGAGAGTTGATCTACCTCGAGATCGTAATGGCTAAACCCTAGATGTCTAGCCTATGTGATTATGATTGTCCTGGCCTCTACGGACTAAACCCTCTGGTTTATATAGACACTGGAGGGACCTAGGGTTGTACAGAGTCGGTTTACAGAGGAAGGAATCTTCATATTCGAACGCCAAGCTTGCCTTCCACGCAAAGGAGAGTCCCATCCGAACACGGAAAAAGTCTTCTATCTTGTATCTTCATGGCCCATTAGTCCGGCCCTTGTCACATAGCCCGGACGCCCGAGGACCCCTTAATCCAGGACTCCCTTGTCTTCGGCATTGCAAGGCGGGTTCCTCCTCCGAATACTTCAAAGTAGTCCTCGAACACAGAAAACGTGTCCGGCTCTGCGAAACAAACTCCATACACAGCCATAACAGGGTATAATATTGAACAAGTCCCATCCACTCACAACTTTTGTGGCGAGACGTCACGTCCCTTGCCTGGTTATTATTTTGAACCGTCCTTCAGCCTCTCGCTCCATGTTATGAGGCGCGGTCTTTATTGGCACATCTTGTCAAAGCAGAGATCATGCCCCCTTATCACCGGATTCTTATAAATATGGGCGTGGGTAATCCAACCGTGTCGTTTACACGATCCCTTGGGAATAGGCGAGCTTTAAGGCCTGTGAGGAGGCGTTCGATATTCATCGCCTTTATAAAGGGGTGCAGACCCGTCTTTCTCCCCCACGCCTACCTCTTCCTCGGCCTTTCCAGCCTCAAGCTCTAGCGCCCAGGTCTTGATTTCTTTCATTGCTACCAAGCCTTCTAGTTATGTCCGGATCCAGCTCCCAAGGCAGGTGGACGGCCTCCTCGGTCACCGAGGAAGATATCGTGAAGCTCCGGGAGGCGAGGTACCTGACTGCGGAAATCCCCCACAGGCTCCCTGCCAAGGGGCAGGTTATCCCCACACCAAAATCCAGCAAGAGGGTTGTATTCATCTCTCACTTCCTCCGCGGGCTAGGGTTCTCTCTCCACCCCTTCGTTCGTGGCCTTATATTCTATTATGGGCTAGATTTTCACGATCTAGCTCCGGACTCCTTTCTTCACATCTTGGCGTTCATCGTTATGTGTGAGGCTTTTCTCCGCATCCCCCCACACTTCGGCCTATGGCTCAAGACCTTCAATGTGAAGCCGAAGATAGTCGATGGGGAGCAGGAGGAGTGCAGCAGTGCTATGGTGAGCAAGCTCGCCAACACTATCTAGCCAAAAGGCACTTTCACGGAAACCTCCAACTTATGGCAGCGGGAGTGGTTCTATATCACCGAACCCCGTGGTACCAAATGGGCAGCCATGCCTGCATTCCGATCTGGCGCTCCATTGCGGCTCGCATCATGGATTAATAAAGGGCTAGACTAGGGATCAACTGATGAAGTGCAGACGCTGCAAAGTCGTATCCAGAGCATCCTCGATAAGGACACCGGCCTCATTAACATGATCCAGGTGATACTACTCTGCCGGATCCTCCCGTGCCAGCGACGACCTCTCCGCATGTGGGAGTTCAATCCAAAAGGACCGCGGACCCTTCAGCAATTCTTCGGCACAACGCACAGAGGGATGTGGAAACTATTCTTCAAGACTCAAAAGCAGTGAGCAGACACATCCGAGGACATCGGCCTCGACTGCAACCATCCGGTTACCTCGGTAAGCACCCAACTTCTGAATGCAACTCGGTTGATTATATCATAGCGATGTACTGAGGAACCTATCCTCGACCAGGGCTGGATAAACAAGGCGGAATGAATTAGGTGTTTGGCTCCACTTCCCGAAGACTCGGCTGATCCTATGTTAATGAGGATGTTGGCCTCGGCACCGTATCAAATGTCGGCAAAGGAGGACAAGAAGAAGAAGAACAAAAGGGCCAAAGGTGGCCTCCGCTCTAAAGGTGTACTGGACGCTACGTCCGGGGAGACCGAAGCTCCCTCTTCTGAAGATGAAGACGAAGGGGAAGGAGAAGGTGATATCCCTTCTCCCCACGGGAAGAAAAGGACTGCCTCCGAAGACTTGGAGGTGGAGGCACCCAAGAGAGGGAAGATATCCCTGTCAGATGGTTCGGGTTCGGAAGCCGATGTTGACGCAGAGCTCCTCTCTAGGGACAATCCCTTTGCTGAATCGTAAGTGAACAGGGATGCTCTAGACATGTCCCTTTTTCGGTTTACCAGGGTAACATTTAAACTATATGTTTGCAGTCCGGCCCGCTATCTACCTCAACAGTCCTCCTCGTCGGGGGACTTGCCTCCGGAGATGATGGAAAGCGAGACGCCTCCACAAGCTCCCTCGCCCCTAAGGGCGGACGACTTCGAGGTGTTGTCCCGGAGGATCTCCCCTGACCATCCAGCGGCGCGGGGGACAATGAAGACAGCGCCTGAAGGTAATACTTCAACCATTAAGGGTCCCGGGGAGGCAGCCCCCATGGGGACCAACAATGAGGGCCCCGAACTATCCGGTTTACAGCCGAAGACGACTCTAGGGTCGAATAAGCATAACCCTTTGAAGGGAGTCCGTACTCCCGCAGCAGCCTCCAGAAATCCGGAGGTGCCGGATACACTGATGGACACATTTCAAAGTCCGTCCATCTCAGAGGAACATCGTACCTTAATGGGTACGGTAGTTGAGAGGATTCTGTCCGCGAGAAGTGGATTGAATGAAGCCTTTACGGGCCTGCTGAGAGGCTTCGAGGTATGCAATGTAATATCTTTAACCACTCTTTATATGCAAGAACGTGCCTGTGTATAGATAGTAGCCCCTGAGACTCTGGTCGGTTTCCACAGGGAGGTGATCAGAGGATCAAAAAGATATGCTCAGGAAGTAACATAATTAACTAGAAAACAGGCTGTTATGTCAATGGCGACTGCCCAAGCTGTGGAAGTTGCAGATTTAAAGCAGAAACTTGAGTTAGCTGATGAGGACATTACTCTTATTAATAGGCGGCTCGACGAGGCACAACGTATGTTTTTGGGATAGCCCGCTTATGCATGTATAATAGTATGAGCACGAAGCTGAAAATTATACACTGTGACATGCAAAACTGTAGACGGTGCTACCACGGTTGAGACCCTTCGGGCCGAGGTTGCCCGGGCCAAGGAGCAGGCCAAAGTGAGCGATGCGGCTGCCAAGAAGGCGGCTACTGATTTAAAGGCCGAACAGGCCACTTGGCGCTACTTCGAGGAGAGAATATATACCATGGAGCGAGAGCTAAAGGATGCCACTGGCAAATGCAAATCACTCGAGGAGGATAACAAAGCCAAGGCAGCCGAACTCAACAAGGCCTTACAAGAGGCAAGAGAAGCACGGTCCGAGTCTAGAGCGGCTCGGGAGGAGATCCGGCAAGCTGGGGAGATAGCGGCTGGTAAGCCCTTTCTTTTACAGACTAAGTTCGGCGACCCAAAGTATGCTCTGCTTAATCAACTGTGGAGTTCTCCAGACGCGCTCTTGGACTTGCCGAAGAGTGTCTCCAACGTGACGCGGTTCTTCCAAGCACAGGAAGGACGTGCTGTGGAGAAGCTTTTCTGGTCACAATTCAACATGCCACGGCGTCCGGCATTGCTGAACGAACAGATGGCCCAGTGGGCCGAGCTCCACAGGATGTCCGGAGCTGCCATGAAGGACGTCGTGGCCCGGCTATGGCCAGCTGAACCCATTACGAACAGCTATTTCGGTTTGGTGCAGCGACTTGTCGATGCAGTGCCGCGTATCGACGCCATCAAGCGGTCGGTGTGCATAGAAGGTGCCTGGATGGCCTTCGCCCGCGTCAAGATGTACTGGGCAAAGATGAAGGCCACCGATGTTGCAACTAAGCGCCCGCCCGGAGGAAAGGACCATCGCACGCCGGAGCATTATTTGGAGGACGTCCTAGAGGGCGCCCGCTTGATAGAGGGTCAATGCTCGAAGGACATTATGTTTGAATAAATGTACCAGAATTGTGAGAACAATATTATGATACATTAAGGTTGTGTTATATTTATGCCTTTGTCTGAAAGTTATTTCCTCCTGTGCGGCCGTTTTTAGAACCTGGAAGTTTGCCAGTCGTCGGCTTCAGCCCCCTCGCATATAATAAGGGGGTGTTTGGAATAGCACCTGGTCACACTTGACCCAACGTCTTGGTCCGTAAAGGAGGTGTCAGTGCGGCAAACTAGGCAATCGGACTATAGGGCTTTAACACTTTCACTTAGCCATAGGAGTTTGACGGTGGGACTACGATGTAGCCCCTAGTATGTACGCAGTTATCCGAATACGGTTGCGTTACATAGGTGACCAGAAAACGGTCCTTCGTGTTATACGGAAGAAATCGCAAAAGATTCTTGTTGAGGATATAGACCTTAGAGTCACCCGCCAGGAGGGGCCGGGTTACTCATACGGTCGTTGCCAGAAACCCGGAGCCAAGTTTCCAGACGATGGGCCAGAGATGGGCTGAGACCCGGATATGGCTTAAGGCCCGTAGTTATAATCATTATTATAGTAGAACTTGTAACGTAAGGCAAGTATAGTTTAGAGTCCGAGCCGGATACTCTTATAAGCCGGCCAAGATTCTAAGGGCTGCTGGGTGTCAGCCTCCCTATATAAAGGGACGACCCGGCAGCGGTTTAGGGGGGACAACAATCTCATCGAGAGCCGGGCATAGCAGTTTAGCTCCCTGAGGATCGTAACCCTAATCAATACCACCTCCAACTGGACGTAGGCTTTTACCTTCACCGTAAGGGGCCGAACCAGTATAAACCCTCGTGTTCCTTGTCCCGCATTAACCCCTTCAAGCTTCCTAGCTGCGATGGCTCCACGACTAAGTCCTAGCTCAAGGACATCTGCCGTGACAATTCCATGACAGTTGGCGCCCACCGTGGGGCCAGCGCACGGTGGATTTGAGTTCTTGAAGGGCAGCTTCGAAGGGCTCAAGGGATACGCTGTGGGCCGGATGACCAAGAGTCGTCGCGGAAAGCTCTACATCGACGATGCGGACTGGGGCCCCGACGCCGGCTCAGTTGAGTACGGATACCGGGTCCCCTTTGGCGGAATTCATGTCTTTATTGGCAAGATTGGTGAACCGGGCCCCGAGCCGGATCTCTGCGCCGATCTCATCGAAACGGCTCAGCGCGCGCAACCCGCCCGAGCCCGGCCTGCCTTAAGGCGCGCTTTTGTGGGATGCATCCATGGAGGGCCCTCTGATCCATCTGGATCTGGTGATGAGGCGGCCGCCGGCTCTGACGGCGAGTCGGCCACCGATGAATCAAACTCATTGTACCAACTTCAAGATGGCAGGCTCATGGGTTGTTCCGATGGCGACAGTATTCCGGACCTTTTTGAGCCGCCAAGTCAGGTTGGAGTTTTTATGGCTGGTGCGCAGCCTGTTCAGAACCCCGCTGCTGGATTGGGAAACCCGGTGCCTTCTCCGGCTCAGGTGCTGATGGATCTCACGGACAAGATGACGGCCCTGTTAACCGCCACGGTTGACCCGGCGAACCAAGCTCAGCATGATGCGGAGGTGGCACAGTTAAGATTGGATTTGATAAAAGCTAAAGAGGATCTTGCAGCGGAAGGGATCAGGCTGGCTGCGGAGCGGGCGGCTCTCGACGCCCGGACTCAGCTGATTCAGGCACAGTCCTTCCAACTCACGATGGATCAGAACGCGGCCAACGAGGTCATGAGAAGGAGGCATCAGAAGGCCCAGTCTCGACTCCCACCGGTTTACGATCCTCGAAATCTCTTCAACACGCCGGGTGCAGGATCTAGTAACCCGCCAGGGGTCATTGCGCCCGGGTCTGGACCCCTTATTCAGCCACGAGTGATGGGGCCTCCCCAGGTGCCCCCTGCCCCGCCTCAATATGTGCCAATACCCCCGGGTCATTATGATAACCCGCTGGAGAACATGGTGGCTGCGGCAGCACGACTGGCGGCTCTCCCCGTTGACGGCGACTCTCCGGCGGCCATCGAAACCCGCCGGGTCAGGGAACTCCTGCAGACGGCACTGGCACAGCAAGAGGCGTACTCCTACAGCCGGGACAGGATCCACTCGACCCCTCGTCCAAGCCAGAGCCCGAGTTACAGCCGGCACATGGTCTCAGCAACCGGCTCAAGTAATGTCCGACGCCATGACCCGCCCCCTGGCCATGGCCCGGCTCATAATGGAGCCTTTTACGCAGCAGACCAAGCGCGGCAAGAGGCGGAGCAGGTGCCTCAATTGACGGCTTACCAGACCCCTCCGGCTTATCCGACGACGTCCGTTGATGTGGGTATTTCCACCAGGACCGGGGGTGTCCCTTGTTTGATGCCGGCTATCCGTAATGAACGTCTACCTAAGGACTTCAAGGGCCCTAGGAAGGTGCCTAACTATACAGCTGACTTACAGCCTGCAGCCTGGATTGAGAGTTATGAGATGGCTATGGAATTGCTGGAGGTCAGTGAGGCGGCCATGGCCAAATATTTCACCATGATGTTAGATGGAACTGCCCGCACATGGTTGAAAGGGCTACCACCGAACTCCATTGGGTCTTGGGTGGAGTTGAAAGCCCGGTTCATTCAAAACTTCAAAGATACCTGTAGGCAGTCTATGTCAATTGTGGATTTGACTAACTGTAAGCAGCAAGAGGGTGAATCCACGACCCATTGGGTTCGCCGGGTCAAGGAGATCATACATTCGTCAGATAAGATGGATGCCGGCTCTGCAGTCTTAATGTTGGAACAGAACTGTCGCTTTGTGCCCCTTAAGATGAAACTCGGGCGGCTTAAGCGCGACTGCACCGATATGGGTACCCTAATGGTGGCTCTTGTCAAGTACGCCGATTCCGATGGTACCAAGGATCCCCCTTCAGACGATGAAAGGACAGGGAAGGGAAAGAAGAACGGCAATGGCAAGGGTCCTCAGTTTAACCCGGGGAACCAAGGAGGAGGCAAGCGTAAGGCCGATGGCAGCCTAGAGTTTGTAGCCAACGCCAACTCCCAAGGTAATAACCAGCGACGCAAGGGGAGGCCCCCTCCCCGAGGCGGCGGGTCAGGTCCAACGCTGGAGCAGCTGTTGAATGAACCTTGTCCAAGGCATGGCTCTAGAGAGAAGCCAGCGACTCATCTGTGGAAGGATTGCGCGATCATGAAGGCCTTTAAGAGCTACAATGGCCCGGGTGGCGGCTCAGGCGCCGGCGGTTTTCATGGCCCGGGCGGCGGTTCAAATTCCGGTCCTCAGAACGGTCAAGGGGGCTTTAATCAACAGTCTGGTCAGGGTCGTCAACAGCAACAGGGGGTTATCAGACCAACCCAAAGCAGCTTAGCGGTGGACAGTATCATGTGTTCACCACTAGTTTGTGCAAACGAGATCAAAAGCTTCACAAGAGGGCTGTGAATGCTGTTGAGCCGGCGGTTCCACGATACTTGTGGTGGTCTGAGCAGCCTATAGTGTGGAGTAGGGAAGATCACCCTCCACGGGTGGATAACCCGGGCCACTTGGCCTTAGTGGTAGCTCCTCAGGTGGGAGGTTATAAGTTCACAAAGGTACTCATGGATGGAGGCAGCAGCATCAACATCCTATATTATGAGACTTTTCGCCGTATGGGGCTGGTTGATAAGAACCTCAGCCAGTCAAACACTATCTTCCATGGTGTGGTACCTGGTAAGTCGGCTTATCCAGTTGGCAAGATTGAGTTAGAAGTGGCTTTTGGTGATGAGAACAACTACAGGGTGGAGAAGTTGACCTTTGAGGTGGTCAAGATAAGAAGTCCATATCATGCTATATTTGGACGGCCGGCTTACGCCAAGTTCATGGCACGGCCATGTTATGTGTACTTACAGCTCAAGATGCCGGGTCACAATGGGACCATCACGGTTCACGGCAGCCGAAAAGTGGCTCTCGAGTGTGAGGAAGGTGATGCAGCTTATGCAGAGTCTGTTTGTGCAACTGAGGAGTTGAAGTTTTACAAAGACAATGTTGACCCAACAGACATGACTTCTCTAAAGAAGCCGACTACGGAGGCTGAGCCGGCGATGAAATTTAAATCGGCTGATGAAACTAAACTCGTTGATTTTGTTCCAGGAGATTCATCTCAGCAGTTTAGCATCAGTGCCAATCTGGATCCAAAATAGGAAAGCGCGCTCATCGAGTTCATCCGTGAGAATAGGGACATCTTTGCGTGGAAGCCTTCTGACATGCCAGGTGTACCTAGAGAACTCGCTGAGCATACTCTCAATATTGATCCGAAATTTAAGCCAGTCAGACAGTTCCTTAGACGGTTTAATGAGGAGAGGCGGAAAGCCATTGGTGAAGAAGTGGCCCGGCTCTTGGCGGCCGGATTTATTGTTGAAGTTTTTCACCCAGAATGGTTGGCTAACCCGGTGCTCATGCTCAAGAAGAACGGCACCTGGCGGATGTGTGTGGACTACACGGATTTGAACAAGGCGTGTCCGGCTGATCCTTTTGCTCTCCCCCGTATTGATCAAATCATTGATGCTACGGC
The DNA here is from genome assembly GCF_002575655.3 of Aegilops tauschii subsp. strangulata. Taxonomy (NCBI): domain Eukaryota; kingdom Viridiplantae; phylum Streptophyta; class Magnoliopsida; order Poales; family Poaceae; genus Aegilops; species Aegilops tauschii. The sequence goes on from NC_053038.3 coordinate 358,220,797, forward strand.
AGGTTGTGCACGCTTAAGTTTCTTGGATGCTTATTCCGGGTATCATTAGATTAAGATGGCAGTTAAGGACCAGGAGAAGACGGCGTTCATCACTCCCTTTGGAGCCTTCTGCTATGTGTCTATGCCCTTTGGACTCAAGTGTGCACAGGCGACTTACCAGCGTTGTGTACAGAATTGTCTTCGTAAACAGATCGGGCGCAATGTTCACGCTTACGTGGACGATATTGTGGTTAAATCCATCAAGGAAGAAACCCTGATAGATGACTTAAGGGAAACCTTTGATAATCTCCGGGTCTATAAGATGATGCTTAACCCGGCCAAGTGTGTTTTTAGTGTTCCTGTCGGCAAACTATTGGGCTTCTTGGTTTCTGACAGAGGCATTGAGGCTAACCCCGAGAAGATTAAGGCCATCACCTCTCTAGCTAAACCGGCGTGTATAAATGACGTTCAGCGTTTGGCGGGTCGCATTGCTGCTTTAAGCCGGTTTATAAGCCGTTTGGGTGAGAAGGCTTTGCCCTTATATCAGTTGATGAAGAAAACTGATAATTTTGTCTGGAATGATGCAGCTAATACCGCCTTTGAGGATTTGAAAAAGCAGCTGGCAGAGCCCCCAGTCCTTGCTGCGCCGGTTGATAAGGAGCCCTTGCTACTGTATGTGGCGGCAAACGCGCGAGCCGTCAGCGTGGCTATTGTGGTGGAGCGCAAGGAGGCGGGTAAGGAGCATCCGGTTCAGCGGCCGGTTTATTATGTCAGCGAGGTGCTCATTGAGTCCAAGCAGCGGTACCCGCATTGGCAGAAGCTCATGTATGGTGTGTTCATGGCGAGCCGGAAGCTCAAGCATTATTTTCAGGGTCATCCCATCATTGTGGTCAGTTCTGCCCCTCTTGGTGATATTAACCAGAACAGAGAGGCTACAGGGAGAATTGCCAAGTGGGCTATAGAACTTGGACCTCATGGCCTCAAATATGTGCCACGCACTGCTGTTAAATCTCAGGCTTTGGTGGATTTCATCAATGATTGGACGGAGTCACAAGTGCCTGAGCAAAAGCCGGATAACACTTATTGGACTATTCATTTTGACGGGTCCAGACAGCTGGAGGGCTCGGGGGCTGGTGTTGTATTGGCTTCTCCTAAAGGTGACAAGTTCCATTATGTGCTACGGTTGATGTTTCCTTGCACTAACAATGCGGCTGAATACGAGGCTTTGCTCCACGGTCTTCGGGTGGCTAAGGAGATGAGCTTAAGCCGGGTAAGGTGCTTTGGTGACTCAGACTTGGTGGCTCAACAAGTATCAGGCACCTGGGATTCCAAGGATCCTCTCATGGCGGCTTATCGCCGCGGGGTTGATGCCATTGCTGGGCACTTTCAGGGATACCAAGTGGAGCACATTGATCGCAGGAAGAATGAGGCGGCTGATGCTTTAAGCCGGCTAGGCTCTCAGCGAAAACCGGTGCCGCCTAACACTTTCTTGGATGTCCTGTATAACCCTTCGGTTAGGTTGCCTACGGAGGAGGACTTGGCTATCCCTGACCCGGAGGCACGACTGGTGGCGGCTCTTCATGTCACACCAGACTGGACAATGCCGTATCTGGCTTATATAACCCAGGGAGAGTTGCCTGAGGATGAAACTCTGGCCAGGCAAATAACCCGGCGGGCTAAGTCAATGATCGTCATCGATGGCGAGTTACATCATCGCAGTGTTTCAGGGGCATTTCAACGTTGTATCTCCCCTGACGAAGGCCAAGAGATCTTGCGGGAGATCCATGAAGGGGATTGTGGTCATCATGCCAGGTCAAAATCTCTTGTAGCCAAGGCTTTCCGTCATGGCTTTTATTGGTTGACGGCTCACGCTGATGCAGAGGACTTGGTCAGTAAATGTGATGGTTGCCAAAGGTTCTCACGACGGGCTCACGTGCCGGCTCGGGAGTTGAGGATGATCCCAATCACTTGGCCCTTTGCGGTCTGGGGGCTTGATATGGTTGGGCCTTTTAAACGGTCCAAGGATAAGAAGACCCACCTCTTGGTGGCAGTTGACAAATTCACAAAGTGGGTGGAAGCTGAGCCAGTTAGCAAGTGCGATGCAGCCACGGCGGTTCAATGTATGAAAAAGGTGATTTTCCGCTTTGGTTTTCCACACAGCATTATAACTGACAATGGCACCAATCTCTCCAAAGGCGCCATGGAGAATTTTGTCAACGAGAGCATATCCGACTTGATGTTTCTTCAGTGGCTCATCCTCAATCCAATGGTCAGGCTGAGAGAGCTAACCAGGAAATTCTGAAGGGTATCCAGCCCCGGCTTTTGGTCCCTTTACAACGAACGCCAGGTTGTTGGGTGGAGGAGTTGCCTTCCGTCTTATGGAGCATCAACACTACTCCTAACAGGTCTACAGGCTTCACGCCTTTCTTCATGGTTTATGGAGCAGAAGCAGTTCTCCCCAGTGACATCCGTCACGATTCACCTCGCGTGGCGGCTTATGTTGAGACGGATAATGAACAGGCGCGCCAAGATGCTCTGGACTTGTTGGACGAGCAGCGTGATGTGGCAGCAGCCCGTTCAGCGATTTACCAACAAGACCTGCGCCGTTATCATAGCCGCCGGGTTAAATCCCGGGTCTTCCAGGAAGGCGACCTTGTGCTCCGGCTCATCCAGGATCAAACAGATACACACAAGTTATCCCCACCTTGGGAAGGGCCCTTTGTGGTCAGCAAGAACTTTCACAACGGGTCATATTACCTCATTGATATTCGGGAGCATAAAGATTCGCGTAAATCTGAGGAGGAGACCCGTCGGCCGTGGAATATAGCTCAGCTTCAGCCTTACTACACTTGAGCTACCGGCTCTCGTAGTGTACATATGTGTTTCAGACATGTATATATTATGATAAGCAATAAAGCAGGACCTCTGTCCTTTTTTCTCCTCCAAATATGCGTGTGTTGTTTTTTACATGCTGATTTAAAGGAGGATCCGGCTTATGATTGTATTCGAGTCTAGCCGTAATCAGTAAGGTCACTTGGGGGCTTCCTGTTCAAACATGGGTCGTATTTGAACCAAAGAGAACATAGCTGTCGATACCCATTTGATTGGCAAAGTGCCGAGCTCATTGGGAGGTTGCCTTTGGTCATATTTGAATCATAGTTTAACCCCTCTGAGAACCGACGTGGATCGTATTCGAATCAGCGTCATTAAACAATTTTAAGAATCATTTGGGGGCTTCCTGTTCAAACATGGGTCGTATTCGAACCAAAGAGAACATAGCTGTTGGTACCCTTTTGATTGGCATCGCCACACCCACTGGGGGCTATATGATCGTATCCGAATCTTAGCTTAACCCCTTGGGGCCGGGTCTTTGGTCGTATTCGAACCGGAAGCCCCTAAGTTCTCGTGTTTTTTCACAAGTTTACTCTGAGGTGTGCATGGCCGGGTTTCACTTGCTGGTTTAACTTTGGTTTACAGTGTTAGTTGCACATCATGGGTGTCATCAAGACAGGTAAACCGGAGTTAAGGTGTCAACCTTACTACCCGAGTTATGTAAACCGGAAGATGCTTACAGGCTGTTAAGTGTGTTATTATGGCTATGTTCAGAGTATAATTAAGGGCCAGTCCTTTTTTGATTCATGTTTCGGGTTATTTATCTCAAACACCTGATTCTTAGGGCGGTAAGCCGCCTCGAGACTTGTGATTTGCCTTTTCTAATGCAAATACTTAAAGGCATCTTTTGAGGTTGAGAAAAACAAAGGGATGATTCTGACCTGGAGAAACATAAAGGAGACAAATTCAAAGGGCTTTCGCATTCAAAACGTGCACGATGGCACGGCAGAGATAAACTGTTGCACCTACTCTATTACAATAATTCTTCAAGTCTAAAGGATGGAACAATGTTTGATAAGCTGCCAGCTAACTTAGGATGCCTGCTGAGTTGAGGTCCCCGGCTCATTCCGGTCTTCTCCTCCGGCTGATCCCAAGACCTCGAAGGTTGATGATTTCCAGTCAATGCCGCTGTGAGCTTCGAACTGGGCTTCTTCGTCAATTAACCCGGCCGGGTCAATCTCCGGGGCGAAGGTGTGCTGACGAGCCGGAGGGATCAGATTGAGGGCTTCATAGCGAGGGGTTGGAATCCTCTGATTCTCCGCATCATAACCCGGCTGGTACTTGGTTAAGTCGGTGTCGTTCCCGATGAGGGTGGCCACCGGGCGTACAGCCTTCACGCATGCCGCGAAGTCCTTTTGATCGAAGGCTGAGCCGTCTTCCTTCAGGCTTGGGTAACCCAGGGCGATGTCTGCCGGGTCTAGCTCCGGCAGGAATGCTTTGGCCCGGCTCAGCGCGGCAATTGCTCCGGCTCTCGCGGAGGCCCGTCGTAGCTCCTGGATCCGCTGCAGCAGAACAGCGAGCCGGCGCAGGACTTCGGCTAGATGAGTTGGCACCTCGTTGGATAGGGCCACCACAGCTAAGGCACGCTGTGACCCGGTGTAGAGCTATTCCACCAGGGTATACACGGCCTTTAACTTGGTGACCACGCTCTGGTTGAGGTTGGCACTCCTGGGACCTGTTTCACAAGATCAGATAAGCCGGTGACAAGGATGAATCATGACATATACAGATTTGATGAAAGCCGGTGAGGCGACTTACCGAAGATAGCAGCCACCATTTGGGAAACCTGGCGCTTTAGGCCGGAGAGCTCAGCGGTCTTCTCCGTGAGGGCCTTCTCCGCCTGTTCCGCCCGGGTTACCAGTGCGGCCTTCTCTTCGACCCAGGCTTTCCTCTCAGCATCAAACTCGGTCTTCAATTTTTCTTGAGTGGCAATGCTAGATACAAACTTGGCGTTTGCCTTCCGGGTCTCCGTCTCCTGCATTTTTAGCCGGCTCTTGAGATCCGCAAGGTCCGCCTCTAGTTTCTTGCCAACAGCCTGCATGTATTTCCGGGTTAATTAACAGTCATGATATAAGTCCCAAGCGTTTTCCAAGCAAAGACACTTGGCACTTGGGGGCTAATGCATATTGAACGTATCTATCTACATACTGTCGGCTCAGTTGAGTAAGCCGGAATCTAAGTCTACAACATATTCAAGTATAAGTCATCGACTTGGGGGCTAGCATGGCAAAGGTAACTATGCAATAAAGTAAGAAGACAGCAGAAGGGTACCTCGGATTTTTGTTGGATCTGGTTGACCATGGCAACCTCGGCGTCCCGGCTCTTGTGGACTTGGCTGATGTAGCCAGAGACGAGCTCTCCAATGCTCAAGTCGGTGTAGCCGGAGAGGTCCAGGTTTACCCGGGGGGGCTGCAGTAACTCCCCCTTCGCGGAGCATTTGGCCAACGCGGTCGGTCTCCCCGGCTCGACGAATTCCGTCCGGGTGATTACCACATCCGGGTCGTCTGCTGGTGGAGCTGAGCCGGAGGCCTCCGGGTTAACCGAAGCTTCGGTCGTTGTCTTGGTAGTCGGGGCAGGGGCCTCAGGCGCCGTGTCCATTGGAGTGGTGGCTTCGGGGGCGGAGGCAGCTGGCGGCTCTTGAGCCGTCGCCTCCGGGTCAGATAAGTCTGGCACTCCGGCTGACCTGGTCTTCTTCGCTCTTTTGGTGATCTTTGCCTGGGCACTGAAAAGACAGAAGTGTTAGGCACATAAAGAGTAAGTACAGACAGATAATGTAAGGAGATTGTTATTACCCGGGTGCAGTTTTGAAGGCCGGCAGACTTGACTGCATGGAGTCACCCGAAGAGGGGGAGGTCTCCTGGTAATTGGAGTCAGAAGAGTTGAGTGGCTGACGGATAACACCCGCCAACGGATGAAAAGGGTACAGGTGAGAAAAAACCTCAGTGCGACGCTTCCTTGTTGCGTCGGGTAACCCGGCGGAGAGGTCGGTGTCCTTGCGGGCCCGGGTGTGGCGCCGGCTTTCGTGAACCTGCTGCTTCAAAAGAAATTGAGGGTCTTGATGAGCTAATGGATGTGAAAAGCTTACTTTCTGGGTTACTCTTCGGACTTTCAGCTGGGGCAAAGGCTCCGAGTCGGAGGAAAGTGACATTACCTCTTCAACCACCGGGTTACTGGCGCCGGTGTCATCCTGTCAATGAGCAAATGTTGGTAAGGCGGACAGCAACAAACAACAAATATGGCAAGAATTTAAAGGTTTAGGGATTACCTCTGACTCGGAGTTGTCGCTTAATTGCAGTAGCTCCGAAGCAGTGGGTCTGCTTCCCTTTTTGCGAGGGGCGGCTTTCTTGGCGGCTTTCTTCGCCTTCCTGGCCTTCTTGGCCGCCTCATGGTCATATTTGACCCGCCAGAATTTATCATCAGCCTGAAAGATACAATGATTGATTCTTAAACGGTTCAGTTGAAGGTTATATGCAGACGAAGATAAAAGTTAAAGTCAGCGGCTTACCGCTGGGGCTGGATTGGTCTTGCAGAAGGGGGCTAGCCCGGTTCTTCCGCAGTCTGCCAAGCTCTCATTTAGAAGAGCCTTGGTCTCTTCCTCTGCAACGTCTTCTGGAAGATCATTGCGACTGTGCCTCTGCGGGTCATCCTTTCGCCCGGTGTACTCACACATTAAGCCGGGGCGGCGGCTCAATGGGATCACCCGCCATGAGATCCAGACCCGGACCAGATCAGTTCCGTTCAGACCATTGCCTAGCAGGGCTTTGATCTTATTGATCGTTGGAAGCAGAGGCTGACGTTCCGCGGCAGTCAGTTTGTCGGATAGCGGATGAGTCGGCTCTAGGCGTGTTGGGCGAAAGCCGGGCAGCGGGTTCTCGTCAGCCGGGGACGTATCTTGGCAGTAGAACCAAGTCATATTCCAGTCCTTAGGGTGGCTCGGCGGCTCTGCGTAAGGGAACAGACAGTCCCTACGCCGCTGGATGGAGATGCCGCCTAACTCTAGACTTGGCCCGTTGGCACACTCATTTTGGCGGTTTAAGTAGAACAGCTCTCTGAAAAGCAGCAAACTGGGCTCTTCTCCAAGGTACACTTCGCAAAAGACTTGGAAGTTGCAGATGTTGGATACAGAGTTGGGTCCTATATCTTGAGGCCGTAGGTCAAAGAAGTTGAGCACGTCCCTGAAGAACTTTGAGCCGGGCGGTGCGAAGCCCCGGCTCATATGGTCTGCAAAGATCACTACCTCCCCGTCCCTTGGCTGTGGTCTCTCTTCCGACGGGTCAGGGGCACGGTAGGACATGTTTTCCTTCTTAGGCAAGTATCCGGACTTAACGAAATTGGCCAGGGTTTCGTCGGTGACGTTGGACCTCATCCAGTTGCAAGTCTTAGGAGCCTTGGGAGGCATGGTGAAGGTTGGTGATCTATGATAAGGAGAAAGGTGTCCGGGTTAATTGTAAGCCGGAATATATCATTCAAACTAAGGTGGCGGCTTATGAAGGGGACTAATGATATATACTTAGATACAGTGGGTTATTTAAGCCGCAGGGGGATTCACAGTAAATTGGTTATTTACGGCTTCACTACAGTTAAGCCGGAGGATTCTACAGAGCATGATTCTCTTTAAACCGGAAAGTTCTACGGCGCGTGTTTCCTTTAAGCCGGAAATGTAAGCCGCCAAGATTCAATGGTTGCAGTTTTTACTAAGTGTGGTAAAACAGGTTTCGCATGCTACCGTAACTTTTTTGGATCAAAATGGTCGGAGCAAAGAAAATTTTCTAGACCTAAAATGCGGATGCAGGGGAGTTCTTGAGTTCGAGGGAGATCTTATGCAGTGGAAAGAAGGGTGTTTTGCAAGTGAAATGAGTAATAAACAACTACTGCAGCAAGTCTATACATATCTAAGATCAAGCAAGGGTGGCAACTACAAGAACTACTGAAGCCTGCGGACCATGGCGAAGAACACGGATGAACTGTTTGAACTCTACCACAGATCTGTTCTAGCAAGGCAGAGGAGACTCACCGGAGTTGGGGAAGAGCGGAGGTCGTCGCCGTTATCTGGTCCGAGTCAGGTTGATGCAGCCGCCGGGTTGATGAAGATCAAGGGCGCGACGGCGGCGACAGTGGCAGAGCTCGGGCAGAGGAGCGACGGCGCGAGGAGGAAATAGAGAGCGTGAGAAAGAGCCTATTGGGCCGGCCTATTTATAAGGCGAGGTCATAAGTGGGCGCGAGATTCAAGGAGACCGTGGCGTGATTATCTCCCCCCCCCCCCACGACGCCTCGATTTTCGGAATGATAATAAAGCAAAGATCCGTTGCGGATCTGGCGGAGTAAAAAACGGACTTAATGGAGAATGACGTCACGGCGGATTATCCGGAGTCCAGAGGATGACGTCACTCCGGGTTATGGCCTTCACATGAATGATAAGCCGGAGATTTTTTCTGTCAGAAGAGTTGAAGATTGACATGAGCCGGCTCAAATCAATCTGGGGCCTAATGTTGAGGATATAGACCTTAGAGTCACCCGCCAGGAGGGGCCGGATTACTCATACGGTCGTTGCCAGAAACCCGGAGCCAAGTTTCTAGACGATGGGCCAGAGATGGGCTGAGACCCGGATATGGCTTAAGGCCCGTAGTTATAATCATTATTATAGTAGAACTTGTAACATAAGGCAAGTATAGTTTAGAGTCTGAGCCGGATACTCTTATAAGCCGGCCGGGATTCTAAGGGCTGCTGGGCGTCAGCCTCCCTATATAAAGGGACGACCCGGCAGCGGTTTAGGGGGGACAACAATCTCATCGAGAGCCGGGCATAGCAGTTTAGCTCCCTGAGGATCGTAACCCTAATCAATACCACCTCCAACTGGACGTAGGCTTTTACCTTCACCGTAAGGGGCCGAACCAGTATAAACCCTCGTGTTCCTTGTCCCGCATTAACCCCTTCAAGCTTCCTAGCTGCGATGGCTCCACGACTAAGTCCTAGCTCAAGGACATCTGCCGTGACAATTCCACGACAATTCTAATAAGTCGCCGAGTGGTTGACCAGCTCTCGCCGCATTATGATAGTCAGTTTTCGGCTTTCTCTACTGAGGTGTTTAACAAGGTGAACCGGAAACACAATCGCAGTAGTTCTCCCTTTACTACCCTAGCCGATAAGACGAAACATAAGGTAGTAAGCACAGGAGCCGGGCAACCCAACTATTGACCAAAGACATGATTCGGAGCTGATGCATATAATGCCAAACTCGTGACGCTGAATTATGTTGTAGAGCTGTTCGGACTTTTCGGCAACCAATATGTTGTCGTATCGAGCCCTTGGCAATTAGTGCTGAGGTGTGTGCGTGAAACTCCCAAAGAAGAAAAATACAGTTCTATGAGGGAAATCAAGTACTGAAGACGGATTATGTTCACTAGAATCTGATTGATACGTCGAATGCAATCTTACATATTATAACACCACTACCCAGGCCATTTTACATGCCAGGGGTCGAAGGCTGAGGAAAAAGGCTCTATACATGTTTTAAATAGAGTGTTTGGTCTACGAAAAATCTTTTGGACCTCCTGTCGCACGTATGCGCTGCCTTTGCCTCAGCGAAAAGGATTCCTTAAAAGGAGCACTCTTTGGTTATTTGGACGAAACCGGGCTCCGAAAGAGTCCTTGTACGTCCGTAGGATGAACAGGTTTTGATTCACCTGTGGCAAAAGATAAGAAATAGTTAGAAAAAGGAGAAGAAGGCTATAGGAGGGCGAGCCGTATTGTAGGCCTGTCCGTATTGTGCCTCTGCCGATGACCAAGGTATTTTAAGTGTATAATTATGCATTCACGATACGAACTTCGCGAGTATATGTGACGAACGACGGAGACGGAACTGCTAATCCGTCCCTGAAATTGGTCGGTCCTGTGTAATGGAGGTCGGTGGCTTAATGGCCGATGAGATATGCGGCTTGACGGGGCCACTTTGTACTTCGGCTATGATGGCCGTGGTATGCTCCTCGGTACGGAGGGAGCGCTCAGTGTTTCCGTTGATCGAGATGACGCCGCGTGGACTGGGCATCTTAAGTTTTAGATAGGCGTAGTGTGGGACCGCATTGAAACGAGAAAAAAAGCGGTCCGCCCGAGCAGTGCATGGTAGCCACTGCGGAACGGGACAATACTGAAGATCAAGTCTTCGCTTCGAAAGTTATCCAGCGAATCGAAGATGACTTCCAGTGTGATTGAGCCCGTGCAGTGAGCTTCGACGCCATGTATTACTCCCTTGAAGGTAGTTGTGGTGGGCTTGATCCTTGAGGGATCGATGCCCATCTTGCAGACGGTGTCTTGATAGAATAAATTAAGGCTACTGCCGTCGTCCATGAGGACTCGCATGAGATGGAACCCATCCATAATTGGATCGAGGACCAGAGCTGCCGAACCTCCGTGACGGATACTGGTTGGGTGGTACTTACAATCAAAAGTAACCGAGCAGGCCGCCCATGGGTTAAATTTTGGGGCGACTGGCTTTATGGCGTAGATGTCTCGTAGTGCGCACGCGCTCCCATGTAGGGATGGGCGTCACAGATATCATGTTTACTGTTTTTACTTCGGGGGAAAATTGCTTATGTCCCCCGGTGTTCAGTTGGCGAGTCTCTTCGTCTTTGCTGTCACCGGGCGGCCCCTTCCCTTTGTGTTTGGCATTGAGCCTGCCGGCTTGTTTGAAAACCCAGCAATTTCTATTGGTATGGGCGGCGGGTTTGTCAGGGCTGCCATGAATCTGACAGGGTCGATCCAGTATCTTGTTAAGACTGGATGGACCGTCTCTGTTTGCCTTGAATGGCTTCTTCCGTTGACCGGATTTGGGACCACTGAATCCAGCGTTGACCACTATGTCTTGGGTTCCTTCATTGTTGTTTCGACGCTTGTTGTTATTGCGTTGTGGCTTGCCATTGCCGTCCCTGGCTTCAGAGGTGCCAGGGTCGCTGGTGCTATTGCTTCTATGAGCAAGCCAGCTATCTTCTCCCGCACAAAAGCGGGTCATCAGTGTGGTAAGAGCTGCCATGAACTTAGGTTTTTCCTGGCCGAGGTGACGGGCAAGCCACTCATCTCGGACGCTATGTTTAAAGGCCACGAGGGCTTCGGCGTCCGGACAGTCGACAATTTGGTTATTTTTAATTAGGAACCTAGTCCAGAGTTTCCTGGCCGACTCTCCGGGCTGTTGTATGATGTGACTGAGGTCATCGGCGTCCGGAGGCCGGACATATGTACCTTGGAAGTTGTCGCGAAAGGCGTCTTCCAAGTCTTCCCAGTTGCCAATGGAGTTCTCTGGGAGGCTGTTTAGCCAGTGCCGGGCTGGTCCCTTTAATTTTAGTGGGAGGTTCTTGATGGCATGGAGATCATCACCGCGGGCCATGTGGATATGGAGAAGAAAATCCTCAATCCATACTGCGGGGTCGGTTGTTCTGTCATATGATTCGATATTCATAGGTTTAAACCCTTGTGGGAATTTGTGCTCCATTACTTCCTCGGTGAAGCATAGGGGGTGTGCGGCGCCTCTATGACGGGCGACGTTGCGATGGAGCTCGGCGGACGTCCCTATGCGGTATTCACCCTGAGTGAGGTTGTGTTGATCACGCTGGGCCTGATAGCCGTCCTCTCGTGTTGGGGCACGTTCCCTTGACCCGTAGATTGATCTGGATAGGCCTGCCCTAGTGTCCAGGTCCAGCCATAGGTCGTAGGTGTAATCCTGGGCCACTGTCTCCCTGCCTTTGCGGCGGGGTAATGTGGGCTGGTGTTTGGCTTGGGTAGCCGTTCTGTGTCGACCATGCGGTGGCCGGTCTAGTTTACCGGTTGCGTTACGCGCTGATGTTAGGGGCTCCCGCGCCTCAATGTCGAATTGGGGTAACAACTTGCGCTTCGGGTAGCCTTTGGTTGGTCGTGCGGGGCCGTATTCCTCGGCTGCCAGGACATTAGTCCATTTGTCGTTGAGCGTATCCTGTTCGGCTTGAAGCCGTTGCTGCTTCCTTTTCACGCTCCTCACGGTTGCGATGATCTATTGCTTAAAGCGTTCTTGCTCGAGGGGTTCCTCTGGCATGATAAAGTCTTTGTCGCTGAGGCTTATTTCGTCTTCGAAGGGTGGCATATAATTGTTGTCCTCCGAGTCCTCGTTCCCGACTAGCTCATCAGGGTTACCCTGCCCCTCCTCCCTGTCATCCTGCTCGGATGTTCGTTCGACGGGGGCGTCTGGGTCTTCGGCATTCTCCGGAGTGTTGTCGTCTCCATTGCCGATATTGCTTTCTTTGTCGCAGCGTGATTTTGAACGGCGCCGCTGATGCCGCCGTTTTGGTGGTTTATTAGTGTTATTGTCCTTGATTGGATCCTTACTGCCTTCATCGCCATCCTCTTTTGGCGTATCCACCATGTATACGTCGTATGTAGAGGTGGCCGCCCAGCGTCCGGTATGCGGCGGGTTTTGGCATTGTTCGTCTCCGGCATCGACGTCCATACCATGATGTCTTCGGAGTTACGGTCAAGCATGTCGGTTAGGTCCTTGACAGTGGCTATGAAGTGGGTGGTGGGTGGGATGTAAAATTCCCCGCTCTCAGCCCCTAGTCCGGGTCGGGCGTAGTTCGGACGTTCCCCCTCTGTAATGACGAGGGATCGCATTAAGTCTAGAGCTTCGCCTAAAGGCGAGGTTTGGCCAGGGAGAAGAGAGTCCGTGGAGTACGACGGGAAGAAAACTCCTTGGCCGAGCTCACACGATGCTGACTCCGAGGGTTCGGAGCCAATGTTCAGAGAAGGGTCCGGCTTCATGATGATTGCCGGTGACACTACTTCGTCCGGCTCTCCCGTACTAGGCTTAATAGCCGCAGAGGGTCCGTCGGGCTTGGGAATCCCGTCTTCGGACCTAGTAATGCGCTCTGGATCTAAGGCTAGAGCGGAGGTTGGGGTCGCGAACCCTTGGAAGATCAAGTCTCCTCGGATACCGGCGACATAATCCAGATTTCCAAAACTGATCTCGTGACCTGGGGCGTAGCTGTCGATCTGCTCTAGATGGCCAAGCGAGTTGGCCCGCAGTGCGAAGCCACCGAACACAAAGATCTAGCCGGGGAGGAAGACCTCCCTTAGGGCAGTATTGTTGTGGATGACTGATGAAGCCATCGAATCTTCTAGCGACGACACAACAGAACTCTCAATGAAAGCACCAATGTCGGTGTCAAAACCGGTAGATCTCGGGTAGGGGGTCCCGAACTGTGCGTCTGAGGACCGAAGGTAACAGGAGACAGGGACACGATGTTTACCCAGGTTCGGGCCCTCTTGATGGAGGTAATACCCTACTTCCTGCTTGATTATATTGGATGAATATGGGGTTTACAAGAGTTGATCTACCTCGAGATCGTAATGGCTGAACCCTAGATGTCTAGCCTGTGTGATTATGATTGTCCTGGCCTCTACGGACTAAACCCTCTGGTTTATATAGACACCGGAGGGACCTAGGGTTGTACAGAGTTGGTTTATGGAGGAAGGAATCTTCATATCCGAACGCAAGCTTGCCTTCCATGCAAAGGAGAGTCCCATCAGGACACGGTTCTATCTTGTATCTTCATGGCCCATTAGTCCGGCCCACGTCACATAGCCCGGACGCCCGAGGACCCCTTAATCCAGGACTCCCTCAACCGACTCCTGCCTGCATCTACTACTATTACTCCACACATCGACCTCCATCCAGCATGCATCTAGTGTACTAAGTTCATGGAAAAAACAGAGTAATGCAATAAGAACGATGACATGATGTAGACAAGATCTATCTATGTAGAGATAGACCCCATTGTTTTATCCTTAGTAGCAACGGTACATATGTGTCGGTTCCCCTTCTGTCACTGGGATCAAGCACCGTAAGACCGAACCCACTACAAAGCACCTCTTCCCATTGCAAGATAAATAGATCAAGTTGGCCAAACAAAACCCAAATATCGGAGAAGAAATATGTGGCTATAAGAGATCATGCATAAAAGAGATCAAAGAAACTCAAATACTTTCATGGATATAAAAAGATATAACTGATTATAAACTCAAAGTTCATCAGATCCCAACAAACACATGGCAAAAAGAGTTACATCATATGGATCTGCAAGACACCATTGTATTGAGAATTCAGCGAGAGAGAGGAAGCCATCTAGCTACTAACTACGGACCCGAAGGTCTACAAAGAACTACTCACGCATCATCGGAGAGGCACCAATGGAGGTGGTGAACCCCATCCGAGATGGTGTCTAGATTGGATCTGGTGGTTCTGGACTCTACGGCGGCTGGATCAATATTTCGTCGACTCCCCTAGGGTTTTGGGAATATTGGGGTATTTATATTGCAAAGAGGCGGTCCGGGGGGCACCCGAGATGGGCACAACCCACCAGGGCGCGCCTGGGCCTCCTGGCGCGCCCTGGTGGGTTGTGCTCTCCTCGAAGCACCCCCAGGCGCAGCCAGGGCCCATTAGGTGTCTTCTGGTCCAAAAAAATTCTTCGTGAAGTTTCATTGCATTTGGACTCCGTTTGGTATTAATTTCCTGCGATGTAAAAAACATGCAGAAAACAACAACTGGCACTTGGCAGTATGTCAATAGGTTAGTACCAAAAATGATATAAAATGACTATAAAATGATTATAAAACATCAAAAATTGATAATATAACAGCATGGAACAATCAAAAATTATAGATACATTGGAGACGTATCAACCCCAAACAAGCCCCTCAAATGATTATTTTCCATAGTAACAAGTGACAGTAAATTTCAGCACGCTATATAAATGTTTCCTTACCAAATTCCACTTACCAAAGGCGCTTCACTCCCCGGCAACGGCACCAGAAAAGAGTCTTGATGACCCACAAGTATAGGGGATCTATCATAGTACTTTCGATAAGTAAGAGTGTCGAACCCAACGAGGATCAGAAGGAAATGACAAGTGGTTTTCAGCAAGGTATTCTCTGCAAGCACTGAAATTATCAGTAACAGATAGTTGTGCGATAAGATAATTTGTAACGAGTAACAAGTAACAAAAGTAACTAAGGTGCAGTAAGGTGGCCCAATCCTTTTTGTAGCAAAGGACAAGCCTGGACGAACTCTTATATAAAGTGAAGCGCTCCCGAGGACACATGGGAATTGTTGTCAAGTTAGTTTTCATCATGCTCATATGATTCGCGTTCGTTACTTTGATAATTTGATATGTCAGTTGACCGGTGCTTGGGTGCTTCCTTTCCTTGGACAATCCTCCCACTTATGATTAACCGCTCTCGCAAGCATCCGCAACTACGAAAGAAGAATTAAGATAAATCTAACCATAGCATGAAACATATGGATCCAAATAAGCCCCTTACGAAGCAACGCATAAACTAGGGTTTAAGCTTCTATCACTCTAGCAACCCATCGTCTACTTATTACTTCCCAATGCCTTCCCCTAGGCCCAAATCATGGTGAAGTGTCATGTAGTCGACGTTCACATAACACCACTAGAGGAGAGACAACATACAACTCATCAAAATATTGAATGAATACCAAATTCACATGATTACTTTTAACAAGACTTCTCCCATGTCCTCCGGAAAAAATGTAACTACTCACAAAGCATATTCATGTTCATAATCAGAGGAGTATTAATTATCATTAAGGATCTGAACATATGATCTTCCATCGAATAAACCAACTAGCATCAACTACAAGGAGTAATCAACACTACTAGCAACCCACAGGTACAAATCTAAAGTTTTGAGACAGAGATCGGATACAAGAGATGAACTAGGGTTTGAGAGGAGATGGTGCTGGTGAAGATGTTGCTGGATATTGACCCCCTCTCGATGAGAGGATCGTTGGTGATGACGATGGCGATGATTTCCCCATCCCGGAGGGAAGTTTCCCCGGCAGAACAGCTCCGCTGGAGCCCTAGATTGGTTCTTCCCAAGTTCTGCCTCGAGACGGCGGCGCTTTGTCCTGAAAGCTTCCTCTCGATTTTTTCCAGGTCAAAACACACCATATAGCAGAAGATGGGCATCAATGGCCTGCCAGGTGGCCCACAAGGCTGGGGGCGCGCCCAGGGGAGTAGGGCGCGCCCCCACCCTTGTGGATGGCAGGTGGCCCCCCTCTGGTGCTTTCTTCGCCCAATATTATATATATATATTCCAAAACAATTCTCCGTGAAGTTTCAAGACTTTTGGAGTTATGCAGAATAGGTCTCTAATATTTGCTCCTTTTCCAGTCCAGAATTCCAGCTGCCGGCATTCTCCCTCTTCATGTAAACCGTATAAAATAAGAGAGAAAAGGCATAAGTATTATGATATAATGTGTAATAATAGCCCATAATGCGATAAATATCAATATAAAAGCATGATGCAACATGGACGTATCAGAGACCTTGTGGGAGGTGATGATATTTTGTGTGATCATGCACAACATGCTCGTCAAGGATGAGGGTGACGATGCAGCCGCAGCTCTAGAATTTGAGAACATGTGTGATCATATGCAACTTCCTGACTAGAATCCGGTCACATTTGAAGAGTTTGAATTTGAATTACTTTTGCATGCAGCTATTTGAATGTCTGTACCCTATGTATGCGGCTATTTGATCCTGCAGACTTGAAAAAAGGGAGACCAGATGTATGCATCTAGCATTTGATGTCGGTCTCCTGCATTCGTGCCCACGGACTGGTCCCCCTTTGTCCTCAGATGGATGCGGGAGGAAATTTGCTGGTTGTCATTGGAGATTGCTGGAATTTAGTCTATTTTGGGACAACCCAATAGCAATTTCAGAAATTCCTAATAAATCCTAGAGGCCCACTTGGCCCATTCGTGTAGGGCAAGGGGTGCTACTAAAATTTAGTCCCACGTTGCTAGTTTGGTAGGAGTTGGACCTCCTTATAAGGGAGGTTGTTTTCCCACATGTATGAGCATGAGAACAAGAGGGACATTCACGCGTGCTCCTCCTCCACCGCACGCCTCGCCATGCCACGCCTCGTGATACGTCTCCAACGTATCTATAATTTACGAAGTATTCATGCTATTATATTATCCATCTTAGATGTTTTATATGCATTTATATGATATTTTATATGATTTTTGGGACTAACCTATTAACCTAGAGCCCAGTGCCAGTTTCTGTTTTTTCCTTGTTTTTGAGTATCACAGAAAAGGAATACCAAACGGAGTCCAATTGACGTGCCAATTTTTGATGATTTTTTATGGACCAAAAGAAGCCCCCGGAGTAAAAGAGTTGGGCCAGAAGAGTCCCGGGCTGTCCACGAGGGTGGGGGCGCGCCCACCCCCCTGGGCGTGGGGCCCTATCTCGTGGACGACTCGGAGACCCCCCTGACGTGAGACCAACGCCAAAAATTCCTATAAATACAGAAACCTCCAAAAAATAACGTAGATCGGAAGTTCCGCTGCCACAAGCCTCTGTATCCATGAGAAATCAATCTAGGCCCTCTCTGGCACCCTGCCGGAGGGGGCCATCATCACCGGAGGCCATGGAGGAGGATCCCGGAGGGGCCATCATCGCCATGAAGGCCAAGGACCAGAGGGAGAACCTCTCCCCAGCTAGGGGGGAGGCCATGGAGGAGAAAGCACAAGGGGGAGAACCTCTCCTCCTCTCTCTAGGTGGCGCCGGAGTGCCATCGGGAGGGGAATCATCGCCACAGTGATCATCTTCATCAACATCACCACCATCATCACCATCCTCATCTCTTTACGCGGTCCACTCTCCCGCACCCCGCTGTAATCTCTACTTGAACATGGTGCTTTACGCCACATATTATGATCCAATGATGTGTTGCCATCCTATGATGTTTTGAGTAGATATCCTTTGTCTTTGGGTTGATTGATGATCTAGATTGGTATGAGTTGTATGTTTTATTTTGGTGCTGTCCTATGGTGCCCTACGTGTCGCGCAAGCGTGAGGGATTCCCGTTGTAGGGTGTTGCAATATGTCCATGGTTTACTTATTATCTGCGTTGCTTGAGTGACAGAAGCATAAACACGAATAAGTGGGTCACGGCGTATGGGATAAAGGGGACTTGATGCTTTAATGCTATGGTTGGGTTTTAGCTTAATGATCTTTAGTAGTTGCGGATGCTTGCTAGAGTTCCAATCATAAGTGCATATGATCCAAGACGAGAAAGTATGTTAGCTTATGCCTCTCCCTCATATGAAATTGCAATAATGATTACCGATCTTGTTAACAATTGCCTAGGACAATTCCGCACACCGATCCATCATTATTCCACACTCGCTATTTATAATATTCAGTAATATATTCTAACTTTATGATAACAGCATCTACTTTTATATTTTAGCTCTCCGATATCATGCAAAGCTATCCTCTTCATACCCACAACGTAGTTTTATTTCTCGCTTCTAGTTGAAAGCAAATGTTTGGTGTACGTAGAGTCGTATCAGTGGCAGATAGGACTTGAGAGAATATTGATCTTACCTTTAGCTCCTTGTGGGTTCGACACTCCATACTTATCACTTCCACCTTTGGGAATTGCTACGATGATTCCCTGCACTTGGGGATTATCACCTCGTCGCGACTGGTATGCGGAAGGTCACATGGACACTGAAAAGATTTTTTGTCATAGTGGAGTTTGAATACGAACGGTGCAGCCCTTCGGCTGCTGGCTGTTCGCTTCATCTTCGTCTCTTCGTTTCATCTTCCGTCGCTGCCCTCTCACCTCTTTCTCCTGTGCCTATAGAAGGGAGGTCGCTCCTCTCCAGGGATGATCACCAGAACATCATCTTCCTCTCGCCACCGTTCCTGAGCACTGAGCTACTGCTATGATCTTCCCCATCCCGGCTTGCGGCATGCACCGGAGATTGGGACAGTAGGCCTACGAAACCCCACCACTTTGAGACATGTATGGGAGAAGGGTGATAAGGTTTTTGGGGAGCGCTCCACGCGACTACTGACTTCTTCATCAGGGATGCCCCGGACTCCGACGAGTACTTCCCCGATGAAACTTCTTCCCCAACATCGACAACCTCTTCGACGACATGGCTGGAGAGGACACCGACCCCAAGACCAGTGCTTCTACTGCTGTTTCGTATGTCTTCGTGTTCTCTCTAATTAATATCATGCCTGAGTTTCTTGCTCTATCATTTCTTGTTCTAGCCTCTGTTCTACATATGTTCTCTTCTAGTTCATACGTGCACATGCCGTTTGCTTTCTCATCTTTAGATTACATGACTTGTTTCATCTCTACTATGATAGTCATGTTTTGTCTACTATTTCTGTTAATAAAATCATATGGTAAATTGCTCATATTTCCAATAATCCAAAAACCTTATTATAGGCAATTTAGCCCAAGTGGTTTTGCTGCTTCCATGAGACCTCCTATGTTTGAGGGTATCCACTATAAGAGGTGGCGCGTGAGAGCAGTCTTATGGTTTCAAACCATGAGTTGCTATGGCGCCACTCTTGGCAAACCTGGAGAAGATTATGATGCTCAACAGGAACAAGCTTTTTAGAAAATAGATACCCTATTTAAGGCTGCTCTCTTGAGTGTTCTTGGTGAGAACGTAGTTGGCGCTTGTGCATCAATTGATAATGGAAAAGATATGTGGGATGCACTCGAGGCCAAGTTTGGGGTCTCGGATGCCGGTACTGAGCTGTACATGATGGAACAATTCTATGACTACAGGATGACTGAAGAGCGCTCCGTGGTTGAGCAAGCTCACGAGATACAGTCATTTGCTAGAGAACTTGAGCACTTCAATTGTATGCCACCTTACAAGTTTGTTGCCGGAGGCATCACCACTAAGCTTCCTCCTTCATGGAGGAACTTTGCTACCTTCCTGAAGCACAAGAGGCAGGAGTTTTCTGTTTGGGATCTCATTGGTACTCTTGATGTGGAAGAAAAGGCGAGATCAAAGAACACACGTGCTCGAGGTATTGAGGGAGGATCTAGTGCCAATCTGGTGCAGAAGAAAAACTTCCAGCCCCACAAGTTCAAGAACAAGGGCAATTTTGATGGTGAAGCAAAGTTCGATGGGAAGAACAAGGCTATACAACACACCAACTTCAAGAGGAAGAATGACAAGAAGAAAGGTGTTTGTCATGTGTGCGGAGATCCTAGCCATTGGGCTCCTAGTTGCCCTAATCGTTATGACAAGCGTCATCTTGGGAAAGGCGGCAAGACCGCTAATGTTGTCATTGGTGACACTGACATGAAGGATGCTGGCTATGGTATATTTCTCACTATTCTTTCAGTATGTCATTTTCCTGATTGGTTGATTGACACATGTGGTAATCTGCATGTATGCGGTGATATTTCCATGTTTTCGTCTTATCATACCGCAGGGGCTTCCACCGTGCTGATGGGCAACGGTTAAAGTGCTTCTGTTCGTGGTGTTGGCATGGTCAATCTGAAGTTTACTTCGGGGAAGATCGTGCGGTTGAAGAACGTGCATTATGTTCCCTCCGTCAATAAAAATCTTGTTAGCTGATCTCTTATGTGTAGATATGGATACAAACTTGTTTTTGAGTCGAATAAATTTGTAATATCCAAGTATGGAACTTTTATTGGTAAAGGCTATGATTCAGGAGGCCTGTTTATTCTTATCAGATGTTTGCAATAAAGTTGTTAATCATGTTTGCAACAATAGTGAATCAAATGTGTGGCATTCACATCTTTGTCATGTTAACTTTGGTTGCATTCGCGACTAGCCAAATTGAACTTAATCCCTAGTTTCACCACTGTCAAGGGATCTAAGTGTCAAGTTTGTGTGCAAGCTAAGCAATCTCATAAGTCTCACACGACTGCGGAAACAAGAAATCTTGCACCACTAGAACTGATACATTCAGATCTTTGTGAAATGAATGGTGTTTTTACAAAAGATGGAAAGAAGTATTTTATGACATTAATTGATGACTCCACTAGATACTGCCATGTGTAACTTCTGAAATCTAAGGATGAGGCTTTGAACTATTTCAAGATCTATAAAGATGAAGCGGAAAACCAACTTGATCGAAAGATCAAGAGGCTTAGGTTTGATCGTGGTGGAGAGTATTTCTCAAATGAATTTGATTCCTTTTGTGCGGAACATGGTATAATCCATGAGAGGATGCCTCCCTATTCACCTCAGTCAAATGGGGTAGCCAAAAGAAATAACCGTACTCTAACTGATTTGGTTAATGCCATGTTAGACACATCGGGTCTCTGCAAGGCATGGTGGGGGGGCAATAATGACTGCATGTCATGTCCTAAACCGAGTTCCCACAAAGAACAAAGAGATAACTCCATTCGAGGAATGGGAGAAGAAAAGGTCAAAACTCTCTTACCTGCGAACCTGAGGTTGTTTGGCAAAAGTCAATGTGCCAATTCCAAAGAAGCGCAAGCTTGGACGAAAAACCGTGGATTGTGTTTTCCTATGATATGCTTTTCATAGCATTGGCTATAGATTCTTGGTTGTAGAATCTGAGGTATCTGACATGCATGTTGGTACAATCATGGAGTCGAATGATGCGACTTTCTTTGAAGATATCTTTCCCATGAAGGATATGGCTAGCTCATCAAATCAGGAGATGCCCAGTTCATCGAATCAGGAATTAGTTACAATTACTGAACCTACCATTTCGATGGAACACTCTATAAATCCTGTGGAGGAGAATAATGAAGTTCCTACTAGGAGTAAGAGATAGAGGACCGCAAAGTCATTTGGTGATGATTTTCTTGTGTATCTCATAGATCACACTCCCAGTTCTATTTCAGAGGCCTATGCATCGGAAGATGCTGACTACTGGAAGGAAGCGGTCCGTAGTGAGATGGATTCCATCTTGGCATTGGGAGATAACTGATAGACCTTATGGGTGCAAACCTATAGGGTGCGAATGGGTATTCAAGAAGAAGCTTAGGCCTGATGGTACTATTGAGAAGTACAAGGCATGGCTCGTGGCCAAGGATTATACCCAAAAGGAAGGTGAAGACTTCTTTGGTACTTACTCACCTATGGCTCGACTGGCCACTATTCGAGTACTACTTTCATTAGTTGCCTCACATGGTCTTCTCGTTCATCAAATGGATGTTAAGACTGCTTTTCTAAATGGAGAGTTTGAAGAGGAAATTTATATGGAGCAACCAGATGGGTTTGTGGTAAATGGTCAGGAAGGAAAAGTGTGCAAGTTGCTGAAGTCTTTGTATGGACTTAAGCAAGCACCCAAGCAGTGGCATGAGAAGTTTGAAAGAACTTTAACAGTTGCGGGCTTTGTTGTAAACGAAGCTGATAAATGTGTATACTATCGCCATGGTGGGGGCGAGGGAGTTATCCTTTGCTTGTATGTTGATGACATATTGATTTTCGGAACAAATATGAATGTTATTAAGGAGGTCAAGGATTTCCTATCTCGTTGTTTTGAGATGAAGGATTTAGGAGAGGCTGATGTCATTCTGAACATCAAGTTGTTGAGAGACGATGATTGGGGGGTGGGGTTACATTGCTTTAATCTCACTATGTGGAAAAGATCTTGACTCGCTTTGGCTAGAATGATTGCAAGCCCTCTCCAACACCATATGATGCCAGCATGCTACTTCGAAAGAATCAAAGAATTACTAGAGATCAATTAAAATATTCTCAGGTTATTGGCTGGCTTATGTACTTAGCCATTGCTACAAGACCTGACATCTCTTTTGCTGTTAGAAAACTGAGCCAGTTTGTCTCAAAACCAGGAGATGTGCATTGGAAAGATCTAAAGAGAGTTTTGCGTTATTTAAAAGGCACTGCGAGTTATGGAATTCACTACACTGGGTACCAAAAGGTACTGGAAGGGTATAGTGACTCAAACTGGATCTCTGATGCTGATAAGATAAAGTCCACGAGCGGATATGTATTCACTCATGGAGGTGGCGTTGTTTCTTGGAAGCCTTGCAAGCAGAACATCTTCATGAGGTCAACAATGGAAGCAGAACTCATAGCATTAGATATAGCTACGGTCGAAGAAGATTGGCTTCGTTGGCTCTTGAATGACTTGCCGGTAATTGAGAAACCTGTATCGGGTATCCTTATGAACCGTGACAACCAAACTGTGATTGCAAAAGTGAGCAGCTCAAAGGATAACATGAAGTCATCAAGACATGTTCAGAGAAGGTTAAAGTCTGTCAAGAAAATGAGAAACTCCGGGGTTATGGCATTGGATTATATCCAAACATCTAAAAATCGGGCAGATCCTTTTACTAAGGGTTTATCACGTAATGTGATAGATAATGCATCGAAGGAGATGGGTATGAGACCCACAATGTGAGTTGTTTCCAATGGTAACCTAGTCTATGCTATCGGAGATCCCGTGAATTAGATGAGAAAGACAAGCTGTTGGTCAACTGAGAGGAGAGTATCCTTACTATTAACAATACCACTCCATGAAGATGCAATACTCTCCTAATTTGCATGGCAGGTTGATGTATATCTTAATGTGTTCTAAGTGGCTCATTTAAGCAGAGATGTTGTCCTACAGAATATCTTTTGAAGAACACACCTATATGAGTCTGATTGTTAAACGTTGCAATCTATGAGAATAGGGTGCTCTCTAGTAAACTCATGAAAGATCTCGGAGTATGACGCATAAGCTCCACCCGTGGGGAACACCCACGGTAACCTAGTATCGCTCAAGACTTTGTGTGAAGCTAGATTCGCAGAAAACTTGCAGTTCAAGACCTAGTCCACTGTTGAAGTTGCTTACTAGTGTAGCATAGAGTTCTAGGTGGAAGTTCAACTTAACAGTCTCCACTGTAGTGCCGGTATATAAAACAGTGTTTTGAAACTAAAGGCAAATTATGTGTGCCTCTGTGATCTGGTGGGGGATTGCTGGAATTTAGTTTATTTTGGGACAACCCAATAGCAATTTCAGGAATTTCTAATAAATTCTAGAGGCCCACTTGGCCCATTCGTGGGCAAGGGGTGCTACTAAACTTTAGTCCCACATTGCTAGTTTGGTAGGAGTTGGATCTCCTTATAAGGGAGGTTGTTTCCCACATGTATGAGCATGAGAACAAGAAGGACATTCACACACGCTCCTCCTCCGTCGCCCGCCTCGCCTCGCCACGTCTCGACGCGGCGCGGGTTGCGGGAATGAGCCGAGCCGATGTCTAAATTTTTGCCACGCACGACTGGTATACGAAAGGTCACACAGACGCTGAAAAGCGATAGTGCAGTTTGAATACGAACGGTGCAGCCCTTCGGCTGCTGGCTGTTCGCTTCATCTCCATCGCTTCGTTTCATCTTGCCTATAAAAGGGAGGTCACTCCACTCTAGAGATGATCATCAAAATGTCATCTTCCTCTCGCCACCGTCCCTGAGCACTGAGCTACTGCTACGATCTTCCCCATCCCGGCTTGCGGCGTGCACCGCAGGTCGGGACAGTAGGCTTCCGAAACCCCACGCTTTGAGACCTGAACGGGAGAAGGGTGATAAGGTTTTTGGGGAGTGCTCCGCGCGACTACTGACTTCTTCATCACGGACGTCCCGGACTCCAACGACTACTTCCTCGACGACAACTTCTTCCCCAACGCCGACAACCTCTTCGACGATATGGCTGACGAGGACACCGACCCCAAGACCAGTGCTTCTCCCGCTGTTCCGTATGTCTTCATGTTCTCTTTGTTTAATATCTTGCCTCAGTTTCTTGCTCTAGCGTTTCTTGTTCTAGCCTCTATTCTACATATGTTCTTTGCTAGTTCATATGTGCACGTGCCATTTGCTTTCTCATCTTTAGATTACATGACTTGTTTCATCTCTACTATGATAGTCATGTTTTATCTACTATTTCTGTTAATAAAATCATGTGATAAATTGCTCATATTTCCAACAGAGATGTCCTAAGTGAAGCAAATGCACAAGTGGAACACCCATTTTAGCGCCAGCTAATTCCGAACAGAGCTTGTATAAAATGAAGGAGCATCATATAACACACACCGTGACACCACACACACACCCCTTGTTCCAGGAAAGGGCACATTGTTTCGAACATTCATCGAAGATAAAGACGGGAGTCATCAAACGCACGTTAGTTTTGCACTCCTGAAATCACTCGACCTCGCCAACAATGGACTGAACCCTGACCTAGGGAGTGTCACTGCGTTTCTTGCCCGCAGAGTTAACCACGTCGGCGAGACTACACCCAACTCCGCTGCCGCATTTCTCGTCCAACGAACCGCCCGCCTCGGTCGCCCCAGCGTCCGCAACAGCCTCAACCGACGCCGGGCCCTCGTCGTCGTCACGTACAGCTTCGGCCACCTTCCCTTTCTTCCGCGTGAGGAGCATCTGTTCAGCCACGAGATCGAGTTCGCTCCCAGAGCTCTTCGCCACCTGCAGGTCAGGGGCGGCGCTCCCCGTGGTGGCCGAGACAGAATCCGCCGGCGACTCCGCGGGGTCCACCAGAAACATGTCCGGGTCGAACTGATCCTGGCTCGAGGAGGCGAGGCTGTGGAAGAACAGCCCGTTGCCTGCCGGCGCCGCCGACGACGACGCGAAGCAGTAGCTGGCCCCGGCCGCGCGCGCGTACATCTGCTGCATGGGCGTCGGCATCCGGCCGAACGGCGCCGCCGCCGCGGCCGGGGCGAAGAAGGCGGCCCGACCGTTGTAGCCGGCGAAGGAGCGGGGCGGTCCGGCCGCGAGCGCCATCATCATCTGGGCGTTCCTCCTGGCGTGGAGGTCCGCGAGCAGCGCGTTCCGCTGGTTCCACGCCTCGTCCCGCTCCTGCGCCATCCTGCGCGCGGCCGCGGCGAGCCTGCAGATGGTCTCGTCCGCGTCGGCGGACACGGCGCGCGTCTTGTGCAGCTCCAGCCTCGTGCAGTAGAGCTTCTCCTCCAGAGCGCTGCGCTCCTGGAGACAAAAACAAAACGTCTGTTAAAGTCTGCATGCAGCTTACCTAGAACACAGTTCCACGCTTCTTTTCATCCATGGTCAATGCATGTTCATGTTTGTATCATGAACTTGGTGTGCAACTAATCAACAATTATTTGACCAAAAAGATCCCAAACAAACACAAACTGTAACCGTACGCATGCTCCATCTTAAGACGAGAAAACGCCGGTGCAGAAGAAGGGAGCTAACCTCTTCATCTTGGGCGGCGAGCGGCGCAGATTTACCTTTTCCCGCGAGGCTCTGCTCCACCCCGCTGTTCCCCATAGTGAGACACCTCCCTCCCCTGTTCCCTGGGATGATCGATCTATGAGAAGCTGTCCGCGTTATATCGCCTGTCTCCCCAGATGGCAGCAGCGCGCGCCTTCCTTTGCCGGAGAGGGTGGGATCGGATTGGGAGCGGCAAGGAATGTATCAGCGTCAGGTATGGAAAACGAGATCGTAGGAAGGAATGCGTATATCGGCCATGAAGCCCCTGCCATAGTTGCAACGCATGCGGATGCGGATCCCCTCCCGGGCGACGGTTCGTTGTTGGCAGATTGGTTTGCCTTTCTCCTCAAAACTTGGCCCCACCGCTATGTACCAGTCAGTGTCTTGTCTCCTCTCGCGACCATGGCTTCGTGACTCCCTCGTCTCATGAGTGCCATTTCCCGGCGTCCCCGGGTGCATCAGGATTCAGGTGCTCAATTCCCACAAACTAAGAGCTAACTCTAGCAGACCCGTAAAACCGCGACCCGCATATGGCGTTTACAGTTTGACGAAGAACTGTTTTGTGGGTCAAAATCATGCGCGGCAGAGTAGAACCCCTATATGAAACTGCATAATTTGAAAAAAAAACTTTCGCAGAAGAAATTGCAACCGCACTAGTTCATCACATACTACATTATCATTCATAGTTCATCATCACATACTACATGATCATTCATAGTTCATCATCACATACTACATTCTACTACTACTACTACTACTAGAGGGACGGGGGGACTCTCGCGGCGGCGAGGCCGAGGTCGATATACCAAAATGGACGAGCTCGCGGTGGAGGAGCTCAGTCCTCGTCGGAGCTGACGAGATCGATGAACTTCGACCTCTGCTCCTCGCGGATGCGCCGCCACTCGTCGTCCTTCTCCTTCGCGGCAAGGTTGGTCGCGACTGCCTGCTGGAGGATGAGGTCGTCGACCTCATCGTCGTGGCGCCGGCGCTCCGCCTCCTCGCGCAAGCTCCGCTCGGCAATGGCGGCCGCTACCGCGTCGAAATCGGCCATGAAATCTTCGGGCCCGACGACCCCTCGGCGCTCGATCTCCTCCGGCTCCTGCTTGACGGCGACGACCTCGATCTCCTCCGGCTCCTCCGACCACTCCATCTTCACGGGGAGAAGCCTCGCGCCAGAAGAGGACGAGCTCGCGGCGGAGGACGAGCCTGCGGCCGAGGAGGGCGTACGCCCGTGCCGACGGTCGTATTCCTTCGTCTCGCGAACGAGGAAGCTCAGCGGCGGGTCGAGGCCCTTGTTTGTCCACTTCCTCGCTCCGCACTTCCTCGCGTCGTCCGAGCGGACACACCGCTCGCGCTCGGGGTCGCCGCCCTCGCCGGAGCTGCTCCCGGAGCCGCGGCCGAAGCTCCACATGCGGCCCCACATGGCGGCTGGAGGCGCAAGGGGCTCACCGGCGGCGAGAAATGTGAGGGGAGTGGGGAATTGCAGCGAGTCGCGGCGGCGGGGGATAGGGTTTCGACCCGCATATGCACCACGAACCCGTAGATATACTGCTTGGGGGAGGGGGGTTTGCAGGCCGCAGTAAATTTTGTTATGGACTGGGCAAGTATACGGGTCTGTTCTGGCCAAAAAATTGGGCCGAACCCGTATACTCGCCGGAATTTTGCGGGTTTGCGACTTTTACAGGGTCTGCTAGAGTTGCTCTAAGAGCCTATTTGGAATCCCTCCGCTCCGCAACTCCGCTCCGGAGCGGCATGTAGTTGTAATTTGGGGAGCTGCTAACCTGGCACTCCGCTCCGTTCTGGAGGAGTGGACTGTTGCCGAACAAGGCCTAAAATTGATTTCTCCCATTTTAGGAGAGCTAGGTAGTAAACTCAACTAAGTTTGCATCGAGTTGCAAACCCAACACGATATTGGAGATAACATATATCTTCAGATTGAGAAACGCATTCTACATCGCACATTCGACCACTTGACTGATCAGAAAGCATGCAAAGCAACAAGATCGATGGTCGGGCCTCTAGATATTACGAAACGCTTGTCCTCTACAATCCTGGTCTTCACTACCCTACGATCAGGTACGTATGCTGCACGGAAGTGCAACATTTCACTCCCGATAAACGCTTAATCGACACGGCCATAAACGGGCAAGAGATCTTGCCATCGTTACAGCACTAGGAGAATCTCACAGTTTCTGCTACTGCCTTCCACTAATCCTAGTGATTGACTGGCGTGAGAGGACTTCTAGGAGCACGTGTCGTTTGGTCCGAGGAGCTTTTTCCTTTGTCCACTTCATCCAGCTTGTTCTTTGATTTGAATTTTGCCACAAGATCTGGCATCGAGGCTCTCAGTTCCTCAATTGATTCGAAGCTATATGCGCCGGCCAGTAGCTCCCGTGGGCGATGACGAACTGGACTGTTAACCTGTTGAGACAACATTGGTAACGAAATATGTCACCTGGTATAGGAATGATATAAAGGTGGTCTGGATTGAATAATCGCATTTCTTGTCTAAAATATAATTTGTGCCCAAACTTGTTCGAAGTGTTAACATGTCCATAAGGTGCATACGTTCATATTGTTCGGTTGCTAGTTGTGTCAGGAATGTAGTTCTTTCAACAATTTACTGCAATAAACTAAAAAAAGTCCATCTGTTTAGCTGAGCTTGACCAATAAGTATCCATTTTGTGTTTTCAAACATTAAAAAAGTCATTCTGAGTTTAACTAATTCGTACAACTTGTTTCTTAGTTCTCTAATTCAAATATGGTGCAAATGTGAATGCATATAGCTTACCGAGTAATCCTTTTCAATACAGTTACTTGCAAAGGTTCTTATAGATTCTGTGCCTTGATTGTGTTTTTCAGTCAGCAATCCCAAATGATTTGAGAAGGAGGTGGATAGAGTTTCCATTCTCTCTCTTGTTTCATGATCCACTAAGTGAGAATCTGGAAAAAAAGAAACTGGATAACACAAGGAAAAGAAGATCTTTCGAGGGAAAAATATATTATAGTCCAAGTAGATATGTTACTCTCTGAAGTAGTCAAAATATCAGATGTAATGGCATGGAACCCTGCATCGTTGTGTGAAGAACGAAGTTGAATCTCCTGGATAATACTTTCATTTTCATTTCTTCTCTCTCTGCATGCAAGAAATTCATTAGAAAAACTGGGAAGGACCTGCATTACAAGGCTCGTCACGGTAGGTCGAGTTTGCGAAAATGACTACAACTTACTGTATAAAATCATTAGCTTCCAGAACTGAGCTCTTATTTAGATGTTCTAAACATGACTGCGTATGTGACCAGTAAGAAACAGAATGGTGGCTTCCCTTCAAGCTGCAATGAAACAACACTTCTTCAGCATAAATAAATCTTGGAACCAGAAGGGCTTCAAGGGTGAATGAGTAATTTAAATTGAGCATAATTTTAGCTAGGCAAGTAAGATTGGTACCACTGCTGCAAGACGTCTCCCATTTTATCTTTGGTATTAGCATGCGATGACATATCCTCCAGGATTTGGTTCTTTAGCTTTTCAGCACAGGATGCAGCCTCTTTTTTGCCATTATCTGAAACTTGTTGTAGGCTGGACATTTCCAACGCCAGGTGTTCCTGCTCCTCACTATACCTCTCATTCAGTTGCCCAACATATTCTGAAACCTGCTAAAAGGGAGAACAGTTATTACCTAAGTCATAAAAGGAGGCTTTTTTTTTGCAATTAAACAATAGATAAGCTGACCATTGTCGTTTTCCTGGCAGTCAAGCCAGCTAAAATTCCAGCAATCTTGTCAAGAGCAGCTTGCTCTTCTCTAATAGCAGCTTCCTATTGAAAGGAAGGATGTGATCAGCGAGTTTGTCTATAAATGAACTGTGTATATGTAGCACCATAGTTCAAAACCAACCAACCTCAAAACCCTTCTCAAATTCAGCAAGACGAGAGGAGCATCCTCTTTGACTTTGCTTCATAAGTTTCATGAGCCTAGACGCATGTGTACTGATATCATTAAAGAAATCTATTGACGTCTTCGACATGGCTTGTGCTGAGGTAAGACTCTTTTGCAATCCCTACCAGACAAGTTTCAGAATGAGTTGCAGGATCTGGCATAATGTGTGCAATAGAGGTAGCTGTTAACAAAAGCAAGGGTCGAGGAGACATACTAATTCTTGCTGTTCAGCAGAAAATGCTAACAGCTCCTTGAGTTCAGAAGTAGATCTCAAAACCTCAGTTAATACTTGTTCAGCCTCTGAAACCATCACTGCTAGAAACTGTTAATAAGATAGGCCATGATTAGATTTTGTAAAGTGGCCCACTACTTTGAACCAGATAGCAACTACTCCAAAAATAAAAGTTCTATTGTTGCATACATTGTCAACAGCTATTGCTTGTGAAGATATATTCAGTTTCATCTGCTCAGAGTCTGTGATGGACCGCTGCCGCAGAGTATTGACAAGCTCGTTCATGCATTGCACACCAGAGGTATGCATATCTTTGGCCTTTGCGATTCTTCTCTTCAAATGGTTAGCTGACTGGACGCGGTTGCGTGATGCAGATAATTAGTACATTGTGATAATCATGGTAATCTTGAACAGTTAACAAAGCAAGTATTTTAGTAGTAGTACCTCAGATTTAGCTGAAAAATACGAATTCATTTGTCCAGTCATGGACTCCAAAAATTGGCGCTGTTCACAAATCGACCGAACAACTGTGTTACGAAGAAGTCCAAGACTCTGATCTAGTTGAGACCGAAAATTGAATAGCAACCCTTTATTTTCAACTTCAGTTTTCGATTGTCTTCCTATTTATATTTGCCAAAAAATACCAACGACCGTCAGTGCAAGAAAGCAGCAACTTGTAGAGGGAGGGGGGAGAGGGGCTCTAGCTGTTTACCTAGTTTATTCTGAAGATCAGCAATATCTCCAGATGCAGTCTCGACGGTGCCACACAGAACCTTTGCACGTTCAAGAATTACATTCTCTATACATTGTGATGAATTAGTTCCAAACATAAGAACACTTGATCCAACTAACATATTAAGTTAAGATCAAGAAATACTTACCGGCATGGAGTAAATTTGAGATTATGAAGTCCTTTTCCTTCAGAGACATGTTAGCTCTAGAATGAGCTTCCTGAAGATCCAGAAATTCCCTCTTGCAAGTTTCAATCGTCACCTAAATATAAAGATACTTAGATGTGAAGCTTTTGCGTTCTAAGTAGATATAAAAGCCTAAGAACTACAAGGTTTTGCGTACTAAAAAATGTTATCCAGATTGCAGTACCTTTAACTCTTTATTCTGACCTTCCAAATTCAACCTGTGCTTCTGCTCTGCTAGGTACAAACTTCTGTACTTTTCGAGCTCCTGCCAGACCACCAAAGGTACAAGTAAATTCAACCCTGAACTATATACCTATTAATATATTAATATATCAAAACTTTAATTAGATAAAAGCTATACTTTGCTCTGCTTTTCCATGCTAAGCTCCATATGTTCCACCTTGTCCCTCATTATCTGCAACATATAATAAAAAAGACTAAGGTAACATTCAATATCTTGCAGAGGTTCCGTAATATGCATATTTAGAACAATCTGAAGTCTTGTTTATACCTTTTTCTCTGCCTCCTCAAGAACAAACGTTTCATCGGGGATATAAATTCCATTATTTTCCCTTGCGGCTTTTACATCTGACAATATACTAGTGAGATCCTATATGATAATGCGAGGAATAGGAATAACTAGAGAATTGAAGAAAACCTTGTTTCATTTTTTCCATTTTTTTATAGAGGTCCTTAAGCATAACAGATTTGCAAACTTTTTGGTTCACCTACAACAATAGTTGAAGTTAGTGACAAGGATATCAACTAAATTGAGCACCAAGAATGAATAGAAGTAGGAAACTAGCACCTCTGGTTTGTTTCTTATGCTTTTAGCACGATAAGCATAATCAAGTGTAACTAGAGTTTCTTCCAGGCAGTGGACAGATGGAGTTACTGTTGCTATGATGCATGTTTTGGCTTTTCCACCTAAGGATTCCCTAAGCAACCTGGTGAGTTTACTGTCCCTGGTAAAGTATCAAAATGAATATGTATTACTGCTATGCATAATGAATAAATTATGCGTAATCTTCCTGATTTATTATGAGAAACGGCAGGTACTACCTGTATGGTACATGAACTGAATCTTCAACAAGTGCAGTGATGACACGACCCAGTGTTAATAAGCTCTTATTCAGCTCTCCAGCTTCTCTTGCTCTAACCTACCAGCATGCCACAAATCATGACTTCAAGATGGATTGACATGTAATAAGAATTAACATCCTAAGTTAGCATCACAATAAGATTTAAAAGTGTGTAGTAATATCCAGTTATGACAACACAAAACACATCAAAATATTCGTTGTCACTTTACCAAGAACAGGTGCTTTTTTTTTCTGAGAAGAAATTGCTTTGGAGATAAGATAGTTATGTATAAGGCCTACTGTTGGAAATATGCCCTAGAGGCAATAATAAATGGTTATTATTATATTTCTTTGTTCATGGTAATTGTCTATTATTCATGCTATAATTGTATTGTCCGGAAATCGTAATACATGTGTGAATACATAGACCACAACCTGTCCCTAGTAAGCCTCTAGTTGACTAGCTCGTTGATCAACAGATAGTCATGGTTTCCTGACTATGGACATTGGATGTCATTGATAACGGGATCACATCATTAGGAGAATGATGTGATGGACAAGACCCAACTTAAGCATAGCATAAAAGATCGTGTAGTTTCGTTTGCTAAAGTTTTTCCAATGTCAAGTATCTTTTCCTTAGACCATGAGATCGTGCAACTCCCGGATACCGTAGGAGTGCTTTGGGTGTGCCAAACGTCACAACGTAACTGGGTGACTATAAAGGTGCATTACGGGTATCTCCGAAAGTGTCTGTTGGGTTGGCACGGATCGAGACTGGGATTTGTCACTCCGTGTAAACGGAGAGGTATCTCTGGGCCCACTCGGTGATGCATCATCATAATGAGCTCAATGTGACTAAGGCGTTAGTCACGGGATCATGCATTGCGGTACGAGTAAAGAGACTTGCCGGTAACGAGATTGAACTAGGTATTGGGATACCGACGATCGAATCTCGGGCAAGTAACATACCGATTGACAAAGGGAATTGCATACAGATTGATTGAATCCTCGACACCGTGGTTCATCCGATGAGATCATCGTGGAGCATGTGGGAGCCAACATGGGTATCCAGATCCCGCTGTTGGTTATTGACCGGAGAGGCGTCTCGGTCATGTCTGCATGTCTCCCGAACCCGTAGGGTCTACACACTTAAGGTCCGGTGACGCTAAGGTTGTAGAGATATATGTATGCGGAAACCCGAAAGTTGTTCGGAGTCCCGGATGAGATCCCGGACGTCACGAGGAGTTCCGGAATGGTCCGGAGGTAAAGATTTATATATGGGAAGTCTTATTTTGGTCGCCGGAAAAGTTTCGCACTTTATCGGTATTGTACCGGGAGTGCCGAAAGGGGTCCGGGGGTCCACCAGCCCCGGGGGGCCACATGGGCTGTAAGGGGTGCGCCTTGGCCTATATGGGCCAAGGGCACCAGCCCCAAAAGGCCCATGCGCAAGAGATAAGAAAAAAAGGAGAGTCCTAAAGGGGGAAGGCACCTCCGAGGTGCCTTGGGGGGGAAGGACTCCCCCCTGGCCGCACCCTTCCTTGGAGGAAGGGGCAAGGCTGCGCCCCCCCCCCTCTCCCTTGGCCCTATATATAGTGGGGGGAAGGGAGGGTAGCAACATCTAAGCCTTGGGCGCCTCCCTCCTCCCCTGCAACACCTCTCTCTCTCTCGCAGAAGCTTGCGAAGCCCTGCCGGAGAGCCGCTACATCCACCACCACGCCGTCGTGCTGTTGGATCTCCATCAACCTCTCCCCCCCCCCTTGCTGGATCAAGAAGGAGGAGACGTCGCTGCACCGTACGTGTGTTGAACGCGGAGGTGCCGTACGTTCGGCACTCGGTCATCGGTGATTTGGATCACGGCGAGTACGACTCCGTCATCCACGTTCATTGGAACGCTTCCGCCCGTGATCTACAAGGGTATGTAGATGCACTCCCTTCCCCTCGTTGCTAGTAGACTCCATAGATGCATCTTGGTGAGCGTAGGAAAATTTTAAATTATGCTACGATTCCCAACACCTACAACATACCTAAACTGAAAAGACTTCTTCGGAACAACTATTCAGATGGGACAGCAGGATATACAATTTATCATCTTCCAGTGTGTACTTTACCAGTTCAACCAAGTGAAAATATGGATGATTAACCCATGCGTCCCAATAGGATGGGGTATGACAAACAGTTGATATAATCACTTATTAGTTGGTAATAGTAAGTACCTCTTTTGCACCTGATCGAGCTATACTCTCTGATCCTGCCAGGTCTACAAGGTTCAACCTCCCACACTTTATGAGTTCCCGATTCCCTGTTGTTGTTACTTTGACATGGATATATATAGAAAAGACAGAATGTGAACGGCTGCAAGTACAGGATACACAATGATCAGTATTCAACACGTCCACTATTGGCACCCAAAAAAAGAAGTGAAATGGTCATTGACCTGCTTTGCATATTCAGTGCAGTGTCGGCAGTGCGTCTCCTAGTTGATCCATGTTGTAACAGACTATATATCTCACCAGGACTGTAGACAACAATTTCTTCAAGGCCTCTTATGACAGACCCACCTTTGCCATCTTCCATAAGAGATAGAGTAGGCCTTTTGTGTCTATCTTCAAGGAATCTACTTTGGTCCTCTGAAGCCAACAGATCTGTTATTTCTTCGTTATAGAGCTCCAAGAAGGTTACCTTCATGCTATAGTCAGCCTTTTGTGCTTCCAAAATGTCAAAAATATGGCGCACTGCTCTTGGCATGACACCAGCACTAGTTGGCAGTTCACCTACCTAAAAAGGCAGATGAAGCAAATTGTTCAGTTGCTGCATGTAACTTCTAAGCCGATGTCCAAATATTTTAGTACCTGCTGCATCATCTCTCCCTCCATA
Organism: Aegilops tauschii subsp. strangulata; assembly: GCF_002575655.3. Lineage (NCBI taxonomy): Eukaryota > Viridiplantae > Streptophyta > Magnoliopsida > Poales > Poaceae > Aegilops > Aegilops tauschii. The sequence continues at coordinate 358,255,775 of NC_053038.3, forward strand.
GTATAAGTTTTCCCGGTTCCAGTTTGTCCAAAGGCAAAGACAGTACAATTGTAGCCTTCAAGGACATCATCGACAATTGGTGCAACAGCATGATCATATATTGCCCTCTGCTGAGATTTTGGGCCAAAAACCTGGTATAAAATAACAACTGTACATAAATGAAAAACCATGTGAATCTACGTCAATCATGTAGGGGTGTTTTTCGAAAAGGAATGTCAAACCTCCAGGCCTCTGTATCCTCACATGCACACAACCATCATTTAAATAAAGATGCAAGGCAACAGGGCCAAATCATCAACACAGAAACAGAGTACATGAAGTATACAACAACGGAATAACCATGTAGGAGTATTTAGCACTTGTATAATCATCATGTTACAGATTTGTGAGACACAAGATTTTAATCGTTTAAAATTAGCCATAACCGAATGACGACAACTATTTAAAATCCATAGACCATAAGCAGCAAGCACAGGGATCAATAGTGGCTTTACCGTGTCAAAGGTGAATGTTTTGTCAGCTTGCTTGAATAGACTGTTCAGAACTGTGACCTCCCTCTTGGTGTCGTTGCAGGAGACGGCACTCTGGACATTCGCTTTCTGCTCCTCCACGCTTAGCGGTCTAACCATGCACCAGTCATAAAAACGCATCAGAGACACCATGGAGATGTGCATCTGACTCCTAGCACCAGCAGCAATTTGCTCAAAATTTCCGTTGTCACTACACAGTTGGCAAACAGAGATAAAAGCTAGCATTCCCACTGACTACGCCACGATTCGCCTCAGTCCTAGGCTGCTACTTGGAGCATCACAGCATGGCTTACAAAGATTTTGCTCGGTGGGGCCAAAGCGAGAGCACCTCACCTGCACCGGAGCACGACCTGCACGTTCGCCTCGCGGTCTCTGTCATTGCTGCCGTTGATGCTGCAGGCGCCTACGCCGCTGCGGCGCACGGAGCTGTGCGAGCCCGCTTCCGCCCACCGCAGCTCCCGGCGCTCGGGCCGCGGCGTGAGGAAGGGGGTCGGCGGGCCCACCCACGACCTCCGGCTGGGGTTCGGGGTATGCGCCATGCCGGCGACGCCACCTAAAGCGACCCCGGAACTTGGATCTGGGGGCGGATTGGGGCGAAATCCGCGTGATCTCTGCGGGATTCGGCTCGGCGATTTGGGAGAAGGGCGAGAGGAAGAGGGCGGACGCCTTTTTCGCGTGTTTTGAAATTTGGACGTGGCTAGCGGGCGCACGCGCGCCAGCAGTCTAGCCGAGCGCATCTTCCTAATATGTAAGGAATCATTGCGCGTGCTGTCCGACCACTGAAAAAGAGAAGAACCGGTCCCTCATTCTGCTGTCCCCCGCGTGATTAGGAAGATGCTCTGCCAGGTCAGTTCGCATGTATTAATTTGAGTTTCAAAAAATTTAGAAAGCCATAACTTTTGATTCGAGTATCGAAATTCAGATCCGTTTTCACCATTGGGTTTCTTGCGACGAGTTCTTCAAAACTAGATCCCATATGGATAGGTTTCGATGAAATTTTTTTTGAGCAACTCTGTGTGGTATATAGGCAACTTTAGTGTTATCAGTAAGCAACTCTTCTTGTTTGTCTAATATGACTTCCTATCATCTTGGTTTGTGTAAAAACCAAGCAACTGACCTAACAAACCAAGCATCTGTCCTAGTAAACCAAGCAACTGTCCTAGTAAACCAAGCAACTGTCATAACAAAACCAATCGATTGTCCAAATAAATCAAGCAACTGTCCTAACAAAACTAAGCAACTATCCTAACAAAACCAAGCAACTGTCCTGGCAAATCCATGCAACTACATTATCAGAACACATAATGCATAATGTCTAAGCAAACCAAGCAACTGACCTAACAAACCAAGCAACCATCTTAACAAAAAACAAACAATTTCAATAACAAAACCAAGCAACTGTCCTGGCAAATCCATGCAACTATCCTATCAAAATATGTTGTCATCACCAAAGTTTGCTACCGAAAATGCTTAGTTGCCCATATACGGTCAAAAATATTATTTGCCGTGATTTCTAAGTGGTATATGACATGCTTGATAAATTCATTAGTACATATAATTTAATAAAAGTTGCTTATGTTTAAAACTAAAATTGCCTCGTTTAGGATCAAAGTTGCTTATTTTTTAAAAATTATCAAAACATGCTCATATGGGATCTAGTTTTGAAGATCTCGTCGCGAGAAACCTAACGGTGAAAACGGATCTTTGTTTCGACGCTCGGTTGAAAAGTTATTACTTTTTAAAAAAAAATGAAACGGAATAAAGAGTGTGTCAGCACATGCATGCGCGTTAGTATCTCTTCCGTAATTATGGGACGCGGTCCCCTTAGCTGTCGCTATCATCAATAAATGTTGAATTGTCATTTAGTGCATGCGAGTAAAATGTGCGACCGGTCGCGGCAAACGAGCTGCGCTGCGGTGCGTGCGCTCGCGCCAGCGATGAACACAGCGATGGGGGTCTCGGGGAGTGGGAGTGGGCGTGGATCAGTGGATGGAGGAGGCATTGGGATGGTGGGCCTTAAACGCGTGGGCGACGGCCCACTGCGCAGAGCGAGACTGGTGTCACTTTCTTCTTGTAATCCAAGCCTCCACGTTTCTCAAAAAAAATAATTCAAAGCCTCCCCTTTCCCTCAAAAACAAAAAAATCAAAGCCTCCCAAAAAAGCCAAAATCACTAATCAGGATGTACCCTTGGAAAGATTGCCCTATCTTCTTTAATGGTGACAAATGACGGACCCCATGTGCGTTATTTGTCGTAACCGAGAGTTTTGATGGATTTTTCTCATCAAGCGCGTGAGGACGAGAGGTTGATTGTTTGTCCCTTTTGCTTAGATTTTTTTCTAAAATAATTTACTATGCGTTCAAATCATGAACCATTTTCATCATTCTATTTCTCGCGTCAAGATCTTCGAAACTATACCCCATGAACAACTTTTTTTAGAAAATTATGTGCTTCCAGCTAGTAGTAATTTGTGCTTTCAAATTGTCCTCCCAATGTAGACTAAAATTTGCTTTTCCTATAAAAAGCACAATTGTTCTCCCCTGGCGAAGCCATAGGAATTGAAGCACTACTATGCTTTTCACGTGGAAGCACATATGTGCTCCATTCTCCCGACGGACAAAAAACAAAGAAAAGGAAAATGAGAAATAAAAAGCAGATTTTTTTAAGGAAAAAACAATGAAGCACAAAAAATCCAAGAAAAAATCAACCAAAAAAAAGTAAAGGTAGAAAACCTAAAGGACTCCTTGACGCTCATTCCTACTCGTCTCGGTCGCTGCTTATCCCGTCGCTCACAATGCTTACTGCGTGGGGGCTGGCTGGCAGCGTTGCTTGTAGGCTGCTCTCCGCGAAGGGTACCCCTCAGCTAGTCGCTCCTAAAGAGCATTTCTGTTAGAGAGAGAGAGATCAAAGCCTCTCTCGGCGAAGATTTCCACATTAGTTTGGTAGGATTACATCCTAAAAAGACATCTCTATATATGAAATATATTTTTGAGTCGGAATAATGATATGCCAAAGTTCAATCTCGACAAGAAAATAATGCTTACCAAAGTTCATATATTCCTGCAAAAATAAGTCCATATGAATTAGTTTCTTCCATCCAATTTATGTATGATTCTCAACAAGAAGTTAGGTGATATGCTACTCCCTCCATTCACAAATAGACATTTTGGATATTTCAATATGGAACACGTACAACTGAAATAAGTGAAAACACACTAAAATGTGTCTATATACATCTGATTCAAATAACGTAAGAACATCTTATATTTATGAATGGAGGGAGGAAAATCTACTCCCTCCGTTCCTAAATATAAGTCTTTTTAGAGATTTCATTATAGAAACTACATTCGGATATATATAGATGCTTTTTAGAGTATAGGTTCACTCATTTTGCTCCCTATGTAGTCTATAGTGGAATCTCTTAAAGGACCTACATTTAGGAACGGAGGGAGTATGTTTCATAAATGCATCTTCTTTCTTCTGAATTTTAAGTTATATATATGATTAAAGAAGGGGCATTTTTTTTTGACAAAAGAGAGCATTCTCTCCGATTTCCATTAAGAGAAATCACCATGTCTTACAAAGAAAAAACAGGAAATAGACTTAAAATACAGGGAAACGTTTTTCAAGGGGCATCGCATACAGCCCCTTCTAAACATAGTAGACTACCATCCCTACATCTCTTATTACTGTCCCAGGAGCAAAAGATCGAAGAGCAGAATGAAAACAAGAAGGCAAGTCGTCGAAGCATCTGTTCGTTCGCAGCACCAGAAGATGATTTATCCCGAGTAGGTTGAAGCTGGTCACCCCAGGATTCTCCCAGTCTTCAGGTGCCATCCATGAGCTGCTTTGAACACTTCTCCAGCCACCTCACCGACTTGTTTCACTCCAGCCTTCATCATCTTACTTCTTACGGGGTTTGTCCGCAAAACATTCCAATCATGCAAATTTTTGAGAAGCAGGTTAACAAGTGTACAGGGATCATTCACCCTGTTGTTATCAAATATAATACTATTTCTCAACTTTCAAAATGGTCCAGCAAATCGCTGAGATACCAATCATAACCAAACCTCTTTCATCTTTTCCAAAAGTCTTCACCCAGGGTTTCATTACCAGAAGAAGAGGCATTTCAATCCTATGTTTATTCAAAATTAAACTGAATAACATACTGTACCTCTCTAGAGAGATAGATCAGGCACTTCCAACTAGACTCGTTACTGTCCGGTAGAGTGGTCGTTGTTAGCATGCATCCATGCATGATTTCCACTGCTACAGTCATCGTCAATAAAGCAACGATAACCAATTCTAACACATATGGTTGAAGTTAACAATCTATTGACTTTCTGGAGTATGTTTCAAAAATACAGTTGACTTCGCACAGACACCGGATGGTCGATTGATTGGTTCTGAATAACGTTGTTATCTATATGGTGCAATGGAAGCTACACTCTGGAGTTGATGCGATGCTAGTTGTATTATAATTTTCAGGTAGCTACCCAAGTCAGCTGAGCAGAGTGGCCATACTATAATCAAGGAATATAGCTGATTTGGCAAGCAGGAAATGTTTACACATCTATATTAGTTGACTTCAGTGAGGCTTGGTCCTAATGTTCTAGAAGATCAATAGGCACAGGTACAACTCATTCTGCACCATAAAATAAGTTACTCAAAATTCAAAATGCAAGAATATTCTGCCAACTGATTTCGATCCCTTTAGATTGGCCCTCTAATTTGAATATAAATTGTAGGTTAGATGGCTTTTGAAACTTTGCATACGAACATATTTATTTACATATTGCAACTATTTTTTTAAGCTAGGAGTAGTGCAGACCGCGGTGGTGATGGTAATGGCTTCTGTGGGTCGCAACATGGATCGGCCACGGTGGTCAACATGCCCTTGCCCTGCCAGCGCAGTGGGAAAGCTGGTTGCAGCAGCGAGAGAATCCATCACGTGGTGGTTGTGGAGTCGCTGACAACAAGAATAGCACACGGCAATAGGGTGGAAGTTGGGAGGTGAAATGTCCTTCATATCGGGGGAAACGGGCACCGACGGTACGAGGTACCAGGGGTATTTGACTTGAAGGGAAGCCGGCCACAAGGTCGGCCTTCGGGCCCAGCTATGGCCCATGTCTCTCATCCCGTCAGCGGGCTTTCTTCCAAAAGCCACATCAACTTGGCTTCCAAGACTTGAACCCGCAGATTTATTCGGACAGTTTGGTTGCGAGGATTCGACTAGGTTTGTGTAACCCTAAGCCTTGTCATCCCTTATAAGGCGAGACCAACCTAGGGGCATACGACAATCGCACATGCAATCTCCTAGTCTCTTAGAGCATCCCTAACTGTCTCCTATAATTTAGAGGAGGATACAGTCGAGTATCCTTTAAGGAGCATATTTGCTCTTCTAGAAAAGTGTCATTTCATTTCTATATATATGGCTCCGCGTAACATTTCCATGATATCATTATGATCAATATTCATGTTTCGATTTGTTGATTTGGACTCTTGTCCTGACGTAGGGAAATAAGTTCTTCACTGGATTAGTTGGTTGGCCGGCCCCACGAATTAGGTCGGCTTTATTGGAATGGAACCGTTGGGCCTAGCCAGCCGGCCGGCAGATGTAGAGAGGTTGCCCCAGCCTCTTTAATTATGAAATCAAAGCGATTCCTATTGATGGAAGAAAGGCTATTTGATCCGATCCGCCTATGCCAATTCGAGTCTGGTGAGTCGCTATCATCTGTTGCCCTAACTTTTTCTATTCGAAACGATCGCCTAAACTTAACTCCTTAAAGAATCAACACAAACTCAGTGCAAATTTGATTTAGACAACTACATAACACTTGATTCGAAACATTTTACATAACTAAAATGAAATTAAACTAGATTGCATACAAACTAAATAAAACTACTCCCTATCGCTCTCTTTTCCAACCTCTCCCAGCCCGATTTGGTAAACGACGCATTTTCTCCAGCTCCACCGCCATGGCCTTTGTCGCCGGCACCGCGCTAGACCGCTCCATTGCCACCGTCATCACTGTCGGAGTCGCTAGAGTAAAGGTCGATGACCTCTATCATCCCGGTCTTGAACTACTCGTACAGTCGGCGCTCCGGCTCGACACGCTCCGGGTACAGGTGGAGGAGGTACGCCATGTACGCCTCGCCAGCTTGCTCTGCCTCTAGGCACTCGCGAGCTTCCTGGTCTTCCCGCATCTCCCGTGTGATGCCCACCCGGGGGTCGACGGGCACCAACTGCGGCAGGCCATCGGGAAAGTTGCGCGGGCATTGGCACCGTGGAGGTGGACCAGCACTATGTAGTATTCTCGCGCTGCCTGCATCGCCGAGTGGGGAGATCCGACCGAAATGCGCGCGTGGGTGTCGCGGTCGGTGATCTCCGCGACCCACATCCCCCACCGACCCTGCCGCATGCTGAGGTTCCTCCACAGCAGCGGCGGTGGTGGGAGGTCGGGGAAGTGGGATCCATCGGCGTGGGAGGAGGAAGCGCCGCCACAGCCAAGGGCTCGGGACAACGTGTGGCGACGTGGATCCGCTCGGGGGATGGGTGGCGGGAGTGGATGGAGGTAGGGATAGGTGCGCCCTGGTGGGGCTTAGGCTGCGACGGAATGGAGAAGAAGAGGAGAGATGGGGCGTGGGAAATATTTACTCCGCGGACGGGCGACCGAGTATATTCAAGGATCGCGGCTGTCGTGGAGTAAAAAATATCCTTCATTAAAGGTTTTAAGGATTCGGTTAATTGCCGGTCAGAAGAGAAAACCTAAATTTATCCTTCTCTAACGTTTTATTAGGGATCGGTTAAAGATTCTAATCCTCTTTCACATGGCGACACATACATCAATCCAGATTCAGCAGGAGTAGAGTGTCGCCTTCATGATGACGAGGGTCCAAACCTGAGTAAAAAAGCTCGAATGAAATGAACTCCATTCTTATACTTTCGGCCACGTGCATATGCCTATCGGTACTACTGTAGGTTTTCTGACCCGACACGCACGAGATCTAGTATGCTTGCGTAAACCAATCAAAGGAGATGTATAGTTTTAGCTCTAGAGCAACTCCTGCACTCGCAAGAAGTCACACCTAGGACCTAGCGACCATGAAAGGAAAAGATCGGGTTAGGGTTGCAAAGCGCACGGCTCTCTCACCGGAAGCTCCAGCGCCGTGAACTCACCAGAGGACATAAGAATTCAGAGGCCTCACTCTTCAGATATGCAGTACGTCCGATCACGAAAGTCCCAGTTGCTTGCCAAGGCCTCGATCCCAAGTCCCAATGACCGCTCCAAACCGACAAATAAAGCAGCTGCCTCGCTTGGAATCGGGGAAGAACGATCTAGCCTTGTCAGTCAGTCAGCACGGTCGGTGGCGCACCTCCGCTTAGTTTGTAAGAGCATCTCCACCCGCATCCTCAACAGGTCCTTTTCAGACGTTTTTTCCGTGCCGGCGTAAAAAATCGGTCCAGTCGTGAACCCAGGAGCCCGTATTTTGCCGGTTTGGGCCGAAACTGGCGCGGCGGACCCAGGCCGAACCCGGCGCGCTAGGGGCGCCCGGGGGTGCTGGGGCGAGCATTTTGCGCGCGAAAGAGCCGCGGGCCAGCCATGTCAGCGACACCGCTGACACCACGCCTCGTCTTCCCCAGAATGTCTCGGTTTCTCGCGGGGAATCAATGGCAAGGCTGCCGCCGGTCAGCCTTGCCATTGATTCCTCACGGGCGGCGCGGCGACGCCTCCCCTCCCGCCACGCGTACACACGGCGCGGGGCTATAAAACCAGCGGCTCCCCCTCGCCGCTGGCCACACCAGCCCGAGCCCAAACCAGCCGCCGATCTCTACCTCGCTCCCGTTCGCCGCCGAGCTCTGCCTATCTCCCTTTCCTCCCCTTCCCTTCCCTCAGCGATGGCCGAACGCTTCTCCGGCGACGCGGCGGCGGCCAACGGCTTCGGCCGCCGCTCGCTCCAGGAGTGGGAGGCGTACCTCCTCTTCGAGGCCAACATCCCGGCGCCGCCGGACATGCGTACCGGGCCGACGGGATGGAGGCTCAGCAATGGGGGCGATCCCCATCCCCCGGTGCCCGACGTCGACGCGCGCCCCGGCATCTTCGCTGCCGAGGTCGACCGCGTGCGGGCGTCCCTGACGAGGAGCAGCGCGCCCTCCCCCAGTACGCCGCCGACAACCACGCGTCGTCGGCGGCGTACTTCCAGCGTCGGCAGGCGCAGCGGCTGGCGTCCACGAACGGGGCGCCGGTGGTGGGCGGCATCAAGAACAGCGATGGGCGCCGCGTATGGTGGGGCGTCCCCAGTCGCACGTTCCACGAGGTGCTGGCATACCTCGAGGGCGACAATGACCCGCCGCTGGCATACCCTGCCGCGGCGGCCGCGCCGGGCCATGGGTGCCCAGGAGGTTCGGTTCCTCCTCGTCTTCCTCCTCTCAGTCCTCCTCCCGCTCCTCCTCCCACTCCTTCGGCTCGCCGGCGCTATTCGGCGTCAAGGCCGAGCCCGCCGCGGAGACGCCGCTCGGCCGGCGTACCCGCAGCGCCGACATCGTCATCAACGAGGGCGGTAGGCGCGCCTCCTCCTCGGCTCCTTTGCGCTACGTCAAGCAAAAGACGGAGCCGGGGCTCCCCCTCGTGAAGACGGAGCCGGGGCTTGCCGGCGGCGTCAAGGAGGAGGAGCTCGACGACGCGGCGGCGTCAAGGAGGAGGAGCTCGACGACGCGGCGGCTCTCAAATGGGCGCGTGAAGACTGGGCACGCACCGAGCTGGAGCGCCAGCGCCTCGCCTACGAGCGGTTCGAAGCTCGGCGCCGTGGCCGGGACGAGGGAGGCGTCATCGTCCTCGACGACAGCGACGACGACGCGCCGCCGCCACCGGTCCGCCAGGGCGACGCCGGGCAGGGGTCCAGCAAGGGCGGCCACGTCAAGAAGGAGAAGGCCACCGACGACGACGAGGATGGCGGCGACGTCGGCGACTTCGCCGCGCTAAGCGACTTCTTCGCCCCTTAGTTGGGTTTTTTTAAATAACTTATGTAACGTTGAACATGTCGAATATATATCAAGTTTGTCGAACTTTAGCCGAACGTTTTGTCCAATTTGCCGAACTTTGCCGAATTCCGTTTTTTTTTCAAAAAAATACCCGCGTCTGGGGGCGACTCTGGGCGAGCGGGGCGAGCGGCTGGGAACCCGCTCGCCCCCACGCCGATTTTAGCGCCGGCTCGCCCCCAGGGGGCGATTTTACGCGCCCCCTGGGGGGCCAACGGCTGGATATGCTCTAACAACTGCGCACGCACACACGTACTGTGCATTGCGGTTTCGGTTCTTCGCGCGGCCGCTGAGATCGATCGATCCCTCCTCCTCTCTTTGCATGTCGTCACGGCGGTATCACATTATTTTACTGTGATTAAGAGCATCTCCAACAGCTGCCCAACGCGCGGCGCGCTAAAAACTACTTTGCAGCGCGTCCATCGTCTGATTTGGCGCGGCGGGCAGCGCTGGCTCCATCAGCCGCGCTAAAATGCAGCGCGCGCGTAGCTCCATCAGCGCGCAAAAACACAGCACGCGCGACTCGCCGACGCATGCCATATGTTGCATTTTGGACACAAAATAAATTTCAAACATTCAAAATACAATGAACATGGCATAATAATTTCACACAAACAAGTTGATGACTAAAAGTTCGTGCCCATAAGTTCAAATTCATGCCCACAAGATCATCCAACCAAGTTCAAAATGCAAACCAAGTTTATGACACAAACAAAAGGCACATCAACAATCAAGCCTCGTCCTCGTCTTCGTCCTCATCTTCCTCCGATTCATCCGACTCCTTCGAAGACGATTTTTCCTCCTCCTCTTCATCACTGTCGCGTGCCGCATCACGTGGAGCTCGGACGGTGTTGACAAGATCTTCAACGACATCTTCATGAGAAGGTGTGTGAGGCACACCGGAAGACATTCCGCCCATGGCGGCTGGAGGTGCACCATGCCTCCCATGAAAGACGCAAAACTCATGCCTCCCATGCCGGCCATGGCGCCCGGAGGTGCTCCAAAGCCACCCATGCCTCCCATAGTCTCCATGGTTATTCCTAAACAGAAGCAAAAAGCAAAAAACTAAAAATAAAATTGGGTTGCCTCCCAACAAACGCTTTTCTTTAGAGCCTTTTTAGCTAGGCATTGAGATTTCAATGATGCTCACAAGAAAGACAAGAATTGAAGCATAAAGAGAGCATCATGAAACATGTGACAAACATATTTAAGTCTAACATACTTCCTATGCATAGGCATCTTATAGGCAAACAAATTATCAAGGCAAGCAAGATCTAGCATATGCAAGGAAGCGGAAAGAAACAATAGCAATCTCAACATAACGAGAGGTAATTTAGCAACATGAAAATTTCTACAACCATATTATCCTCTCTCATAATAATTACATGTGGGATCATAAGAAAATTTAACAAAATAGCTATCACATAAAATATTTTCAACACAATCCACATGCATGCGAAGTTGACACTCTTCCAAAATAGCGGGATCAACATTAACTAAAGTCATGACCTCTCCAAACCCACTTTTATCAAAAATTTCATAAGATTGAATATTCTCCAAATATGTGCGATCTAAAGTTGACACTCTTCCAAACCCACTTTCAATATTATTGCAAACATTATTATCAATCTCATATTCATCATGAGGCTTAAATAAATTTTCAAGTTCATAAGAAGAATCACCCCAATCATGATCATTGCAACAAGTAGAGGATATAGCAAAACTAGCATCCCCAAGCTTAGGGTTTTGCATATTATTAGCACAATTGACATCAATAGAATTTATGATAACATCATTGCAATCATGCTTTTCATTGAAGGAACTACCAAGTATGGGTGCAATAGCAACGATCTCATGTTTAACATAATGAACTACAACAAATTCATCTTCATAAATATTGGCATCATGGCCACAAGAATAGAAAGCATCATGTTCATCAAGGGATATTTCAATCAAATCATCGGAATCATCATTATCTATAGATTCATGCGTATCACTATTTTCTTCCAAAGCAACGGTCATTCTCTTAATAAATTCTTTGGCATAGACATTATGAGCATAGTTTTCATAGCAATATTTAAGTATGTCAAAATTTTCAGATTCATATAGAGTAGTAGCATACTTTTCAATCAAAGAAGCAACTTCATAAGCACCCTTAAAAGCAACAAATTCTTCAATTTGTTCGATATCATAGTAACTATAAAGACCCTTTGCATAAGAAGATAAGATTTCATTATCATTAAACTCACATAGGTAGGGAAGGTGTTTTTAGGGTTCTTAGAGCAACAAGTAAAATCATGAATTTCACAAAGATTCCAAGCATAACACATCAATTTGTTTATTTGATTACATAAGAGTTTCCCTTTTTTAGACAAACGGTGACGCACAAAATGAGCATGCTCATCTAAAGATTTCCCATCAACTAGGCTAGTTGGGGTTTCAGCACGAGCGCATAAGGATCGAAGATGATCCAAGTAGAACACTTTAAGTGGATCCATATCAATAGATTTTTAGCAAGCAAAGATGCAAGCAAATAGAAGGCACATGGTAACACAAGCAAACAATAGATCTGGCGAGAAAAAGGCAAACGGAAAAGAGAGGGCGAATAAAACGGCAAGGGTGAAGTGGGGGAGAGGAAAACGAGAGGCAAATGGCAAATAATGTAATGCGGGAGATAAGGGTTTGTGATGGGTACTTGGTATGTTGACTTTTGCGTAGACTCCCCGGCAACGGCGCCAGAAATCCTTCTTGCTACCTCTTGAGCACTGCGTTGGTTTTCCCTTGAAGAGGAAAGGGTGATGCAGCAAAGTAGCGTAAGTATTTCCCTCAGTTTTTGAGAACCAAGGTATCAATCCAGTAGGAGGCCACGCACGAATCCCTCGCACCTACACAAACAAATAAATCCTCGCAACCAACGCGATAAGGGGTTGTCAATCCCTACACGGTCACTTATGAGAGTGAGATCTGATAGATATGATAGGATAATATTTTTGGTATTTTTATGATAAAGATGCAAAGTAAAGAAAGTAAAATAAATGGCGCTAGAAATAACTTGTTGACGGAAGATTAATATGATGGAAAATAGACCCCGGGGCCATAGGTTTCACTAGTGGCTTCTCTCAAGAGCATAAGTATTTACGGTGGGTGAACAAATTACTGTTGAGCAATTGACAGAATTGAGCATAGTTATGAGAATATCTAGGTATGATCATGTATATAGGCATCACGTCCGAGACAAGTAGACCGACTCCTGCCTGCATCTACTACTATTACTCCACACATCGACCGCTATCCAGCATGCATCTAGAGTATTAAGTTCACAAGAACAGAGTAACGCTTTAAGCAAGATGACATGATGTAGAGGGATAAACTCATGCAATATGATATAAACCCCATCTTGTTATCCTCGATGGCAACAATACAATACGTGCCTTGCTGCCCCTACTGTCACTGGGAAAGGACACCGCAAGATTGAACCCAAAGCTAAGCACTTCTCCCATTGCAAGAAAGATCAATCTAGTAGGCCAAACCAAACTGATAATTAGAAGAGACTTGCAAAGATAACCGATCATACATAAAAGAATTCAGAAGATTCAAATATTGTTCATAGATAAACTTGATCATAAACCCACAATTCATCGGTCTCAACAAACACACCGCAAAAGAAGATTACATTAAATAGATCTCCACAAGAGAGGGGGAGAACATTGTATTGAGATCCAAAAAGAGAGAAGAAGCCATCTAGCTAATAACTATGGACCCGAAGGTCTGAGGTAAACTACTCACACTTCATCGGAGAGGCTATGGTGTTGATGTAGAAGCCCTCCGTGATCGATGCCGCCTCCAGCGGAGCTCCGGAACAGGCCCCAAGATGGGATCTCACGGGTACAGAAGGTTGCGGTGGTGGAATTAGGTTTTTGGCTCCGTATCTGGTAGTTTGGGGGTACGTAGGTATATATAGGAGGAAGGAGTACGTCGGTGTGGCAACGTGGGGCCCACGAGGGTGAAGGGCGCGCCTGTGGGGGGGGGGGTAGGCGCACCCCCTACCTCGTGGCTTCCTGGTTGAAGCCTTGACGTAGGGTCCAAGTCCTCTGGATCACGTTCGTTCCGAAAATCACGTTCCCGAAGGTTTCATTCCGTTTGGACTCCGTTTGATATTCTTTTTCTGCGAAACTCTGAAATAGGCAAAAAACAACAATTCTGGGCTGGGCCTCCTGTTAATAGGTTAGTCCCAAAAATAATATAAAAGTGTATAATAAAGCCCAATAATGTCCAAAACAGAATATAATATAGTATGGAACAATCAAAAATTATAGATACGTTGGAGACGTATCACTTCTCCCATCCAAAAATCTAGATCGCTCCTCCATGCCCACCTTCCTCTCCTCCAAAGCCACCTTCCTCTCCTCGGCCGCCACCCTCCTCTCCTCGGCCGCCAACCTCCTCTCCTCGGCCGCGGCATCTTGGTTCCTTGCCATTTTCCTCACCTCGTTGGCTTCTTTTCTTGCCTTCACAATAGCTTCCATAGCATTTTTGAGCTCATCATCTCCTTTCCTCTTCTTCTTTTCTTTTGCGTCTTTCTTGGTTTCATCCGGTCGTTTTGGCTTCGAGTATGAAACCGAGTTGGGTGTGGGGCTTCTCTTGCCGTCATCACTTGATGCCTCCTCCTCCTCCTCATCATCATCCAACTCAATTGTTCGCTTGCGTTTGTTGCTCAAATCCAAATCATCTATATCATCACGCTTCTTCCATTTCTCATCATCCTTCAATACGTCATAGCAATGAGGCAAGGTAAATGGCCTTCCTTTCTTGATCTTCCCCTTCTTGGTCCTCTTCTCCTCTCCTTTGAACAAGTTTTGTGCAATATTGTACTACATGAAAACAAAAGAAGTTAGCACTCAAACACCAACAACAAGCATGATGAACATGGATGAAATGGCACTTGCTCTATCCTCATCATTAGTGCCACTTGGGTCCAACTTGTCAACCGCCTTTTGTGCGGCCGCCCACTTTTGACAATCCTTGTTGATTGTCGACCACCGGGAGCGAAGAGATCGATCGGAGCGGTCAAGTCCACTCTCGTTGCGAACATCAAAGTGTTCCTTCATCCGAAGCCAATAAGCATCTCTACTTTGATCACCTCCAACGGATGGATCCCTCGACACTTTCAACCAAGTATTGCATAGTAAGATGTCTTCAACGTTGGTGTAATTGCCTCCTCTTCCTTTCGGTGCGTCGACAATGCCCTCACCATCCTCGTCCACCTCGAACTCATGGTCATCGAAATGCTTGTCATTGGTTTGAGACCAATGCAAATTGTTGGAGCCAGCACCCATAGTTGACATGTATGCATCATCGTTGAGACTACAAAGTATATAGAACAATGCAAATAAGCTATCTATATGTATGCATTCAAAAAATAACAACAACAAAAAAGTTGGGGATTTTTTTACCTTTGAGGCATTTCCTCGAACACATTGTGCGCGCCGGCCGCCGACTCGACAAGTGAGCTCGCCGGCGCTTCGGTAGCGGCCTCGCCCGTCACACGCCCTGCAAGCTTCTTCCTCGACGCTTCGAGGTGCCGGAGCCGTCCGCCGCCTTGTTCTTCTTCGCGGATGCCTTACCCTTCTTCGGCCGCGCCGCATTTGGGAGCTTCGAGGGGGGGGGGCACGTGGCTTCACGGCGGGCGCCGGCGCGACGCCACCCGCGACTAAGGTCATCCGCGGCGGCATGAAGAGGCCGCGCGCGAGGCCGATGCTCGGAGGAGCTCCGGCGGAGGCGAGGCCAAAGCTCCCCGCGCTAGGGTTTGCGGCGGCGGCGGTGGAGGGGTCGCGGCTGTAGGAAGGGGTGAGGGGAGTGCCGGCGCGGGCGTCCATCAGGTCAATTCGCCGGCGCCGGCGCGTGTGGGGCGAAGGTGGCGCGGTGGAGAGAGTGCGGCGCGAGCGCTCGTGTGTGCCGAGCGCGGAAGCGGGCGCTCCAAATACACAGCGGGCGATGGCGATTCGGACCGCACGTTCAACTCTATATGCCGCGCGCGCGCGGTTAATACGCGCCCGTTGGAGCCCTTCTACCGACTGCGCGCGCTAAAAAGGATAAATTTGCGGCGCGACGCTTATTTAGCGCGGCTGTCGGAGATGACAAATCGTCGCACTTGGCATGCGACAGTGGACTTCCATGGCTATAAGTACACGCCAGATCTTCTCTCATTTTCCCTCATTCAGACGCATCCGAAAACTTCTGCTCATCTGTCTCGGCATTTTTGCCTCTCCTAGCTTCGTCTCACACTCTTAGTTGCCTAGCTTCGTCTCAGTTGCCAGCCTGGTCGTCTGATTTGTGCCATGGCCCATGGGAAGAGGTCTAGGCAACAGGCCGAAACAACCTCCGTCAGCCTCATGGACCTGGACGGCGGCGACATGGCGCGCATCCTCATGATCTTCTCCGGCCACCACAACACCCACGGTCACCACGACGTTGCCGGGCCTGCGTCGCCGGAGAGGGTGTTCGAGTGCAAGACCTGTAACCGGCGCTTCCCGTCCTTCCAGGCGCTCGGCGAGCACCAGGCCAGCCACAAGAAGCCACGACTGGCTGACGGTGAGCCGCCCAAGCCCAAGGTGCACGGCTGCTCTATGTTAGCCTTAATCTTGACTTGCAGGACGTGGCTAAGCTGATCCGGTGCTTGTAGGCTGTTAGTGCATGGCGTGCATGCGGCCGTGGCGAGTGGACCAGCTGAGTCCTGGTGCCGTGTGAGCCGTAGTGGTAGTTAGTGCGTGTGTATGCGAGTCAGCGCGTGTGTGCGTGGCCGCGTTGTGTGGTTAGCGAGGAGAGCGCGAGGGTAATCGCGCTGGGCGCTGGACCCGGTCGCATCCGGCCATGTGTGTGCGCGGCGGGTGCGGGAGCCGTGGAGCGCGGAGCGTGGGGAGTGGGGCGAGTAGGCGCGCCGTAGGCGCGGCGTGGCACGCGTGCGCGCGTGCGTATAAGGTCTCCCCCGGACCCTGTGTAATCGTTGAGGCGTACGAATTCGTGCTCGTGGAAGTGGCGTTCGAGCGCGGAAAAGAACCCTCCCGTGTCCACTGTCTTCTTCCTTCCTCCCTTCTTCTGCTGGTTCGGCCTAGAGAAAGAAGAGAGAGGAGAGCTAGGCTAGCCACGGTTCCAACAATTGGTATTCAGAGCCACGAAGTTCGAGGGGCGGCCGTGGCGTGCGACGGCGTCCGCGGTGCGCGGCGGACATGAAGGTCTTGGCAACGGCGCGCGACGAGCGCGTGGCGTCGGCAATGCGCGGCGAGTCCACGGCGGTGTGGCGTGCTGCCGGGCGCGCGGCGAGCCCGTGGCGTCGGCAACGTGCGGCGAGTCCACGGCGGTGTGGCGTGATGCCGTGCGTGCGACGAGCAGCGGCGGTCGCGGAGACGAGGAGGTCGCGGAGGACTTGCGTGGTGTCGCAGAGGCCGCGACTGCTCGGCGCAACGACCGTGGAGGCGCCGCGCTGCGGTTGACGGCGCAGCGGTGCAGGGCAATAAGCCGCGGCGGCGAGCCGGGCGCGACCGGTGCGTGTTATGGGTGCGCACTGGACGCGTCGGGACCGCGGGAGCGCGACGGGTGCGCCGGCCGGGGAGTGCGTGGCGTGGCGAATGCAGCGGAGGAGTGACCGCGTCGGGGCGCTGGACTCGGGCCGTGGCGACTGCGTGCGTGCGTGTCGTGTACACGAGCTTGGGAGCGCGGAACGTGGGGTGCTGCTCGGCGGAGGCCGCAGCGGCGCGGCGCGACGGTCGTGACAACGACGACCACGACGACGAGAGCTACAACGACTACGACGATGAACAAGTCAAGATTAGGGGGGACAATGTTAGCCTTAATCTTGACTTGCAGGACGTGGCTAAGCTGATCCGGTGCTTGTGGGCTGTTAGTGCATGGCGTGCATGCGGCCGTGGCGAGTGGACCAGCTGAGTCCTGGCGCCGTGTGAGTCGTAGTGGTAGTTAGTGCGTGTGTGTGCGAGTCAGCGCGTGGGTGCGTGGCCGCGTTGTGTGGTTAGCGAGGAGAGCGCGAGTGTGACCGCGTTGGGCGCTGGACCCGGTCGCATCCGGCCATGTGTGTGCGCGGCGGGTGCGGGAGCCGTGAAGCGCGGAGCGTGGGGAGTGGGGCGAGTAGGCATGCCGTAGGCGCGGCGTGGCACGCGTGCATAAGGTCTCCCCCGAACCCTGTGTAATCGTTGAGGCGCATGAGTTCGTGCTCGTGGAAGTGGCGTTCGAGCGCCGGAAAAGAACCCTCCCGTGTGCAGTCGAGAATGGACTTTTAGGTCCCGGGTGCCTGGGCACCCGTTTATCATCACCGTCCATGCAAAACAGGAGTCTCAGGGATCTGTGCGCGCACTGCAATGGTGTTTGAATTAGCATACCTACATCAAACAGTAACACTAGGCTAAATGTATTGCAGCTGCCTAGGTTGTATAGGCTCCATCGACTGATTTGACCACACAACTTTAGCATCGAATCTTACTTCACCCAAATTAGATTCCAGTGCATGCTACTTCCGCGCATGCACACACTATGCAAGGGCATGACTAGTCACATCTGAGAACTCTGCCCACGTTTCTATGGTCAAAGTTTTACAGCATTGATGCGTCGCCAGCTTAGAAAAATGTTGTTGTACCTATGAGCCGCGCGGGGCGCTGCTAGCGTGGCGTCAAACTATACGACCGAACAAGCATTCGTGTCTGTTCTCCATTTTATCTTTTGTTGGGTTTACTCTGGCATGAAGGAACGCGAACAAACCGTCTATGAAGAACATGTTTCTGGCATGCGTTACACAGCACGGTCAAAAACAGTGATCGTCAGCCTCGACCTCGACCTCGGGCCGAGAGGGGACGGCAAGAAGAAGACAACGGCGGTGGTGGCCGAACAGATGATCGAGGCAAATTTGACAAATTTGATCTATAGACGAAATCAAATCACAGAATGAACTATCCATGAAACTATTTCACGCGGCTGACCTTTTTGTGTGACGCCCGACACGAAGGCGCCACACTACACTGTGCAACGCCTCATAGATAGGCGCTACACGGCCAGCGTCGCACCCGTGTGATCAGAAAATTACTAAGTCAGTGTGCAGCGCCTGAGAGCTAGGCGCGCCTAGCTCCCAGCCGTTGCACTAGTGCAGCGCCTAGATTCCAGGCGTTGCAATAGTGCAGCGCCTGAGAGCTAGGCGCCACGGGTCAGCCGCGTGAAATAGTTTCACAGACAGTTCATTCTGTGATTTGATTTTATCTATAGGTCAAATTTATCAAATTTGCCGATGATCGACCTGAACATGCCGGCTCTGGCACTGGAGGAGGAGGAGCTTGCCGATCGTGCCAAGCTGGGTCTCGCCGCGGAAATGCAGTTTCCCGTGGTGGTCGACTTCCGACGTTGAAATCAACACAAGATATTTACGTCGCCAGAGCCTTCGTCGCTACACCATGCATGCCCGGCCGTGCAGCAGGCGCATGACGAACTGCCTGCGCTGACGCCTGTTCACGCAGACGCGGGCAATCAAGAGCCAGCTCCGCCGGTGTGGGAGAGGTCGTGCCCCAAGCGGATGTGCTGAACTGCTGTCCCCGGCACGTTTTCTGGTGAAGCCGGTGTCCACCGTCAAGGACAAGGAGGAAGCGGACCTGACTCTTCTGCTGCATATCTACTCCTGCATCACCAACAGAGCAGCTCCTGATTTTTCTGAAATAATAGCATAGCTATGTTACATGCAAATAACGGTTACATCGTCTATAAAAAAAGATACCATTTCATCTAAAGGCTCCTCAAACCGAGATTTTCGCAAACTAGCCATGGGCAACCTTATTCGCTTTTCTATTACCATGTTGAAAACTAATGAAAGAAAAATGACAAGCCAAAAAGTAGCAACCATCGAAAACCGCCGCCGCCACTCCCGCGGACCGTCCTCCATTCTTCATTATATCAATGACTTCCACATTATTAGAGTTAATAACAAGGCGATTACATCCTTTTTTGTGCGAGATAAACCAAATTTTAGAGCCAAAACTTCCGATGCCAGAACATTAGCACACCAATCAATTTTTCAATTTCCACCAACAATGTTTTTTTCTTTATCATCTCCGAGTGCCCCCTAGCCCTAAGTAGGTTGTGATCAAAAGACGCATCCACATTTAACTTAACAAAACCCCTAGGCCTAGGAGGTTTACTCCACCCCCTTTTTACTGATAGTATTATAGGTGAGTGAGCATTCACAAAATTTACGGTTATAGTACGAATTCTCATAGAGATCTGGCTCACATCTTGAGGATTTTCTTCATGAACCAACTTACGTCTATCCCACCATAAATACTAAGTGATAATGACGAACAATTCTCGAACATTCTATGTGCCGAAATAGATAAATCCTGGTCCAACATAAGAAGCAAGAATTCAAGGACTGCCTCTCCCACACGATCAATAGCACAAACTTTGTTAATCACCTCGTGCAATCCCAAATTATTCCAAACTTCCTTTGTTTTCTTTTTAAATGAAACACCAAGCATTCCATTAACCTATGGTCGTAGCGGAATCGCCGGCTGCACGGGTTACATCGGCGGGAAAATTCATGATCCACAAAGTATAGTCACTACGAATTTCCCTAGCACCAAGAGGGGAAAACTGAACTTGGTACTTGATGAACCCCAGAAGGAGGTGGAACTTTGCTTCTCTGAACAGAGTGCCCAAGGTCGATCTGTCATTTGCATCGGAGCTCACTGCTTGCTTCAAGTTTATGCACTCTGTCTCAAAAATGACCCTGCCCATTCCAAAGTTCTCTGAAAATTCAATCGCCTTCAGATGTGCAATACTTTCAACATGGATCGGCTCAGAAAAATTGCTGAGAGGACCGGCTGCTGCAAACAAAATGTCTCCCTCTGGTGCTCTTGCTATGCAAACCCATCCTCCTGACCCAGTGGTCTGGTTGTAAGCTCCGTCGACATGCACCTTGACGAAATCATCCGGCGCGCCCTCCACTTACTGGTGTTCGTAGTCTGAAAACTCGGCTGTGGTGAAAAGAACAAGCCCCATTCTGCCACTTGGAGGGAAACTTGAGAATAGAAAACATCAGTTCCTTTGCTTTCTGACAAAGAAACAACACGTTCTTTGTATCTTCTAGCCCATTTGAACAGGATGGGCATGTGGGCGAAATTTCCATGTGTCTATGACAAGTGTAACGCGACACGGATGTAGCGTTCGCCAAATAAAAATTTTACCTTCGCCGGGCATGATAATTTCCAAATCTTACCCTAAATGGATAGACATTGATTCGCCCCATGCCATTAGTATATTACAGTTTCCTCCCATTTCGTTGGTTCCATTCTGCAAATAAGCTGATCGAACAGTGAACAACCCACTTTTTGTATAACTCTAAGCAATGAAGTCTGACATGCTATGCATAGGAAGGCGAATTGAGAGGACTCGATGAGCATCTATTGACCATAATGTTTGTCTCACTAAGTCTTCATCCTAAAAGGTTTGTGACTGGATCAATAAGATTCGATACTTTTGACAGAATGTGCTTCCTCCTCTAGGAGTAATGATTTTTCTATTTCCACAGTTCGTAATACATGCATCTTTCCAAATTTCTATATTTTGTCTATTTCCAGCTCGCCAAATATAGTCATTTTTCAGTGATATAACTCCCACCATAATGCTTTGCCAAGTAAAAGAGGAACTCTTTTTTAAACTTGTATTCATCATATCACCATCAGGGAAATATTTAGCTCTCAAGATAGGGACATATAAAGAATCAGGGTTGTCAAAAAGACGCCACACTTGTTTAGCTAACAATGCCAGATTGAAACGTCCCTCCAACATATGATGTATGTGCAAACAATTTATATATGAGTTTACATCTGTTGTAAAATGCATCACCAACTGATGCAAAATATACATTACTTGGGTGCACATTTTACATCTAGATGTAAAATGCAGCCGCGCCACGCCAAGCCCAACTGCCACCGGAAACTTCTATCGCATGACCGCCTTGCCTCCCACCACACCACGCCACTGCACCACCCGCCCACCGGCCCCGCCGTCGCCAGATCCGGCCTTCCCACCCCCGTCGTCATGGGGTCCACCGCTTTTCCGCCGCCGTCGTGCCGACCCCGATTTGAAGCATCTTTGTCTCCACCGGTGCCCGCACAACCTCTGCCTCCATCTTCCGATAGTCTCCCTATGACTCTGCCGCTTCCCCACCAGCGCACGCCTCGACTTCGGCCTAATCGAAACCGCTCGGCCGCCGTCGTGTCGCCGCTCAGTTTGAAGAATCGTCGCCGCCGGCTTACAACCTCTCCTCCATCTTCCGATAGACTCCCTGTGACTCTGCCGCTTCCCCACCAGCACACGCCTCGACTTCGGCCTAATCGAAACCGCTTGGCCGTCGTTGCATCGCCGCTCAATTTGAAGAATCGTCGTCGCCGGCTCACAACCTCCATGACTCCGTTGGTCGTCTCCCTGCGACTCTGACTTCCGATTCCAAGCCGCACCCGCAATGCCGCCGAAGCACTAGTTTTACATCATCTATTGAAACATTAGTTTTACATCATCTGTTGGAGTTGGCCCTTTTTTTATGATGTAAAAATCACTTTCTGGTGATATAAAATTTACATCTAATACTTTTTGATGATGTATTTTACATCATCAGATGCTCTTACCGACAATCAAAGCCCTTTGATTAGTCTAGGCAAATTTTTCCCAGAACACCCTCTAACAAATACGCCTAATTTGAAGTCCAAATTTGGTTCAAAAGTTGCAACTTACCAGAAAAAACAATCTACAACAACTACAGAAACAATTATAAACATACTCATATGAGTCCAATGTTCAATTTCCACCCAAATCTAGGCAGCAAATGCTGAGAAAATAACATGTGAACTTTCTGTCCGGCAGCGATTCAAGTTATGGCCAAAAAAGTGAACTGCCTGCATTCATCACGCATCTCAAAGAATCACCGTCAAGTACCTTCTGCTTTATGTCTGAATACGTAACAATCTATTGACTTTGTGCAGTACTGTATCTGGACTTCCCACAGGCACAGGTCCGGTAGTTGATTGGTTCGAAAAAATGCTAGGTATTATGCTAGTAGATCTCATCCAGCGGGAGGTAGACCCTGGAGCTGATGTCAGTTGCATTATACAGTAGTTTTCTGTGAGCTACCCAAGTCAGCTGAGCGGAGTGACCATACTATAATTGCCAGGGGCATTGTTGACTTGGCAGGCAAGAGTTGTTTACACAGCTCTATTAGTTGACTTCACGCGAGGCTTGGCCCCAAGAGCTGTGATTTCTGGGACTCGCGTACTGCTCGTTCTGGATCATACACAATGCTACTCAAAAGTCAGAATACACGAATATCCTCAGACTGATTCCCTTGATGGCTTCAGGTTGAACCCCCAATCCTTGATATAGAATGCAGGTCAGCTGGCCCCTGATCATCTCCGCAGGATGTTTAAATACTACAGTCGGGGACGAAGACATAGCCCAAAGAACCAGTAACACGGTGACACTAACACCCCCATTATTAAAGAGGCCAATATGGCTTTGCATCTACACTTGTCAAGCCTCCCGCATCTATAGTAGCAGTGCGTGCTGCGTGCAGATCACAGGAGGAACCGAGACTCCCGCATCGATATGTTTTATCTCAGGGCAATGATAGGCGCCGGTCGACCGGCCAAATTTCGGCCGGTCGCCGCGCAGCCGTCTGATTAGTCCATCCAGAGCCGTCTGATCTTGTAAAAAACGTCTTTTTATACCTGCCTGGTCAACGCCCTATCAATGAAAAAAAACCCTCTCCTACTCCAACCGACAGGCACGATTTGTCGCCGTCAATGCGCGTGTGCACTCCGGCGAGTGCGGCAGCGCCCCAGCGTCGACCCTCCTCGCAGCATCCCGCGCTCGTCAAAAAGCTCGTCAGCACCCTTGATGGTCGCTGTCCGCACTGCTTAGCAACCCCCAATCCTCCAACTCTTATTCCCACGGGCATGAAACAGCAGAAATCATCATGAAAATAGGGATGTAGCAAATCTACAAACCGATAGTAGCAAAAATCCTAAACGGTGGTAACAAAATGGTGCACTGGTTCCAGCAAAAATAAAAAACATGGTAGCAAATTTTGGGTTGGTTTCCAGCAAAAAAACGACGATAGTGGTTGCAAAGTGGTACATAGGTTCCAGCAAAAAACTAAAACCATGGTAGCAAAGTGATACATAGGTTCCAGCAAAGAAAACCCTAGCAGCAAAAATAAGCTAGTTCCAGCAAAACTTGAAGAGGGTGGTAGCAGAAATTGGGGTTGGTTCCAGCAAAATGAAGAACTGTTTCCAGCAAAACTTAAAGACCGTGGTAGCAAAAATTGGGGTTGGTTCCAGCAAAAAGAAGAACCGGTTCCAGCACTACTTGTGCTGATTGCAGCACGGCCACGCGTCGGTTGTAGCACCTCGCCGCACCGGTAGCAGCACCACGGCGACGTAGTAGCAGCAGCGACGAGCGCCGGCTAGCAACGGCCACTGCGCGCACGAAATCCTCGTGGGCTACTGCTTGTGCAGCACCGGCCAATACCCCGCTGAGTGCTCGCCCATGCAGCAAAGAAAGCAATGGAGAAGGTCGCAACGGAGTAGAGGTTGGATCGCATGGGGAGCTCGTCGGAGGAGTAGCAGACGGGATCTGTAGGAGAGGATGGGACCTGCAGCTTGGGAGATGGGGGGCGATGGAGATGGCTATTTTTGTTTCGTATTGGATATGAGGGGAGCTGTGTGGAGAAAGAAGAGAAGGAAAAGAAATGAGTTGGGCGCTGTGTGTGGAGGAGAATGAGCGGTCTCGTTCTTGTCCTTCTCTTCTTTCTCCACACAGCTCCCCTCATATCCAATACGAAACAAAAATAGCCATCTCCATCGCCCCCCATCTCCCAAGCTGCAGGTCCCATCCTCTCCTACAGATCCCGTCTGCTACTCCTCCGACGAGCTCCCCATGCGATCCAACCTCTACTCCGTTGCGACCTTCTCCATTGCTTTCTTTGCTGCATGGGCGAGCACTCAGCGGGGTATTGGCCGGTGCTGCACAAGCAGTAGCCCACGAGGATTTCGTGCGCGCAGTGGCCGTTGCTAGCCGACGCTCGTCGCTGCTGCTACTACGTCGCCGTGGTGCTGCTACCGGTGCGGCGAGGTGCTACAACCGACGCGTGGCCGTGCTGCAATCAGCACAAGTAGTGCTGGAACCGGTTCTTCTTTTTGCTGGAACCAACCCCAATTTTTGCTACCACGGTCTTCAAGTTTTGCTGGAAATGGTTCTTCATTTTGCTGGAACCAACCCCAATTTCTGCTGCCACCCTCTTCAAGTTTTGCTGGAACTAGCTTATTTTTTTGCTGCTAGGGTTTTCTTTGCTGGAACCTATGTATCACTTTGCTACCATGGTTTTAGTTTTTTGCTGGAACCTATGTACCACTTTGCAACCACCATCGTCGTTTTTTGCTAGAAACCAACCCAAAATTTGCTACCATGTTTTTTATTTTTGCTGGAACCAGTGCACCATTTTGTTACCACCGTTTAGGATTTTTGCTACTATCGGTTTGTAGATTTGCTACATCCCTATTTTCATGATGATTTCTGCTGTTTCATGCCCGTGGGAATAAGAGTTGGAGGATTGGGGGTTGCTAAGCAGTGCGGACAGCGACCATCAAGGGTGCTGACGAGCTTTTCGACGAGCGCGGGATGTTGCGAGGAGGGTCGACGCTGGGGCGCTGCCGCGCTCGCTGGAGTGCACACGCGCATTGACGGCGACAGATCGTGCCTGTTGGTTGGAGTAGGAGAGGTTTTTTTTTCATTGATAGGGCGTTGACCAGGCAGGTACAAAAATACGTTTTTTGCGAGATCAGACGGCCCTGGGTGGACTAATCAGACGGCTGCGCGGCGACCGGCGCCTATCATTGCCCATTCTCGAAGCACACTTGAGCGTACCAGGTACGCACGATCGCCCTGAATCGGACGGGTCGCGGGCGATCGGCGCGAGTTTGCGCTGGCAGTCCGGAGGGAAACGTTTCCCTTTATCTCAATGGCTTCGGGCGAGAGAGTTTCTTTCGAGCTCATCATAAAAGAACAAAAGCAGTCACATTTCCAGTGCACATAAACCAATGCTCATGTTGCAGTCAGATATACAACCCCAGTTATCTACACCTACACTCTACAAGGACACTTCCTCCTCATCAAGGGGAAAAGAATGAACTTAGGGGATTTCTAACCGATCCTTTATAACCGATTTACTCCGCTAACTGACACCTAACCGATCCCTTATCCGTCGTATGGGAGTAAAAATTTTACTCCCTCCCAAAAAATCTTCCTAAATTTACTCCACCATGCGGCAGCTGAGTAAAAGTTGCGCCTCTCCCTTGCGTCGCCCCCGCCCCTGCACTTTCGTTGCCGCGACTCCCGGCGACCCCCCGCCGGCCCCGCCGCTACCTCGTTGTCTCCCCCGCTCTTCGCCGCCCTTTTGCCCGACGTCGAGCCCGTTCGGCCCCGTCACTGTCGCCGGAATTAGGTGAACCGCGGCCGCCGTCGCCATTGTTGATTCATCTAATTGCTTCGTTGTTTCTTCTTTTTCTGTCGGCTGCCGCATCTCACGTTGATTGCACACCGCTGCAGGTCATTCACTCTTGTTATTTCATGTCTGTTTGGTCAGAATGACACCGGCCGGCCGGTGCACCACCACCGCACCGCAATTGTTCGACGAATTGGCTAGGTGAGTTTTTTTTATCATTTCTTTGTGAACCGAGCCGTTTGGATTGAACCTAACCGTTTGAACTGTAGATGAAGGGGTTGAGGAAGATGGCTTTGGAGGACTCGTCATCATCCGAAGAGGAAGAAGACGACGATGATTTTGAAGGATCTTCGGATGTGCCATTCATTCTCTGGTTTGCCTGGTTCTCACAATGACTTGAATGTGTTGTTGAGATCACCGCTGTTTTCTAGGCTTATTAAAGGTGAAGCTCCTGCTTGCAACTACTCGGTCAACGGGCACAACTACTCGATGGGTTACTACCTTGGGGATGGCATCTATCCACCATGGGCCACCTTGGTCAAAACAATTCCATGTCCAAAAGGTAACAAAAACATTCACTTTGCCCACCGTCAAGAAGCTGCTAGGAAAGATGTTGAGAGAGCCTTCGTTGTGCTTCAGAAGCGCTTTGCAATTGTTCATGGCCCTGCCGAGTACTGGAACTCCAAGGTTCTATGGCGGATCATGACTTACTGCACCATATTGCATAGCATGATCATTGAAGACGAGAGAGATATGCCTGAGAACTTTCGGTACATCACCGACGGGACTCCGGTTGAGCCAGAGTATGATACGAACAGGATATTGGCATTCCTTGAGGAGCATCGCAAGATCGAGAACCATCAAGTTCATTCTCAGCTCCAACAAGATCTTGTTGAGCATCACTGGCAACGTCTTAGTGAGTCCTAGTTGTCCTATCACATGCTATTTGCTACATTTTCGGCGTGTTTAAATTTGAATAATTCGGTTTGTAAACTATATCCATGATTTGCTTGAACATTTAAATTTATGTTTAGTTTCTATATGTGTGTGCTAATAGCTAGTTGCAATTTATACTAGAATTGCAAAGTTTAGAAAAACAAAAATTTACTCCGTTGTATATAGGGGGTCGGCTAGGTCCGGCCAAAACTTAGTGGAATACTCCACTAAGCTTTTACTCCACCGGATACTTCACTATTTTTAGGGGATTGGTCAGAAATGTCCTTATCTTCTTGTGCAAATGTCAGCCCAACAGTAATCCAGCCAAATGTTCCAGCTCTTCGATGCATTTTTTTTTTCATTATTTATGACTCTATTAAGTTTATTTCTCACCATTTCAGAGTATAGAAGCGTTCTCTGGAACAAGGAATAGTATGCAAGCATTAGACTCCTAACTGAATAGTTCTATACCCGTTTTATTTGGTGTCTCCTACCTTCAGTGCCCTGCGTGACGCCAATGAAAGGCTAGGTCGGTGCACTTTGGCTGCTGCGAAGGGTAGGGCTCCTAGCCTATTTGTAATTTTTTTTCATAAATAAAACTAATTTTAAGAGGCAACTCTTGGCTCATCGATCGTGCCACTACTCGGCACTCAACAGAGAGACGTGTCAACCCCATCTTATGCCGCTGATAAGTGCATTAGGTGATCTTATAATCCAACTTGTTATTTTTTAGATTAACCCAACTTGTTATTAGGAGTACAAAGTCCGTATTTGTGAGAGTCTAAGGCCTATTTGGTTCAGAAACAATGAGTCTGGACGATTTTGATTCCTGTACATAGCCTGTTTCATTTTATACGATTATACAAAGAATATGATTTTTTTACTTGAGTAATAATAGAACAATTGCCACTTTAGACAAGAGATTACCATGAGCAGTGCAACTGTTCATGTGCTCTGTGGATCACTACCAAGGGGCGGGAAAACGTGGAGATGAACTTTGTTCGCATTATTCAGAAAAAGTATGCGACATGCAGCTTAACACTAGGACGAACTCTGAGTTGAGCTACCCCCTAATCCAACTGCCCGAACAACTTGGCCTTGGCACCAATAATTTTTTGTTGGAAAAAGACGTCACTGCCTGCGTACGAGCGCAGGCTTTCTCTTCTCGCACTCCGCAACCACAAGCCACATTACAATAGTAGCACAAGTTGTCCGAACATGCAATGTGTCAGTGCGTGCTCACAAGTTTTTCTTTTTCCTTCCATAAAGCACCCGCGGGTCTCTTTGATTCGCATGATTGTGAAAATGCAAGAATAAAAATAATGTCATGCCCATCTAGTCCTACAAGATTCTAATTTGTTTGATAACATCACAAAAGAAAAAAAAACAAAGAATTCTCTCGAAGAGGTTTAAGTGAAAGCAATTCCTAAGAAATGTAGTACAAAGGAATCCATAGTAAAATTCTTATAGGGTTCAATCATATAAGGACCAATACAAAAAAATTGAAGGATTTTAATCCCTCAAAATTTATATGGAAATCATTTGAATCAAATAGACTATAAGTAAATTAGACTCATGGAGCACATGGTCGGAACAAACATTTCGCTTCTCTTACAAATCTATAACAAGTTAACAACTATTGCAAAAAAGGTAGAAATGGATCAACACAAGGAAAAAACCAAAAAACCGTGGATATGGACCTCCACCTCGACAAACTCTAAATCTTGGAATTCAAGTTATACAATAGAAAGAACATTCCATCTTGTTATTGGGATATTTGTAAAGACAAATCCAACGTCTGAACCACGGGAAGAGGCTAGAGAGGTGGTCGAGTCATGCGGATTGCCATGATCTGTGAACTGTTGCGAGGTAGTCGGGTCATGTGGTGTTGCAACTTCATGGCATGTGACGGGTGTCATTGCAGCGATAGTGAACAGTGGTGTGCACAAATTGCATAGGGTGTGACATGCAATCAGAAGTTCGGCCAACATTGTTGGTCTCGTGTCATGTGGCCAACAAGGTTGTTGTTGTTGGCTTTGGTTTTTGGTTTATGATAGATGAATACAACTATTGCTTGTATTATGTTTAGCACAGGGTACATGGCTATATATATTTGTACAAACCGACTTAGACTAGATATTGCAAACCGACTTGGACTAGGAAACTTGTGATCCAAGGAATAGTCTAACATCCCCCGCAGTATCAACATGAGGCTTGATGACGTTGAGACTGGAACATATGTCTTGAAATGGCTTAGTAGCAAGTCCATTGGTGAAGATGTCAGCAAATTGAGCCATAGTAGGAACATGGAGCACCCGAACTTGTCCAAGAGCCACCTTCTCTTGAACAAAGTGAATATCAATCTTAATGTGTTTGGTCCGGTGATGCTGAACATGATTTCCAGACATGTAAACAGCTGAAATATTATCACAATATACAATAGTAGCCTGCTCAATCGGTCGGTGCAGTTCTGAGAGTAATTGACGAACCCAGATAGTATCAGCGACAACATGTGCCACAGCACATACTCAGCTTCAGCGGACGAGCGGGAGACCGTAACCTGTCTTTTTAAGGACCAAGAAATCAAATTGTTACCCAGAAAAACACAAAAACTGGATGTGCATCATCGAGTGTCTGGACAACCAGCCTAGTCCGCATCAAAGTATGCGGTGAGAGAATGAGGAGTGGACTTATTGATGTGAAGACCATGATCAAGAGTACCTTTCAAATACCTAAGAACACGTTTGACATGATTATAATGCGGAAGACGTGGATCATGCATATGGAGACATGCTTGTTGAACAACAAAGGAAATTTCAGGACGAGTGATAGTGAGATATTGGAGAGCCCCGGTTAGACTATGGTACAGAGTAGGATTATGGAAAGATTCACCGTCAGCTGATAGTTTGAAACTGGTATCAATAGGGGTGCGAGAGGACTGACAGTCAAGCATGCCAACACGATTAAGAAGATCAGGAGTATACTGACGTTGGGAAAGAAAAAGGCCAGAAGAATCATGAAGAACAACAATGCCAAAAAAGTGATGGCCAAGATTAGTCATAGAGAATTCAGAACGAAGAAGGGTAATAATATGATCTAAAAAGGTTTGAGAAGATGCAGAGAGAATGATGTCATCTACATAAAGAAGGAGGTAGGCAGTTTCGGAATTGTGGTGGTACACAAAGAGAGAAGTGTCAGAAAGGGAAGAAGTGAAACCTATCGTTTGGATGAAAGAAGAGAAACATTGAAACCAGGCTCGTGGAGCTTGTTTGAGACCATAAAGAGATTTCTGGAGAAGACATACATGATTTGGATAGGAAGGATTTTCAAAATCAAGAGGTTGCTGACAATAGACGGTCTCTTGAAGAGAACCATGGAGGAAAGCATTTTTTACATCTAGTTGATGGATGGGCCATGCGGAGTAAATAACAATGCTAAGAACAGTACGATTGGTGTTGGGCTTGACAACAGGAGAGAATGTTTCATCATAATCAATGCCATGTTGTTGAGAGTAACCACGACAGACCCAGCAGGCTTTATAGCGGGAGAGGCTCTCGTTAGAGTGGAATTTTTGGCAAAAGACCCATTTGCCAGAAACGATATTTGTATTGGAAGGACGAGGAACTAACTGCCAAATATTGTTTTGAATTAAAGCATCATATTCTTCTTGCATGGCAGCAGCCTAGTTCGGATCAAGAAGAGCAGTTTTGTAAGTTCTGGGGATGGAAGGGAGAGATGTGGTAGCATGTAGGTTGAGGCGATCTGTGGGCTGACGAAAATCTGATTTGGCACGAGTACGCATGCCATGATCATTGACAGGGGCGACGGTATAGGAACAGCTTTAGCTGGTAGGATGGAAATGGGGTGTCTGGTGACGGTGTCCTGGACTAGGAGGTACTCACCACGTCGTCTCCCGATCAGTTGGATTGGGCCGAGGACCCCCATGGCCGTTTACTCATGGGCCAGTTCGGACAGCCGATGACATACATGAGGAAGATTCCACAAGACTTGGTGATCAAGACAAGGACTCCTCTCCACCGACGTATTCGACTAGGACTCTTGTTATCCTAGGCCTCCGGTACATTATATAAGCCGAGGCCAGGCTAGTCGATAGGGGATTATGACATTATTCATCATACCCTTAGGTTTTAGACCACAACATATGATCTCGAGGTATATCAACTCTTGTAATCTTTATATTCATCAAGATCAATCAAGCAGGAAGTAGGGTATTACCTCCATGAAGAGGGCCCGAACCTGGGTAAACACCGTGTCCCTTGTCTCCTGTTACCCATCGATTCCAGATCCATAGTTTGGGACTCCCTACCCGAGATCTGCCGATTTTGACACCGACAATGGTGCTTTCATTGAGAGCTCCGCTGTGAGATCAAAGAAGGATCAATGGCTTGTCTGTAGATTAACTGCGACGTCGGCATCTTCGTCACCGGCTTGGCTAGTCACCTTGGTTCGACCGAGGACTGCACTCCGCGTCAGATCGTCATGTTCGGACAATGACCTTCATCATCAACTCCGATCTCTCTTTAGATCATGGAGGGGGAATCATTCATGGAGCCCGGGGGCTCAACGTCAACATTGCCCTTGAGCGACCGTGCTATTTTTCTGAACAGCGAACTTGTATCCGCCGCCACCGCCTCCTTGAGTGTTATTTTAACGATTGCTTCAGTGGAATTGTGCAGAATTAAGTCTACAACAACCATGCAAAATTTCGTCGAGTTTCGATGGGGAAATCTTCGGCAATCTACAATATAACGGAGCCCTGTCAAATCTGGACGGGAATCTGGACGATTTTAGGGCGTGGTCTCCAGAGCCCAGCTCGGAGGTCCTTTGGAAGATCCAACCGTTCATCTGCTGTGCAATTCCCATATCTACCATCCCTCAAAATTTCAACTCGATCCGGCGGTTCAAACTCCGGGAACCTTCCGATAAGTGGACCAATTTTCTCATCTGTTTTCTACGCGAATACGGATCCGACCCGAATTCATGTTTCTTTATGAACGTGATATTGGACAACCTTTTTAAAGGAATTTTCTTCTAGGGTATTGTGCGTTGTTCTTAACACGTGCCCATAAAATGTTAAGCCTTCTCTGAGGTACTCTTCACCATCACGCGGGTGTCAAACCAGACATTGCTCCACGGCTGCCGACCTGCGCTAGACACGTCGTCGCTTTGTTGAGCCGAGCAAGAGTTCGGCATCGCGAAGGATAAATCATCACCAACATCACCGCCCCATGGGTTACACGGAGCGGGCACACCGGCGTCGCCGCACGGTCACTTCATCAAGCCGGCATTGACCACGTCACGAGTTACGACCTGCATTGGCATGGCCGCACTGTTGCTTCTTCAAGCCAATGTCCATCACGCCGACCTACTTCGACTCATTGGCTGACATCGAGGCTTCGACACCTCAGCTGGACCGAGGGCTTTGCTATTTCTTCATTAACATGCTCTGGTGACTTCGGCATCACCGGCCGACCAGCTTCGACACATCGTCTGGCATGGTGGCTACAACGTCACCTTACCGACCTGCTCCATCACCTCGTATGGACCGGGGGCTTCGCCATCTCTTCATCAACCTACTCCGGAGACTTTGGCGTCACCAGCCGACCGGCTTCATCACATTAGCTGGACCGGGGGCTTTGCCTCGGCGAGCAAACCTTTGCCAGCATCGCCATGTCCTCGCTTCATCGCCCATCAGGCAATGGGTGTGCGGATCGAGTCCCAATTTTGGGAGTCACCTTTCTTCGGATTGCTACAACAAATAAATCAGGTGCTATTAATCCTACTAATTTTTGCTTGTTTGGGTTTATTTTTCCCGAGGAATTATTACTCTGGTTTGTTCCATCATCTGTACACAGGTCTATCAAATGGTTGCCGCATTAACGATGGTCGCGTGGTGGTTTGGTCAGTTTTCGTACGCAGTTCGGCGAACGCCGCATCCGGATCTCGGACCAACCTATGAATTCAGGCTTTGCCACGCCTTTACCGCATCACGCCGACGCCCTCCATCGACATTGACTTCGGCGCCAGGCCTCATATCTTTAAATAAATTATTTTGCGCAAATTAATTACGCAAGTATTTTTATATATTTATATTATTATTGTTGGCCTGCACTATTTTACATGTGAAGGTAATCGACTTCTGTCACATGGTCACTTCGGCAAGCCGACGCCGTCGTCCAAATCGGCATAAATTGGCTCGCGTGATCACCTTGTTGGTCGAATTGCCATACGGACATGGTCGGTTGCCTCGGGGAGTTCGGCATCGCTGAGAGAGCTCTACCTCATCGAGTGTGCGGCACACGGGTCATATTTCTTTTATTACTCACTTTGCATAAATTATTAATTATGCAACTATTTTTTTAATTTATTATTATTACTATTATCTCCGGCTTGCACTATTTTCTGTGCACAGGTAAATGATCCGGGTTGGGCAGCGCTGTCACCTCGGCGTACTGACGTACCACGTCACCTCGGCTGGACCGGGGGCTTCGTCAACACTTCATTAACCAACGCCGAGGACTTCGGCATCACACTGTCGGCCTGCTCCGTCGCCTCGGTCGGACCGGGGGTTTTAGCTCGCTACATTGGCCTTGCTATGTCGCCACTTCGGAGTGCCGAACACTTCGCTCCGCCACCTCGATGAAGGAAATATGCCCTAGAGGCAATAATAAAGTTGTTATTTATATTTCCTTATACCATGATAAATGTTTATTATTCATGCTAGAATTGTATTAACCAAAAACTTAGTACATGTGTGAATACATAGACAAACAGAGTGTCACTAGTATGCCTCTACTTGACTAGCTCGTTGAATCAAAGATGATTAAGTTTCCTAGCCATAGACATGAGTTGTCATTTGATTAACGAGATCACATCATTAGAGAATGATGTGATTGACTTGACCCATTCCGTTAGCTTAACACTTGATCGTTATGTTGCTATTGCTTTCTTCATGACTTATACATGTTCCTATGACTATGAGATTATGAAACTCCCGAATACCGGAGGAACACTTAGTGTGCTATCAAATGTCACAACGTAACTGGGTGATTATAAAGATGCTCTACAGGTGTCTCCGATGGTGTTTGTTGAGTTGGCATAGATCGAGATTAGGATTTGTCACTCCGAGTATCGGAGAGGTATCTCTGGGCCCTCTCGGTAATGCACATCACTATAAGCCTTGCAAGCAATGTAACTAATGAGTTAATTGCGGGATGATGCATTACGGGACGAGTAAAGAGACTTGCCGGTAACGAGATTGAACTAGGTATTGAGATACCGACGATCGAATCTCGGGCAAGTAACATACCGATGACAAAGGGAAGAATGTATGTTGTTATGCGGTTTGACCGATAAAGATCTTCGTAGAATATGTATGAACCAATATGAGCATCCAGGTTCCGCTATTGGTTATTGACCGGAGATGAGTCTCGGTCATGTCTACATAGTTCTCAAACCCGTAGGGCTTGATGACGGTGTTGATGATGCTACCAACATAGGGCTTCGCCTAAGCACCGCTACGATATTACCGAGGTGGAATATGGTGGAGGGGGGCACCGCACACGGCTAAGAGATCAATGATCAATTGTTGTGTCTATGGGGTGCCCCTCTCCTCCGTATATAAAGGGGGGGGGGAGGAGAGGGCCGGCCAAGGGGAGGAGGCGCGCCCAAGGGGGGCAATCCTACTACAAGTAGGATTTCCCCTCTTTCCTAGTCCAAGTAGGAGAGGGGAAGGAAGGGAAGGAGAAGGAGAAGGAAGGAGAGGGAGGAAAAGGAGGAAAGGGGGGCCGCCCCCTAGTCCAATTCGGTTTGGGCTAGGGGGGCCGCGCGCCCTGCCTCCTCTCTTCCACCACTTGGCCCATGAGGCCCATTGCTTCTTCCTCGTATTCCCGTAACTCCCCGGTACCCCCGAAAATACCCGAATCACTCGGAACCTTTCCGATGTCCGAATATAGTCGTCCAATATATCGATCTTTACGTCTAGACCATTTCGAGACTCCTCGTCATGTCCCCGATCTCATCCGGGACTCCGAACTACCTTCGGTACATCAAATCACATAAACTCATAATACAATCGTCACCGAAACTTTAAGCATGCGGACCCTACGGGTTCGAGAACTATGTAGACATGACCGAGACACGTCTCCGGCCAATAACCAATAGCGGAACCTGGATGCTCATATTGGCTCCCACATATTCTACGAAGATCTTTATCGGTCAAACCGCATAACAACATACGTTGTTCCCTTTGTCATCGGTATGTTACTTGCCCGAGATTCGATCGTCGGTATCTCAATACCTAGTTCAATCTCGTTGCCGACAAGTCTCTTTACTCGTTTCATAATGCATCATCCCGCAACTAACTCATTATTCACACTGCTTGCAAGGCTTATAGTGATGTGCATTACCGAGAGGGCCCAGAGATACCTCTCCAACAATCGGAGTGACAAATCCTAATCTCGAAATACGCCAACCCAACAAGTACCATCGGAGACACCTGTAGAGTACCTTTATAATCACCCAGTTACGTTGTGATGTTTGGTAGCACACAAAGTGTTCCTCCGGTAAACGGGAGTTGCATAATCTCATAGTTATAGGAACATGTATAAGTCATGAAGAAAGCAATAGCAATATACTAAACGATCGAGTGCTAAGCTAATGGAATGGGTCAAGTCAATCACATCATTCTCCTAATGATGTGATCCTGTTAATCAAATGACAACTCATGTCTATGGTTCGGAAACTTAACCATCTTTGATTAACGAGCTAGTCAAGTAGAGGCATACTAGTGACACTATGTTTTGTCTATGTATTCACACATGTATTATGTTTCCGGTTAATACAATTCTAGCATGAATAATAAACATTTATCATGAAATAAGCAAATAAATAATAACTTTATTATTGCCTCTAGGGCATATTTCCTTCACTCAGCTGGATCTAGAGTTCGTGGGACGTCACCGAGCTCAACGTGTGCAGATCGCGAAGGTGCCGTACTTTCGATACTAGGATCGGTCGGATCGTGAAGACGTACGACTACATCAACCGCGTTGTCATAACGCTTCCGCTTTCGGTCTACGAGGATACGTGGACAACACTTTCCCCTCTCGTTGCTATGCATCACCTAGACGGATCTTGCGTGTGCGTATGATTTTTTTTGAAATTACTTCGTTACCCAACAGTGGCATCCGAGCCTGGTCCATGCGTAGATGTTATATGCACAAGTAGAACACAAAGAGTTGTGGGCGATAATAGTCATACTGCTTACCAGCATGCCATACTTTGATTCAGCGGTATTGTTGGATGAAGCGGCCCGGACCGACATTACGCGTACGCTTACGCGAGACTGGTTCTACCGACGTGCTTTGCACACAGGTGGCTGGCGGGTGTCAGTTTCTCCAACTTTAGTTGAATCGAGTGTGACTATGCTCGGTCCTTGTTGAAGGTTAAAACAACACACTTGATAAAAAATCGTTGTGGTTTTGATGCGTAGGTAAGAATTGTTCTTGCTCAGCCCGTAGCAGCCACGTAAAACTTGCAACAACAAAGTAGAGGACGTCTAACTTGTTTTTGCAGGGCATGTTGTGATGTGATATGGTCAAGACATGACGCTAAATTTTATTATATGAGATGATCATGTTTTGTAACAGAGTTATCGGCAACTGGCAGGAGCCATATGGTTGTCGCTTTATTGTATGCAATGCAATCACCATGTAATTGCTTTACTTTATCACTAAGCGGTAGCAATAGTCGTACAAGCAATAGTTGGTGAGACAACAACGATGCTACGATGGAAATCAAGGTGTCGCGCCGGTGACGATGGTGATCATGACGGTGCTTTGGAGATGGAGATTAAAGGCACAAGATGATGATGGCCATATCATATCACTTATATTGATTGCATGTGATGTTTATCTTTTATGCATCTTATTTTGCTTAGTTCGGCAGTAGCATTATAAGTGTTGGGGAAAGTAGTAATTTCAGAAATTTCCTACGCACACGCAAGATCATGGTGATGCATAGCAACGAGAGGGGAGAGTGTTGTCTACGTACCCTCGTAGACTGTAAGTGGAAGCATTATATCAACGCGGTTGATGTAGTCGTATGTCTTCACGATCCGACCGATCCAAGTACCGAAAGCACGGCACCTCCGAGTTCTGCACACGTTTAGCTCGATGACGTCCTCGCCTTCTCGATCCAGCAAGAGGGGCGAAGTAGTAGATGAGTTCCGGCAGCACGACGGCGTGGTGACGGTGTTGGTGAAGAACAATCTTCGCAGGGCTTCGCCTAAGCACTACGAAAACTATGACGGAGGATAAACTAGAGGAGACGGGGTTGCCGGCACACGGCTTGGTGTTTCTTGATGTGTCTTGGGTGCTAGCCCTACCCCTCTATTTATATGTTGAGCCTTGGGGTCGAAACTTGGAGTAAAAGTCTCCACAAAGTCGGTTTCACCCGAAAGGCAAGAGTCCTTCTCGGACTCGAGGGCCAGACGCGAGGGTTCCCGGCGTCTGGAGCCAGATGCCAGGGACCCTGGCGTCTGGCCCCTGGACTCCGCAAAACTTCCTTTTGCGCTTTCCAAAAACCTCGTGGGCTTTCCCCTTAGGCCCAGATAAAGTGTTCTCGTGCCCAAACATTTCGGGAAACATCCGGAACCCCTTCCGATGGATTCCGGAACCTTTCCGGAGATCAAACACTACTATCCACATATCAATCTTTACTTCCGGACCATTCCGGAGTTCCTCGTCATATCCGTGATCTCATCCAAAACTCCGAACAACATTTGGTCACCAACATACATAACTCATAGTACTATATCGTCAACGAACGTTAAGCGTGCGGACCCTACGGGTTCGAGAACTATGTAGACATGACCGAGACACCTCTCTGGTCAATAACCAATAGCGGGACCTGGATGCCCATATTGGCTCCTACATATTCTACGAAGATCTTTATTGGTCAGACCGCATAACAACATACGTTGTTCCCTTTGTCACCGGTATGGTACTTGCCCAAGATTTGATCGTAGGTATCTCAATACCTAGTTCAATCTCGTTACCGGCAAGTCTCTTTACTCGTTCCGTAATACATCATCCCGCAACTAACTCATTAGTTGCAATGCTTGCAAGGCTTATAGTGATGTGCATTACCGAGTAGGCCCAAAGATACCTCTCCGACAATCGGAGTGACAAATCCTAATCTCGAAATATGCCAACCCAACAAGTACCTTTGGAGACACCTGTAGAGCACCTTTATAATCACCCAGTTACGTTGTGACGTTTGGTAGCACACAAAGTCTTCCTCCGGTAAACGGGAGTTGCATAATCTCATAGTCATAGGAACATGTATAAGTCATGAAGAAAGCAATAGCAGAATACTAAACAATCGAGTGCTAAGCTAACGGAATGGGTCAAGTCAATCACATCATTCTCCTAATGATGTGATCCCATTAATCAAATGACAACTCTTTGTTTATAGCTAGGAAACATAACCATCTTTGATCAACGAGCTAGTCAAGTAGAGGCATACTAGTGACACTCTGTTTGTCTATGTATTCACACATGTATCATGTTTCCGGTTAATACAATTCTAGCATGAATAATAAACATTTATCATGATATTAGGAAATAAATAATAACTTTATTATTGCCTCTAGGGAATATTTTCTTCAGTCTCCCACTTGCACTAGAGTCAATAATCTAGATCACATCGCCATGTGATTTAACATCAATAGTTCACATCACCATGTGATTAACACCCATAGTTCACATCGTCATGTGACCAACACCCAAAGGGTTTACTAGAGTCAATAATCTCGTTCACATCGCTATGTGATTAACACCCAAAGAGTACTAAGGTGTGGCCATGTTTTGCTTGTGAGAGAAATTTAGTCAACGGGTCTGCCATATTCAGATCCGTATGTATTTTGCAAATTTCTATGTCTACAATGCTCTGCACGGAGCAACTCTAACTAATAGCTCCCACTTTCAATATGTATCCAGATTGAGACTTAGAGTCATCTGGATCAGTGTCAAAAACTTGCATCGACGTAACACTTTACGACGAACCTTTTGTCACCTCCATAATCGAGAAACATATCCTTATTCCACTAAGGATAATTTTAACCGCTGTCCAGTGATCTAATCCTAGATCACTATTGTACTCCCTTGCCAAACTCAGTGGTAGGGTATACAATAGATCTGGTACACAGCATGGCATACTTTATAGAACCTATGGTTGAGGCATAGGGAATGACTTTCATTCTCTTTCTATCTTCTACTGTGGTTGGGCTTTGAGTCTTACTCAATTTCACACCTTGTAACACAGGCAAGAACTCTTTCTTTGACTGTTCCATTTTGAACTATTTCAAAATCTTGTCAAGGTATGTACTCATTGAAAAAACTTATCAAGCGTCTTGATCTATCTCTATAGATCTTGATGCTCAATATGTAAGAAGCTTCACCGAGGTCTTTCTTTGAAAAACTCCTTTCAAATACTCCTTTATGCTTTCCAGAAAATTCTACATTATTTCCGATCAACAATATGTCATACACATATATTTATTAGAAATGGTGTAGTGCTCCCACTCACTTTCTTGTAAATACATGCTTCACCGCAAGTCTGTATAAAACTATATGCTTTAATCAACTCATCAAAGCGTATATTCCAACTCTGAGATGCTTGCACCAGTCCACAGATGGATCGCTGGAGCTTGCACATTTTGTTAGCACCTTTAGGATTGACAAAACCTTCTGGTTGCATCATATACAACTCTTCTTTAATAAATCCATTAAGGATTGCAGTTTTGTTATCCATTTGCCAGATTTCATAAAATGCGGCAATTGCTAACATCATTCGGACAGACTTTAAGCATCGACACGAGTGAGATAATCTCATCGTAGTCAACACCTTGAACTTTGTCAAAAACCTTTTTCGACAAGTCTAGCTTTGTAGATAGTAACACTACTATCAGCGTCCGTCTTCCTCTTGAAGATCCATTTATTTTCTATGGCTTGCTGATCATCGGGCAAGTCAACCAAAGTCCATACTTTGTTCTCATACATGGATCCTATCTCAGATTTCATGGCCTCAAACCATTTTTGTGGAATCTGGGCTCATCATCGCTTCCTCATAGTTCGTAGGTTCGTCATGGTCAAGTAACATGACCTCTAGAATAGGATTACCGTACCACTCTGGTGCGGATCTCACTCTGGTTTACCTACGAGGTTCGGTAGTAACTTGATCTAAAGTTACATGATCATCATCATTAGCTTCCTCACTAATTGGTGTAGTAGTCACATGAACAGATTTCTGCGATGAACTACTTTCCAATAAGGGAGCAGGTATAGTTACCTCATCAAGTTCTACTTTCCTCCCACTCACTTCTTTCAAGAAAAACTCCTTCTCTAGAAATGATCCATTCTTAGCAACGAATGTCTTGCCTTCGGATCTGTGATAGAAGGTGTACCCAACTGTCTCCTTTGGGTATCCTATGAAGACACATTTCTCTGATTTGGGTTTGAGCTTATCAGGATGAAACTTTTTCACATAAGCATCGCAACCCCAAACTTTAAGAAACAACAACTTTGGTTTCTTGCCAAACCACAGTTCATATGGTGTCGTCTCAACGGATTTAGATGGTGCCCTTTTAACGTGAATGCAGCTGTCTCTAATGCATAAACCCAAAACGATAGTGGTAAATCGGTAAGAGACATCATAGATTGTACTATATTCAATAAAGTACGGTTATGACGTTCGGACACACCATTATGCTGTGGTGTTCGAGGTGGCATGAGTTTGTGAAACTATTCCACATTGTTTTAATTGAAGGCCAAACTCGTAACTCAAATATTTTCCTCCACGATCAGATCGTAGAAACTTTATTTTCTTGTTACGATGATTTTCTACTTCACTCTGAAATTATATGAACTTTTCAAATGTTTCAGACTTATGTTTCATCAAGTAGATATACCCATATCTGCTCAAATCATCTGTGAACATCAGAAAATAATGATACCCGCCACGAGCCTCAACACTCATCGAATCGCATACATCAGTATGTATTATTTCCAATAAGTCAGTTGCTCGCTCCATTGTTCCGGAGAACGGAGTCTTAGTCATCTTGCCCATATGGCATGGTTTGCAAGCATCAAGTGATTCATAATCAAGTGATTCCAAAATCCCATCAGCTTGGAGTTTCTTCATGCGCTTTACTCCAATATGACTTAAACGGCAGTGCCACAAATAAGTTGCACTATCATTATTAACTTTGCATCTTTTGGCTTCAATATTATGAATATGTGCATCACTATGATCGAGATCCAACAAACCATTTTCATTGGGTGTATGACCATAGAAGGTTTTATTCATGTAAACAGAACAACAATTATTCTCTTAACTTAAATGAATAACCGTGTTGCAATAAACATGATCAAATCATATTCATGCTCAACGCAAACACCAAATAACACTTATTTAGGTTCAACACTAATCTCGAAAGTATAGGGAGTGTGCGATGATGATCATATCAATCTTGGAACTACTTCCAACACACATCGTCACCTCGCCCTTAACTAGTTTCTGTTCATTCTGCAATTCCCGTTTCGAGTTACTACTCTTAGCAACTGAACCAGTATCAAATACCGAGGGGTTGCTACGAACACTAGTAAAATACACATCAATAATGTATATCAAATATAGCTTGTTCATTTTGCCATCCTTCTTATCCGCCAAATACTTGGGGTGG
Source organism: Aegilops tauschii subsp. strangulata (assembly GCF_002575655.3). NCBI lineage: Eukaryota > Viridiplantae > Streptophyta > Magnoliopsida > Poales > Poaceae > Aegilops > Aegilops tauschii. The sequence continues at coordinate 358,297,590 of NC_053038.3, forward strand.
TTTCGCTTCTAGTGACCAGTCCCTTTGCAGTAGAAGCACTTAGTCTCAGGCTTAGGTCCAGACTTGGGCTTCTTCACTTGAGCAGCAACTTGCTTGCCGTTCTTCTTGAAGTTCCCCTTCTTCCCTTTGTCCTTTCTCTTGAAACTAGTGGTCTTGTCAACCATCAACACTTGATGTTTTTTTCATGATTTCTACCTTCGCTGATTTTAGCATCGCGAAGAGCTTGGGAATTTTTTCATCATCCCTTGCATATTATAGTTCATCACGAAGTTCTACTAACTTGGTGATGGTGACTAGAGAATTCTGTCAATCACTATTTTATCTGGAAGATTAACTCCCACTTGATTCAAGCGATTGTAGTACCCAGACAATCTGAGCACATGCTCACTGCTTGAGCTATTCTCCTCCATCTTTTAGCTATAGAACTTGTTGGAGACTTCATATCTCTCAACTCGGGTATTTGCTTGAAATATTAACTTCAACTCCTAGAACATCTCATATGGTCCATGACGTTCAAAACGTCTTTGAAGTCCCGATTCTAAGCCTTTAAGCATGGTGCACTAAACTATCAAGTAGTCATCATATTGAGCTAGCCAAACGTTCATAACGTCTGCATCTGCTCCTACAATAGGTCTGTCACCTAGCGGTGCATCAAGGACATAATTCTTCTATGCGGCAATGAGGATAATCCTCAGATCACGGATCCAATCCGCATCATTGCTACTAACATCTTTCAACTCAGTTTTCTCTAGGAACACATATAAAACATAGGGAAGCAATAACGCAAGCTATTGATCTATAACATTATTTGCAAAATACTATCAGGACTAATTTCATGATAAATTAAAGTTCAATTAATCATATTACTTAAGAACTCCCACTTAGATAGACATCCCTCTAATCATCTAAGTGATCACGTGATCCAAATCAACTAAACCATAACCGATCATCACGTGAAATGGAGTAGTTTTCAATGGTGAACATCACTATGTTGATCATATCTACTATATGATTCACACCCGACCTTTCGGTCTCAGTGTTCCGAGGCCATATCTGCATCTGCCAGGCTCGTCAAGTTTAACCTGAGTATTCTGCGTGTGCAAAACTGGCTTGCACCCGTTGTAGATGGACGTAGAGCTTATCACGCCCGATCATCACGTGGTGTCTGGGCACGACGAACTTTGGCAACGGTGCATACTCAGGGAGAACACTTTTATCTTGAAATTTAGTGAGAGATCATCTTATAAAGCTACCGTTGAACTAAGCAAAATAAGATGTATAAAAGATAAACATCACATGCAATCAAAATATGTGACATGATATGGCCATGATCATCTTGCGCCTTTGATCTCCATCTCCAAAGTACCGTCATGATTTCTATCGTCACCGGCATAACACCATGATCTCCATCATCTTGATCTATATCAATGTGTCGTCACATGGTCGTCTCGCCAACTATTGCTCTTGCAATTATTGCTATCGCATAGCGATAAAGTAAAGCAATTATTTGGCGCTTGCATCTTATGCAATAAAGAGACAACCATAAGGCTTCTGCCAGTTGCCGATAACTTAAAAAAAACGTGATCATCTCATACAACAACTTATATCTCATCACGTCTTGACCATATCACATCACAACATGCCCTGCAAAAACAAGTTAGACGTCCTCTACTTTGTTGTTGCAAGTTCTACGTGGCTGCTATCGGCTAAGCAAGAACCGTTCTTACCTACGCATCAAAACCACAACGATAGTTTGTCAAGTTGGTGCTGTTTTAACCTTCGCAAGGACCGGGCGTAGCCACACTCGGTTCAATTAAAGTTGGAGAAACTGACACCCGCCAGCCACCTGTTGCAAAGCATGTCGGTAGAACCAGTCTCGCGTAAGCGTACGCGTAATGTCGGTCCGGGCCGCTTCATCCAACAATACCGTCGAACCAAAGTATGACATGCTGGTAAGCAGTATGACTTTTATCGCCCACAACTCACTTGTGTTCTACTCGTGCATATGACATATACGCATAAAACCTGGCTCGGATGCCACTGTTGGGGAACGTAGTAATTTCAAAAAATTCCTACGCACACGCAAGATCATGGTGATGCATAGCAACGAGAGGGGAGAGTGTTGTCTACGTACCCTCGTAGACCGTAAGCGGAAGCGTTATATCAACGCGGTTGATGTAGTCGTACGTCTTCACGATCCGACCGATCCAAGTTCCGAAAGCACGGCACCTCCGAGTTCTGCACACGTTCAGCTCGACGACGTCCTCGCCTTCTCGATCCAGCAAGAGGGGCGAAGTAGTAGATGAGTTCCGGCAGCACGACGGTGTGGTGACGGTGTTGGTGAAGAACAATCTTCGCAGGGCTTCGCCTAAGCACTACGAAAACTATGACGGAGGATAAACTAGAGGAGACGGGGTTGCCGGCACACGGCTTGGTGTTTCTTGATGTGTCTTGGGTGCTAGCCCTACCCCTCTATTTATATGTTGAGCCTTGGGGTCGAAACTTGGAGTAAAAGTCTCCACAAAGTCGGTTTCAACCGAAAGGCAAGAGTCCTTCTCGGACTCGAGGGCCAGACGCCAGGGTTCCCGGCGTCTGGAGCCAGATGCCAGGGACCCTGGCGTCTGGCCCCTGGACTCCGCAAAACTTCCTTTTGCGCTTTCCAAAAATCTCGTGTGCTTTCCCCTTTGGCCCAGATAAAGTGTTCTCGTGCCCAAACATTTCGGGAAACATCCGGAACCCCTTCCGATGGATTCCGGAACCTTTCCGGAGATCAAACACTACTATCCACATATCAATCTTTACTTCCGGACCATTCCGGAGTTCCTCATCATATCCGTGATCTCATCCAAAACTCCGAACAACATTCGGTCACCAACATACATAACTCATAGTACTATATCATCAACGAACGTTAAGCGTGCGGACCCTACGGGTTTGAGAACTATGTAGACATGACCGAGACACCTCTCTGGTCAATAACCAATAGCGGGACCTGGATGCCCATATTGGCTCCTACATATTCTACGAAGATCTTTATCGGTCAGACCGCATAACAACATACGTTGTTCCCTTTGTCATCGGTATGTTACTTGCCCGAGATTTGATCGTAGGTATCTCAATACCTAGTTCAATCTCGTTACCGGCAAGTCTCTTCACTCGTTCCGTAATACATCATCCCGCAACTAACTCATTAGTTGCAATGCTTGCAAGGCTTATAGTGATGTGCATTACCGAGTGGGCCCAGAGATACCTCTCCGACAATCGGAGTGACAAATCCTAATCTTGAAATACGCCAACCCAACAAGTACCTTTGGAGACACCTATAGAGCACCTTTATAATCACCCAGTTACGTTGTGACGTTTGGTAGCACACAAAGTGTTCCTCCGGTAAACGGGAGTTGCATAATCTCATAGTCATAGGAACATGTATAAGTCATGAAGAAAGCAATAGCAGAATACTAAACGATCGAGTGCTAAGCTAACGGAATGGGTCAAGTGAATCACATCATTCTCCTAATGATGTGATCCCATTAATCAAATGACAACTCTTTGTCTATGGCTAGGAAACATAACCATCTTTGATCAACGAGCTAGTCAAGTAGAGGCATACTAGTGACACTCTGTTTGTCTATGTATTCACACATGTATCATGTTTCCGGTTAATACAATTCTAGCATGAATAATAAACATTTATCATGATATAAAGAAATAAATAATAACTTTATTATTGCCTCTAGGGCATATTTCCTTCAATAAGATGATCTCTCACTAAATTTCAAGGTACAAGTGTTCTCCCTGAGTATGCACCGTTGCGAAAGTTCGTCGTGCCGAGACACCACGTGATGATCGGGTGTGATAAGCTCTACGTTCACATACAACAGGTGCAAGCCAGTTTTGCACACGCAGAATACTCGGGTTAAACTTGACGAGCCTAGCATATGCAGATATGGCCTCGGAACACTGAGACCGAAAGGTCGAGCGTGAATCATATAGTAGATATGATCAACATAGTGATGTTCACCATTGAAAACTACTCCATCTCACGTGATGATCGGACATGGTTTAGTTGATTTGGATCACGTGATCACTTAGATGATTAGAGGGATGTCTATCTAAGTGGGAGTTCTTAAGTAATATGATTAATTGAACTTTAATTTATCATGAACTTAGTACCTGATAGTATTTTGCATGTCTATGTTGTTGTAGATCAATGGCCTGTGCTACTGTTCCTTTGAATTTTAATGCGTTCCTAGAGAAAGCTAAGTTGAAAGATGATGGTAGCAACTACACGGACTGGGTCTGTAACCTGAGGATTATCCTCATTGCTGCACAGAATAATTACGTCCTGGAAGCACCGCTAGGTGCCAGGCCTGCTGCAGATGCTGCTGATGACGTTAAGAACGTCTGGCAAAGCAAAGCTGATGACTACTCGATAGTTCAGTGTGCCATGCTTTACGGCTTAGAACCAGGACTTCAACGCCGTTTTGAACGTCATGGAGCATATGAGATGTTCCAGGAGTTGAAGTTAATATTTCAAGCAAATGCCCGGATTGAGAGATATGAAGTCTCCAATAAGTTCTACAGCTGCAAAATGGAGGAGAATAGTTCTGTCAGTGAACATATACTCAGAATGTCTGGGTACCACAACCACTTGACTCAGCTGGGAGTTAATCTTCCTGATGATAGTGTCATTGACAGAGTTCTTCAATCACTGCCACCAAGCTACAAGAGCTTCGTGATGAACTATAATATGCAAGGGATGGATAAGACAATTCCCGAGCTCTTCGCAATGCAAAAGGCTGCGAAGGTAGAAATCGAGAAGGAGCATCAAGTGTTGATGGTCAACAAGACCACCAGTTTCAAGAAAAAGGGTAAAGGGAAGAAGGGGAACTTCAAGAAGAATGGCAAGCAAGTTGCTGCTCAAGTGAAGAAGCCCAAGTCTGGACCTAATCCTGAGACTGAGTGCTTCTACTGCAAAGGGACTGGTCACTAGAAGCGGAACTACCCCATGTATTTGGCGGATAAGAAGGATGGCAAGGTGAACAAAGGTATATGTGACCGGGGTTGGAAAAAGTGGTAGGCGTAAGCGAGGCGGTTGGCCTTCGCCTAGTGCCTAGGCGGTGCCTAAGCTCCCTAGGCGCGGCCTAGGCGATAATATAGTTTTTACTCGTAGTGTATTTTTGATTATTATATGGGTGTTGATAGTAGTTTAGGGCATATAAATAAGTTAATTACCGTCTACTACCATTGGAATATAACCTGTTTGGCATATTAGTGTAGTACGTGGCATGATTTCTTGCTTGGGTAGGCAATTCCTTGCTTGCCCTGCCTAGACCTCCATTTATGCCCTAGACGAGGCGTTTGGCCATTGCCTAGCGCCTAGGCGTGCCTAAGCGCCTTCTAGGCACTGCCTTTTCCAACAGAGTATGTGATATACATGTTATTGATGTGCACCTTACTAATGCTCGCAGTAGTGCCTGGGTATTTGATATTGGTTCTGTTGCTAATATTTGCAACTCGAAACAGGGACTATAGATTAAGCGAAGATTGGCTAAGGACGAGGTGACGATGCGCGTGGGAAATGGTTCCAAAGTTGATGTGATCGCCGTCGGCACGCTACCTCTACATCTACCTTCGGGATTAGTTTTAGACCTGAATAATTTTTATTTGGTGCCAGCGTTGAGCATGAACATTATATCTGGATCTTGTTTGATGCGAGACGGTTATTCATTTAAATCTGAGAATAATGGTTGTTCTATTTATATGAGTAATATCTTTTATGGTCATGCACCCTTGAAGAGTGGTCTATTTTTGTTGAATCACGATAGTAGTGACACACATATTCATAATATTGAAGCCAAAAGATGCAGAGTTGATAATGATAGTGCAACTTATTTGTGGCACTGCCGTTTGGGTCATATTGGTATAAAGCGCATGAAGAAACTCCATTCCGATGTACTTTTGGAATCACTTGATTATGAATCACTTGGTAATTGCGAACCATGCCTCATGGGCAACATGACTAAAACTCCGTTCTCCGGAACAATGGAGCGAGCAACAGACTTATTGGAAATTATACATACTGATGTATGTGGTCCAATGAACATTGAGGCTCGCGGTGGGTATCGTTATTTTCTGACCTTCACAGATGATTTGAGCAGATATGGGTATATCTACTTAATGAAACATAAGTCTGAAACATTTGAAAAGTTTAAAGAATTTCAGAGTGAAGTGGAAAATCATCGTAACAAGAAAATAAAGTTTCTACGATCTGATCGTGGAGGAGAATATTTGAGTCACGAGTTTGGTCTTCATTTGAAATAACGCGGAATAGTTTCACAACTCACGCCACCCGGAACACCACAGCGTAATGGTGTGCCCGAACATCGTAATCGTACTTTACTAGATATGGTGCGATCTATGATGTCTCTTACTGATTTACCGCTATCGTTTTGGGGTTATGCTTTAGAGACGGTTGCATCCACGTTAAATAGGGCACCATCTAAATCCGTTGAGACGACAGCTTATGAACTGTGGTTTGGCAAGAAACCCAAGTTGTTGTTTCTTAAAGTTTGGGGCTGCGATGCTTATGTAAAAAAGCTTCAACCTGATAAGCTCGAACCCAAATCGGAGAAATGTGTCCTCATAGGATACCCAAAGGAGACTGTTGGGTACACGTTCTATCACAGATCCGAAGGCAAGACATTCGTTGCTAAAAATGGATCCTTTCTAGAGAAGGAGTTTCTCTCGAAAGAAGTGAGTGGGAGGAAAGTAGAACTTGATGAGGTAACTGTACCTGCTCCCTTATTGGAAAGTAGTTCATCACAGAAATCAGTTCCTGTGACTACTACACCAATTAGTGAGGAAGCTAATGATGATGATCATGTAACTTCAGATCAAGTTACTACTGAACCTAGTAGGTCAACCAGAGTAAGATTCGCACCAGAGTGGTACGGTAATCCGGTTCTGGAGGTCATGTTACTTGACCATGACGAACCTATGAACTATGAGGAAGCGATGATGAGCCCAGATTCCGTGAAATGGCTTGAGGCCATGAAATCCGAGATGGGGTCCATCTATGAGAACAAAGTGTGGACTTTGGTTGACTTGCCCGATGATCGGCAAGCCATCGAGAATAAATGGATCTTCAAGAAGAAGACTAACGTTGACGGTAATGTTACTGTCTACAAAGTTTGACTTGTTGCGAAAGGTTTTCGACAAGTTCAAGGAGTTGACTACGATGAGACCTTCTCACCCGTAGCGATGCTTAAGTCCGTCCGAATCATGTTAGCAATTGCTGCATTTTATGATTATGAAATTTGGCAAATGGATGTAAAGACTGCATTCCTGAATGGTTTTCTGGAAGAAGAGTTGTATATGATGCAACCCAAAGGTTTTATCAATCCAAAGGATGCTAACAAAGGGTGCAAGCTCCAGCGATCCATTTATGGACTAGTGCAAGCATCTCGGAGTTGGAATAAACGTTTTGATAGTGTGATCAAAGCATATGGTTTTATACAGACTTTTGGAGAAGCCTGTATTTACAAGAAGGTGAGTACGAGCTCTGTAGCATTTCTAATATTATATGTGGATGACATATTGTTGATTGGATATGATATAGAATTTCTGGATGGAATAAAAGGATACTTGAATAAAAGTTTTTCAATGAAAGACCTCGGTGAAGCTGCTTATATATTGGGCATCAAGATCTATAGAGATAGATCAAGATGCTTAATTGGACTTTCACAAAGCACATACCTTGATAAAGTTTTGAAGAAGTTCAAAATGGATCAAGAAAAGAGAGGGTTCTTGCCTGTGTTACAAGGTGTGAAGTTGAGTCAGACTCAATGCGCGACCAGTGCAGAAGATAGATAGAAAATGAAAGTCATTCCCTACGCTTCAGCCATAGGTTCTATCATGTATGCAATGCTGTGTACCAGACCTGATGTGTGCCTTGCTATTAGTTTAGCAGGGAGGTACCAAAGTAATCCATGAGTGGATCACTGCACAACGGCCAAGAACATTCTGGAATACCTGAAAAGGACTAAGGATATGTTTCTCGTTTATGGAGGTGACAAAGAGCTCGTCGTAAATGGTTACGTCGATGCAAGGTTTGACACTGATCCGGATGACTCTAAGTCACAAACCGGATACGTGTTTATATTGAACGGTGGAGCTGTAAGTTGGTGCAGTTCGAAGCAAAGCGTCGTGGCGGGATCTACGTGTGAAGCGGAGTACATAGCTGCTTTGGAAGGAGCGAATGAAGGAGTCTGGATGAAGGAGTTCATATCCGATCTAGGTGTCATACCTAGTGCATCGGGTCCAATGAAAATCTTTTGTGACAATACTGGTGCAATTGCCTTGGCAAAGGAATCCAGATTTCACAAGAGAACCAAGCACATCAAGAGACGCTTCAATTCCATCCGCGATCAAGTCAAGGAGGGAGACATAGAGATTTGCAAGATACATACGGATCTGAATGTTGCAGACCCGTTGACTAAGCCTCTCTCAAGAGAAAAACATGATCAGCACCAAGACTCCATGGGTGTTAGAATCATTACTGTGTAATCTAGATTATTGACTCTAGTGCAAGTGGGATACTGAAGGAAATATGCCCTAGAGCCAATAATAAAGTTGTTATTTATATTTCCTTATATCATGATAAATGTTACAGTAAAAAAATATGATAAATGTTTATTATTCATGCTAGAATTGTATTAATCGGAAACTTAGTACATGTGTATGCCTCTACTTGACTAGCTCGTTGAATCAAACATGGTTAAGTTTCCTAGCCATAGACATGAGTTGTCATTTGATTAATGGGATCACATCATTAGAGAATGATGTGATTGACTTGACCCATTCCGTTAGCTTAACACTTGATCGTTTAGTTCGTTGCTATTGCTTTCTTCATGACTTATACATGTTCCTATGACAATGAGATTATGCAACTCCTGAATACCGGAGGAACACTTAGTGTGCTATCAAACATCACAATGTAACTGGGTGATTATAAAGACGCTCTACAGGTGTCTCCGATGGTGTTTGTTGAGTTGGCATAGATCGAGATTAGGATTTGTCACTCCGAGTATCGGAGAGGTATCTCTGGGCCCTCTCGGTAATGCACATCACTATAAGCCTTGCAAGCAATGTGACTAATGAGTTAGTTGCGGGATGATGCATTACAGAACGAGTAAAGAGACTTGCCGGTAACGAGATTGAAATAGGTATTGAGATACCAATGATCGAATCTCGGGCAAGTAACATACCAATGACAAAGGGAACAACGTATGTTGTTATGCGGTTTGACCGATAAAGATCTCCGTAGAATATGTAGGAACCAATATGAGCATCCAGGTTCCGCTATTGGTTATTGATCGGAGATGAGTCTCAGTCATGTCTACATAGTTCTCGAACCCGCAGGGTCTGCACGCTTAATGTTCGATGACGATCGGTATTATGAGTTTATGTGTTTTGATGAACGGAAGGTTGTTCGGAGTCCCGGATGTGATCACGGACATGACAAAGAGTCTCAAAATGGTCGAGACATAAAGATCGATATATTGGATGGCTATGTTTGGACATCAGAATGGTTCCGGGTGAGTTTGGGCATTTACCGGAGTACCGGGAGGTTACCGGAACCCCCCGGGGAGTATATGGGCCTTATTGGGCCTTAGTGGGAGAGAGGAGGAGGCGGCCAAGGTGGGGGCGCCCCCCAAGCCTAATCCGAATTAGGGTGGGGGCCGACCCCCCTTTCCTTCTCCCTCTCTCCTCCTTCCTTCCTCTCCTACTCCAACTAGGGAAAGGGGGGAATCCTACTCCGGGTGGGAGTAGGACTCCCCCTTGGGCGCGCCATAGAGAGGGCCAGCCCTCCACTCCTCCACTCCTTTATATACGGGGGAGGGGGCACCCCATAGACACACAAGTTGATTGTTTAGCCATGTGCGGTGCCCCCTCCACAGATTTCCACCTCGGTCATATCGTTGTAGTGCTTAGGCGAAGCCTTGCGTCGGTAACTTCATCATCACCGTCATCACGCCGTCGTGCTGACGAAGCTCTCCCTCGACCTCAGCTGGATCTAGAGTTTGTGGGACGTCACCGAGTTGAACGTGTGCAGATCGTGGAGGTGCCGTACTTTTGGTACTAGGATCGGTCGGATCATGAAGACGTACGACTACATCAGCCCCGTTGTCATAACACTTTCGCTTTCGGTCTACGAGGGTACGTGGACAACACTCTCCCCTCTCGTTGCTATGCATCACCTAGATGGATCTTGCGTGTGCGTAGGCAAATTTTTGAAATTACTGCGTTACCCAACACTCGGCACCGGCTTAGGGGCTGGGACCTCGTCCCGCCGTAAGCTCGGACCGCATCATCGATGCCGAACACATTAACCAGCTAAGTCGCTTTCATGCTCAAAGTTTTAAATTTTGAATTTGTGTTCGGTTCGACCATGCTCACATACGTTGTTTGTTAAAGGAAACTCCCTTTACCCATGTTAACTGGGGGCTCTTAAAATTTACATGAGCCATTTTTAATGAAAGTTTTCTTCCTAGTCCTCGCAAAGTCTGTTTTTATCACTCCTTTTTCGAAGCGAGTGTGGTCAACAGCCGGGGAGCCTAGTTTCTCTCTCAAAGCCGCTCGAGTTTAGTTTGCTAAACTGGCCTAACGAGAATTACTCCGCCTTCGGGATAGGAGGTTGCAGCCGTAGGCTGACCCGCTTGAAGTCTTGAGATCGGATGTGTCATATTAATGCACGACAGAAGCACAAAATTTTTAAGACTAATTTTTGGATTGGCCCCAAATGACTTGATTTAGTTCGGATGTTAAGCTTTTACATAAAGTTTTTGGCTTTTCGAGCTTATGGCACTTTTTAGCTATTTGTATGTTTTCCTTTCAGGAAGCGGGACATCCTCATGACCGAGGTGCCCTGCATAATAGTTCAGCTTGGGAGATCTTTCTCGACCCACAGCTCGGCATCTTTCCCGCCGAACTACACCTCAGCGTTGACAAAACACACGCCACATTGGGACTAGTTCCCGAGCAGTGCAACGACAGTCGCCTTTAAAGCATTGGCAATATTAACGGGGGGCTGAGACTATAGCCGAACCCACCAAAACCAAGGTACCCCATAGAGTCCTTGGCGAAGCGTTCTCGGGCATTGCTTTATATGCATCGGTTTCGAATTGTGTCTTCGGTCAATAGTTGGGTTGCCCGACTCCTGTGCTCGCCTCCTAAGTTTCGCTTTGTTCGGCTAGGTGTGCAAAGGGAGAACCACTGCGATTGTGCTTCCAGCTTGGATGGTTAAGCACCTCAGTGGAGAAAGCCGAAAGCTGACTGTCACAATAAGCGTAAACTGGTCTGCGATCCGATGACTGTGTTAAACTATAAGATCGATGGAGGTCACCCCGTGTTAAGCGACGGGCCGTTCATAACATTGGCCAAAGTGTTAACGGCTTGACCTCGGCTGACGCCGAACACTAATCAGCTGCTAGTAACTGGCCTCCCAACTTTAAGATCCTATGACTAAGTGAAAGTTATAAGGCCTGCATATCTGATTGCCTCGTTTCCGCTAACGCAACCGCCTCTGGGCACCGAGATGTCGGCTAAGGGTTGTCTTGTTACAGTGGAAACACCCCGTGTAGCATCTACAAAGGGGTAGAAGCCGACGATGGGCCACTTTCAAATGATAAACGGTCGCAACGGAGTCAAAATAAGCATACATCATCAGTGTTCGTATTCAATATACAAGCACTGCCTTCCGTAATTATCGTTGTAAAGCCATAAATTTGCATCAATTTGACTTATGATTTTGGCCAAGCTGGGTTGCCTGGCTCCTGTGCTTACCCCTACGTTCCCGATTGTTCGGCTAGGCGATAAAGGGAGCACCTCTGTGATTGTTACTACCGGGTCATCCGGGTTAGTACCTCAGACTGGGTGAAGCCGAAAGCTAGCTATCTTAACAGATATAATTGGTCGGCAACGAGGGAAGTGAAAATTCAGGTTCGCTAAAGACCACATAAGTTCGGGCACTGTCCCCAAACTAAATCCTCAGTATTTTCCTCCCACATTGATCAGAGGTGAGGTTTCATGATCATGATCAGTATGACAACCCAAAGAAAGGAACCGATAGCGGGACTATTTTCTTTGGAAGATGTTTCTTACGTCTAATGGAATTATAGCACATCTCTCCGCATACCTTTGTTTACAAAACCATATGACCGGATTGCCTTGTTTGCCGTAAATCTTTGCCCTTATAAAGGCTTTATAAAGTAGGACAAACACTCCCCGGCTACTCGCCGAGGAGGTTGAAGCCAATGGTCGGTCAACAAAGTTTTGTACAATGCGGATCCGAGCATTAATGATGTAAAGTACTTGGGTACATAGAATCATTACACATAAATTGTGAGCAAAAATCAATTTTTTGCGGCCAATCTTTTAAAGAGTCAATGGCACAGTCTCTTTGAGACAACCGAGCAGCTGACATAACGCTCTCATAGTTCCCTATTGGCATTAATTTCCTATCTGTTAAGCCCCTTAAGGCCGACCTTGGCGAGCTCAGCTTTCGTTAGCTCTAACTCCTTTATGAGATCTTTATTCTCTTTCCGAGAAGTTTGTGTTAAACACAAGAAAATTTTCTATCAAACAGACATCGATCCTTAATTCGGCCACCCGTGCCCACATTAAGGCTCGGGGGCTACTGGGCTTCGCGCTTATTATTTACAAATATTAAAGGGGCACATCGATCCCCTGATCTGGTGTTGCCACCCGACCAGTGTCTCGGGGGCTACTGCATTGCCTATTCAATGCAGAAAATTCAAAGTGCTCAGTGTTCGGCTTGACCGAACTAGAGGCAAACGCGTCTTCGGACAACAATAGGTACCATCTGGGACTTATCCGGAATCAAGCTAATATACTACGGTGACTTCTCAAAACCCTCTCTCAAGGGCCCGTCCTCCGATCATTATCTCCTCTAATGTGCACCTCGGATTTTAGGCCGACATCCGCCTTGAGGGCTTCTGGCTATATATCTCGTCAGTAAATAAATTGCATCAATCGGAAATAAAATCCGCAAACAATTAGCCGGAGCCTGAGGTGGTGCACCACCTCGGAAGCAGTTCGGCGTATAGCTCGGATGCAAGTGGCTGGCTCCTTAGAGGGCATTTCCGGCATTAAGCTCGGTTGAACTCCTTCAAAATTTTCCAAGAATGAGGTAATTTATGACACCTCGAATATAGTCTGGCGTTGGAGCTCGGATACAGTTCGGCATTGGAGCTCGGCTGCCCAAGGACAATTTAGATGCAATCCGGCATTGGAGCTCGGTTGCGAAAGGGGATACCACCAACCGGGAAAAACTTCAAACCCAAGGTGTGGCATAAAAATAACAAGGCATTGATAAAGGCCGAAGACTTAAAGGGCTCCTTGGATACCCAGCGTATAAACTCTTCAGATCTAGCTCGGCAATCCTCAAGATAGAAGATGGGAAGATTTGTTGAACCAGTTTTCAAGACCGACGACTGAAGACGAAGAACAGTTCGGAAGAACCGAGGAGCGTCCCCAACTTGAAGACCGGTTCAAGGGGCTACTGACGGTTTCCTGGACTAGGGGGTACTCACCACGTCGTCTCCCGATCAGTTGGATTGGGCCGAGGACCCCCATGGCCGTTTACTCATGGGTTAGTTCGGACAACCGATGACATACATGAGGAAGATTCCACAAGACTTGGTGATCAAGACAAGGACTCCTCTCCACCGACATATTTGACTAGGACTCTTGTTATCCTAGGCCTCCGGTACATTATATAAGCCGAGGCCAGGCTAGTCGATAGGGGATTATGACATTATTCATCACACCCTTATGTTTTAGACCACAACATATGATCTCGAGGTAGATCAACTCTTGTAATCTTTGTATTCATCAAGATCAATCAAGCAGTAAGTAGGGTATTACCTCCATTAAGAGGGCGCGAACCTGGGTAAACACCATGTCCCTTGTCTCCTATTACCCATCGATCCCAGATCCATAGCTTGGGACTCCCTACCCGAGATCTGCCGGTTTTGACACCGACATCTGGTGTAGGAGAAGATGCGGATGGTGGGTGGGGTGGTGTTGGGTTGTGTGGTTGCGGGTTGGGTGATGGTGGGTTGGGTGGTGGCGAGTTGTTTGGTTGCGGGTTGGGTGGTGACTGGGAGTTTGATGGCGGGTTGGGTGGGGTCTGGGTGTTGGATGGTGGGTTGGGTGGTGTCTGGGTGTTGGATGGCGGGTTGGGTGGTGCTATCGTGAAAGTAGGTGCGGTAGCTAGGGCTGCCATGACAGGAGTGTAGAGGTGGAATGGGCGGGGAGAAGAGGTGGCGGCGGAGGTAGGGATGATTGATGGTGTGTCGGTGCGTTGAGCAAAAGGAAACATATGTTCGGCGAATGTAACGTGGCGAGACACGTGTACCCGTCCAGTTTGTAAATCAAGACATCGGTGACCTTTGTGTTCGGCGGAAAAACCAAGAAGGACACATGGGATAGATCATGGAGAAAGTTTGTTTTCAGAGGTTGCATAGGCATTTGGAAATCAAAGACAGCCAAAAACATGAACCTCAGAGTAATTGGGATGGCAAAGGAAAAGAGAGTAATAGGGAGTGATATTTGGATTGGTATTGGAGGGGTGAATATTGAGAAGAAAGGTAGTTGTGTGGAGTGCTTCTTCCCAGAATTTTGATGGCATGGAGGACTGAATGAGAAGTGTACGAACAATGTCATTGATGGCGCGAAGAGAACGCTCGGCTTTACCGTTTTGAGGAGAAGTGTAGGGACAAGAGAAGCGAAGAAGAATGGCATGTGTTAAGAAGAAGGTACGATTTTGAATGTTGTAGAACTCACGGCCATTATCACACTGAATGAAACGAATAGGGAGGAAGAAGTGGACAGAAACATAGCGCTGAAACTTTAGAAAAAGAGAGTAAACATCAGATTTGTTGCGGAGAGGAAAGGTCCATACAAAGTGAGTAAAATTGTCTACTATGACAAGATAGTATTTAAAACCAGAAACACTTGCAACGGGTGATGTCCATAAATCACAATGTATTAATTCAAAAGGATAAGTACTAGAAGAACTAGAGGAGCTAAAGGGAAGACACACATGTTTGCCTAACTGGCAAGACTCGCAAAACGAAGAACTGTGGGAATCATGATTACATGGTATAGAAAATTCACTAAGCATAGATGCTAAAACAATAGGGTTGGGATGACCCAAACGACGATGCCAAAGGTCGACGGAGGCCACCATGGATGTAGGAGGAGCGGCGACAGGAACACCATGAAGAGAGTAGAGTTCACCGGAGCTATTAAAGCGGGCGATCTCGGACTTGTTCTGGTAATCCTTCACAGACAAGCCAAAAGGGTCAAATTCAATGGAAACGAGATTGTCGCGAATAAATTGGCAAACAGAAATTAAGTTTTTAATAAGAACGGGTGCAACAAGAACATCACGAAGAAGAAGTGGTTTAGTGGGAGAGGGAAGTTGATCCTGACCTACACAGTATATGGGAATAGATGAACCATCACCAAGAGTAATGTAAGGAAACAGAGAAGGAGTGCAAGAATAAAGGAAATTACTTGATGCACACATATGACTAGAGGCACCAGAATAAAAAATCCAATCCGTACCTGAGTTTCCTTGGGCAGCAAAGTTGTTCATGGCGTGGAGAAAGGCGGCTTGATCCCAGCTCGGCGGTGCAGGTGAGGTTGGTGTGGGTAGCAGCAGTGGCTGATATGTTGGTGAAGGCAGGAGAGCCGACGAGGGCATGTAGTAAAGACTTCTGTCAGCAGGAGAGGGCGAGGGAGCACCGAAAGGAGCATACGATGGAGCGGCATGATATGCGTTCGCCGGCTGTCAAGGGGTGAGCAACTAATGACCCACAAGTATAGGGGATCGATCATAGTCTTTTCGATAAGTAAGAGTGTCGAACCCGACGAGGAGCAGAAGGAAATGACAAGCGGTTTTCAGTAAGGTATTGTCTGCAAGCACTGAAATTGTAAGTAACAAGTAGTTTGGTAGCAAGATAATTTGTAACGAGCATGTAACGGTAACGGTAAAAAAAGTGTAGTAAGGTAGCCCAATCCTTTTGAGGCAAAGGACAGGCCAAAACGATCTCTTATAATAAGCAAAGCATTCTTGAGGGTATACGGGAATTTCATCTAGTCACTTTCATCATGTTGGTTTGATTTGTGTTCGCTACTTTGATAATTTGATATGTGGGTGGACCGGTGCTTAGGTGCTGTTCTTACTTGAACAAACCTCCTACTTATGATTAACCCCCTCGCAAGCATCCGCAACTACGAGAAAAGTATTAAGAATTAATTCTAACCATAGCATTAAACTTTTGGATCCAAATCAACCCCTTACGGAATAGCGCATAAACTAGGGTTTAAGCTTCTGCCACTCTCACAATGCATCATCTAATAACTACTCCACAATGCATCCCCTTAGGGACAAATGTGGTGAAGTGTCTGTAGTCGACGTTCACATGACACCACTAAGGGAATCACAACATACATATCATCAAAATATCAAACACATATTAAGTTCACATGATTACTTGCAACATGATTTCTCTCGTGACCTCAAGAACGAAAGTAACTACTCAAAAGTGATAAACATGCTCAAGATCAGAGGGGTATTAAATAGCATAATGGATCTGAACGTATACTCTTCCACCAAATAAACCATATAGTAATCAACTACAAGATGTAATCAACACTACTAGTCACCCACAAGTACCAATCTGAGGTTCCGGTACAAAGATTGAACACGAGATATGAACTAGGGTTTGAGAGGAGATGGTGTTGTTGAAGATGTTGATGAAGATTGCTCTCTGCAAGATGGGAGAGTTGTTGGTGATGATGATGACGATGATGATGACGATGATTTCCCACTCCGGGAGGGAAGTTCCCCTGGCGGAATCGCTCCGCCGGAGGGCAAAAGTGCTCCTCCCAAGTTTCGCTTCGAGACGGTGGCGCTCCATCCCGAAAGACCTCCCATTATTTTTTCTAGGTCAATATGACTTATACACCAAAAGATGGGCACAAGAGTGGGCTGGGTTGAGCACAACCCACTAGGGCGCGCCTGGGGGACCTGGCGCGCCCTGGTGTCTTGTGCTCACCAGGTGGCCCCCTCCGGTAGTTATTTACTCCAGTATTTTTCATATATTCCATAAAATTTCCTCGTGAAGTTTTAGCTCATTTGGAGTTGTGCAGAATATGTGGCCTGACGTAGCTTTTTCAGGTCCAGATTTCCAGCTGCCGGAATTCTCCCTCTTTGTGTGTACCTTGCATATTATGAGAGGAAAGGCATTAGAATTACTCCAAAAAGCATTAGTATACATAAAAACAATATAAATAACAGTAGTAAAACATGATGCAAAATGGACGTATCAGCAACCCGGGGGCACCAGTATGCGGACGAATGCCGGGTTGCCAAGCACCGGTGTAGGCAGGTGGAGCGCCAAGGGAGGACAGCGCAGACCAGGGCATAGGCCATGTCTGGACAAGCCCGGTCCATGGATTGGGCACAGGATGCCAAGATGGAGCCGCAGGTGGAGCACTCGGAGCCGACGCAGGGTGATACGTCTCCAACGTATCTATAATTTATGAAGTATTCATGCCATGTTTACAACAATTCCATATGATTTTGGTATGATTTGATTAGAACTAACCCGGACTCATGCTGTTTTCAGCAGAACTATAGTGGTGTCGTTTTTTGTGCAGAAATAAAAGTTCTCGGAATGGGCTGAAAATTTACTGTGATTTTTTATGGACCAAAAGAGACCCCGGAAGCACAAGAGTTGGGCCAGAAGAGTCCCGAGGCAACGACAAGGGTGGAGGGCGCGCCCCCTTGTCTTGTCGCTGCCTCGTGGACCCCCTTGATGTGAGACCGACGCCAAAAATTCCTATAAATCACAAACCCCCAGAAAGAGACCTAGATCGGGAGTTCCACCGTCGTAAGCCTCTGTAGCCACCAAAAACCAATCGGGAGCCCGTTCCGGCACATTGCCGGAGGGGGAAACCATCACCGGAGGCCATCTTCATCATCCCGGCGGTCTCCATGACGAGGAGGGAGTAGTTCACCCTCGGGGCTGAGGGTATGTACCAGTAGCTATGTGTTTGATCTCTTTCTCTCTCGTGTTCTTGATTTGGCACGATCTTGATGTACCGCGAGCTTTGTTATTTTAGTTGGATCCTATGGTGTTTCTCCCCCTCTACCTTCTTGTGATGAATTGAGTTTTACCTTTGAGGTTTCACTATTATTGGATTGAATACTATTATGGATTTGAGAACACTTGATGTATGTCTTGCGTGGGCTACCCTGGTGACAATGGGGTGTTCTATTGATTCACTTGATGTATGTTTTGGCACTCAACTCGTGGATTCCCAAGGTGACATTGGGGTAATCTATGCGTAGGGGTTGATGCATGTTTTCGTCCTTGTTTCTCCGGTAGAAATCTTTGGGCACTCTTTGAGGTTCTTTGTGTTGGATTGAATATTATGAATATGAAGTTGTTTGATGCATATCGTATAATTGACCAATGGATACTTGTGGTGACATTGGAGTATCTAGGTGACATTAGGGCTGATTGATGTGTATCATATGGTGTTATTTTACTACGAACCCTAGGGCTGTTTGTGACACTTATAGGAATAGCTCAATGGATTGATCGGAAATAATAACTTTGAGGTGGTTTCGTACCCTACAAACAATTTCGTCTTATGTTCTCCGCGATAGGAACTTTGGAGTGACTTTTGTCGCACGTTAGGGGATTGCCATATGATCTAATTATGTTATCATGTTGAGAGAACTTGCACTAGTGAAAGTATGAACCCTAGGCCTTGTTTCCAAGCATTGCAATACCGTTTTTGCTCACTTTTACCACTTGCTACCTTGCTGTTTTTATATTTTCATATTACAAAAACCTATATCTACTATCCATATTACGCTTGTATCACCATATCTTCGCTGAACTAGTGCACCTATACAATTTACCATTGTATTGGATGTGTTCGGGACACAAGAGACTCTTTGTTATTTGGTTGCAGGGTTGTTTGAGAGAGACCATCTTCATCCTACGCCTCCCACGAATTGATAAACCTTAGGTCATCCACTTGAGGGAAATTTGCTACCGCCCTACAAAACCCCACGCTTGGAGGCCCAACACGAGTCTACAAGAAGAAGGTTGCGTAGTAGACATCACAGGGTTTGAAGGCGGCGGTGTCGAAGGGGGCACCGAGTGCGTCGAGGGCGGCCTATAGATGGGGTTTTTGCCGCGGTAGTTGGGACTGGGGTGCCATCCTGGAGGTGGCTGCATGGATGGCGTCGGGGGCGGCGTGGCGGCAGGAGCTGGCGGGGGAGGCACTGATGGAGACGGCGTAGGAGGACGAGCCGCAGCATGGGAGACTCGTGGGCGAGAGTCCTTGCGAGCTTGAGTGTCCGCCGCGATCTGCAACATGGAGCGGACTTCGGCGAAGGTTGGAGGAGGCCGCATCATGGGGATGATGGAGGCCTGCTTGTCGAAATCCTTTCTCAACCCGACGACGATGATGTTGATGAGCTATGTGTCACTGACGGGATCATCGAGTTCGCGAAGCTCGTCGCCGATGGCCTTGACACGCTGATAGAAAAGATTTACCGGGGCATCGCCTTGGGTCAGGTTACGAAGCTCGGTGTGCAGAGCGTTTTTCCGAGCGTCGTTGTTGCTCTGAAAAAGCTGGCGAAGAGAGCCCCAGATGTTGGCGGCGGTGGCGCCGTCGTGATCAAGCATGTTGAAGATCTCGGTGGTGATGTGGGTGTAGAACCACTGAACAATCGCGAGATCGTCTTTCACCCATTGAGGATCATGAGGGCAAGGAGGACTGTTGGTGGTGACGTGAGAACGGAGGTTGCGGCGTCCCAGGTGTAGATCAAAGAGGTGGCGCCAATGATAATAGTTGTGGGCGGCGAGGTCGAGGATGATGGGGATGAAAGGGCTGACATCGGTGATGGTGTCGGCGAGCGACATGGGTGCAGCCAGAAGAGTAGTAGGAGGTGTTGGTGGTGCTAGGGAAAGAGTATAGGAAGAAGAGGCCACCGCGGTGGCGACTCTGGCGATGATAGCAGCCCGGCGCTCGAAGTAGCTGGGCGGCGACGGCGGTGGTGGGGTAGGTGGAGCCATACTCTAAACCCTAGGATCGAAAAACGGATACCATGATAGATGAATAAAACTATTGTTTGTATTATGTTTAGCACAGGGTACATGGCTATATATATATTGATACAAACCGACTTAGACTAGATATTACAAACCGACTTGGACTAGAAAACTTGTGATTCAAGGAATAGTCTAATAGTTTCGGTGTATCAGGCACCTTAGATGGCATGGGGTTCTCCTAGGTCGAGGTTCCCTTGACACTGCTGGAGCATCCTAGGTCTAATCCTCCCATAGAAGGCCTCGCTTCTTCTCTCCCGAAGTGGCAGGGTGCAACCATTTTAGGCGGAGTTGTTTATCCACATGTTTTTTTAGTGTGTGTCTATCCATTGAGTTCGTTGCATCATCAACGTGGATTGGCCCTCAGCGTAGTTCAGTTGGACATGTTTAGCTAATTATATCAGGTTTCATATGTTTCCTTAATCAGCCAGCCAATTATTTCCACTACTAAATGAACAACATAACTCCTCGTGGGTGCTTGAAACATCTTAGTTGTTACATGTTCTTTTTTTTTAATTAGTTGTTACATGTTCTTGAGGTAAACAAGAATGTCTCATTGTAAACAGAATGTTATTACCAGCTGAATAAACAACCTAAATGCTAACGATCTGACATCAATTTTTTAGCCATTTCTAGCTAATGCCGCCAGGCACTTTGGATCTAGCACATGAATCCTAAAGCATTCACTCCCACAAACTCCTCTGGGCGGAACTGCAAGCTAACGACACTAAATGGTTCGCCGGATGACAATGTGGGAGAGCACATTTGGGATGGCAGTGTCTGGTTTAAGAGCATGGCATTTTTCACCTTTTCTGTTGATTTACCATTGCAATTCCCTTCAACCAAGATGGTAAATCCTGATCATGGTTATTGTCACCATTTTTTAGGCTGACAATTCTCCATGCTATAATCATGGCAAAGACCTGAAAACACGTGGTAATTATTCTGCTGCAGCATGACAATCTTTTTATACAACTTGGCAATTTCTTATGCAACATCATGAAAAATTTATCTGTTTTATGACAAGTCTAGAGCATTCTATGGGAGTGGGTTTTTTAATTGAGGGAATGAAAATGTTCGTTCATTTCTAACTGAGTGGGGGACGATAGTTCGCTCGAATGACTTCTCTAAGCTGCCATCAACACTTTATTCACGTCCATAAATAATCAGTCTTGGCTTGCACTCAAGAATGCAAAGCTCTAATGAGTACTTCCTCCGTCCCAAAATAAGTGTCTTGAGTTTAGTATAAATTTGTACTAGAGCTAGTACAAAGTTGAGACACTTATTTTAGGACGGAGGGAGTACTAGAAAGTACAACTATCTAGTACTCATTCTGTAAACTAATATAAAAATGTTTAGATCATTAAAGTAGTAATTTAAACACTCTTATATTAGTTTTAGTAATTTAGATCACTAAAATAGTAATCTAAATACTTTTATACTCCCTCCGTTCCAAAATAGATGACCCAACTTTATACTAACTTTGTACTAAAGTTAGTATAAAATTGAGTCATTTATTTTGAAACGGAGGGAGTACTAGTTTTAGTAATCTAAATACTCTTATACTAGTTTACAGAGGGAGTAACAGACTAAAGAGAACTAGTAAGCCGTTCCTTGGACGGTGGTTGGTTCTTCCTCGAAGTGTTGACCAAGGTACAGACTTTGATATAAAATTAGGTAACGGATCTTACTTAATTTCAACTCTTATAATAGCACATGATGAGCAAAGCACACAGCACACAGACGTACAAGCCTTTTTATATGCTTTGACTGCTGAGTGTGGAGCAAGAATATGTTGTTTGTAGCAGGTGATGTCAGCGGCCGAAGTGTGCACTGTTCTTCTCTCTCGCTCGCTTTTACAACTGAAATAATACAGGGTGGGATCCGAATTTCACGTCTCAATTATTGGAAGCGAATGAAGTCGTTGGTGTACATCTGCGTGATGTATATATTAATACGTGCAGTGCACCTCTCGAACTCGTCTATGCTGCTAGGCCGGTTCTGACGAGCGTCATAAACAATTTTCATTTTAATTCATCTGATGCAAAAGAAGTCTCACTGCGCCTCCTTGCCCTGGCACAGGACGCATGGGTTCGTGCTGGACCACTGCCAATTATGCATACCACGTCTAAAAAAAACGGTGCGCTAAAGTTGGAGGTAGCTGGAGCTTATAATTTTTGTTGCAGGGTAGACTGGCACCGGATCTATTTAGCGGAGACTGGTACCGGATCTAGCATTAATCTTACAGATAAGTTAGTAGTGTAGGCCAATGAAAGGAGACGCACTATGTTCGTTATCTTTTCGAATGGGGCACAAATGAAAGCTCTCACAGTCACAGGAGCAAACGACCATGAAAAGGATCGTTGGCAGCAACAACAAAATAACGACCATGAAAAGGATCGGGATCGAAAGCGCACGTCTCTCTCACCGAAAGCTCGAGCACCGTGAACTGTGGGCGCTCGTGGATCAGTGGGCATAGGAATTCAGAGCCCTCACTCCTCCCAGCTAGTAGCAGTCCCAGTTGCTTGCCATGGTTTATATCCTATGGAAAAGCAGCCTGCTCACTTGGAATGGAACCCGAACGAAAAAGCCATCATCACTTACGGCCACTGAGTGGCGGCACAGCTATCTATAGCTTCGTTCGTTCGTAACAAGTACGCACGCGCGGTACGAGACGAGCTAGCGATGGAAGTAGCGGAACGGCCCGGCTTTGATTTCTAGCGCAACCAGATTGAACGGTTTCGGCTCGCCGCGCGGAGGCCCAGCTCAGCTCGGGCCACCGGTGGATGGATCCGTCCCCTCTTTTGCCCGCCCCCATGCATGCCGTCACGGCGACGTGCGGCCTAACGAACCACGGCCCCTCGCGCGCCTTGACAAAGCACTTGGCATGCAACAGTGGACTTCTCTAGCTATAAATACGCGCCAGATCCTCTCTTCCTCTCACTCATTCAGACCCATCCCAGCCAAAAGCACCTGGCCATCAGCGTTCCTTCTCC
Source organism: Aegilops tauschii subsp. strangulata (assembly GCF_002575655.3). NCBI lineage: Eukaryota > Viridiplantae > Streptophyta > Magnoliopsida > Poales > Poaceae > Aegilops > Aegilops tauschii. Next base: position 358,320,814 of record NC_053038.3, read on the forward strand.
TAGCTTTGTCTCAGTTGTCTTCCGGTCTTCTGCTCTGCTCTTTGGACTAATGGCCCATGGGAAGAGGTCTAGGCAGCAGGCCGAGTCGACCTCGGTCAGCCTGCTGGACCTGGACAGCGGCGACATGGCGCGCATCCTGCTGCTCTTCTCCGGCCACCACCAGCACCACGCCCACTACGGGCCTTCGTCGCCTGAGAGGGTGTTCGAGTGCAAGACCTGCAACCGGCGGTTCCCGTCCTTCCAGGCGCTCGGTGGGCACCGCGCCAGCCACAAGAAGCCGCGCCTGGCGGACGGCGCCGGCGCCGAGCCGCCCAAGCCCAAGGTGCACGGCTGCTCCATCTGCGGGCTCGAGTTCGCCGTCGGCCAGGCGCTCGGCGGCCACATGCGCCGCCACCGCGCTGTCGCGGCGGCAGGGCCCGGCGTCGGGCTTGGGCTCAGCCTCGGCCTCGGTCTCGGGCCGAACGAGGACGGCAACAAGAAGGCGGCGGCGGCGGCCGAGCTGGCGCTCGACCTGAACGAGCCGGCACTGGAGGAGGAGCCGGCCGATCGCGCCATGCTTGGGCTCGCCGTGGGATTCCGGCCCCGTGGTGGTTGACTTTCGACGTTAGGTTGAACAGAAGAAATTTGCGTCTGAACCATACAAAATTTTTGTAGTTCAATACTATTTGCATTGAGCTGCTCGAGAAGTCAACGACCCTTGGAACATTAGAAATGCTGGCTCGCGTATAGTATAACATTTCTAAAGTCTCAGGGGCAGGGGCTCTATATTTACAAGGTTTGACTTCTGGCGGTATTTGTAGTACTAGACGGGTTTTTCTCTTCTGCTCCCCCTTTTTCCACGGGGAGTTCAGTTTTTTTATGCTCCTTGGCCTTGAGGCATATCTACTACGGAGTACGTATGAATATGGTTGTAAACCTCTCGAATTACGCGAATATTATACAAGGATTTATTCCCAAGTCGTGCGGGCTATTTGTGGGTTCTTTGAAATCAAGCTTTATTTAAATCTGTTCTCATGGATAAGAATAGTAGCCGCACAGGAAGGGTTTCACATGTTTTTTGTTTTGAAGCCGCTTGGATTAAACAACGCCCACACTCGAAATGGGACGTCGCCGGCGAGGGCCTGTCAGGTCCTTGTCGGAGGCGAGAACGATTCGGTTCGTCGTGATGTCGCCGATGAACGAGGGGCTGGGTTGAGAAGGAGATGGACTTGCTGGGAAGGGATGGTTGGAAGAGGAAGAAGAGCTGTTGGCTAGAAAAATCGACCGACACGAAAAAATTTATCGTACGACTTACAAAATCAATCCCTAAATTGCAGCATGCGTGTTTGCTCGCATGCCAAAACACTAGATTGTCCTTTTTGGTTTAAGACATACAGATTTGAGCGACGCTCGTCTACAGACTAGAAGTTGTCGCGCGCTTTACCGTGCCGTTCTTTGTTCATTCGGTTCATTTTCTTGTGGAATTATCATTGCTGATCACTAGGTTGTGAACTTTAGTTAAGCTGGACTCGTGCTTTTCCTTGTGACAATGTCATCCTTAGCTTTTATTGGATGCGGGATTCAGACATAAAGGAAAAGGCGGTGCTTATTGCTGAGTAAATAGGCAATTTTTTGACTAAATTAATCGAAGTATAAATCGCGAACATGGCATTGACAAAATTACTGACATACTGATTATGAACCAGACTAGCATGTACTCCCTCCGTCCGAAAATACTTGTTATCAAAATGGATAAAAAGGAATGTATCTAGAACTAAAATACATCTAGATACATCCCCTTTTATTTATTTTGATGACAACTATTTTCGGACGGAGGGAGTACTAAGCATATAGTAGAAACATCTACACACATAGCTAGTACTGCTAAGACAGAAATAAGCAGGAGAAGGATAAACATATTATACCCTCCGATAGGCCAGGCAGAGGCCGCAGCGGCGGCAGTTGCAGCAGCACCCTCGGTAGCCTTCTTCTCGGCTTCAAGCTTCTTGGCGGTGGCACGTTCAGCGTCGCTGGACATGGTGATGATGAATGCGACGCAGACGTAGAGGAAGAAGTCAAATGGCGGCGAGCAGTCGCATAGGAGACGCTCCCCAAAAACCTAATCGCCCCTCTCTCAGGATCCAGAGAGGTGGGGTTTCGGAGGCCCGCTCTCTCATCAACCGTGTACGTGGTGGATGGGATGGGATCATCAGCGGCAGCAGTAGTAAAAGGACGCAATGGGCGTATTGGTAGATGCGATCTATTTCGTGTGACGGCTAGGGTTGGCAGACGCATCACATATCTAGGTAGGTGTGAGCTCGGCTCGGCTCATTCGCGCAACCCACGACGCGGTGTGACGAGGCGGGCGGCGGAGGAGGAGCGCGCGGGAACTACTTCTGTTCTCAAACTCCAATAGCATGTGGAAGAGAATCCCTTATAAGGAGATCCATCTCCTCTCCAACTAGCAAGGTCGGACTAAACTTTCAACCACACACATTGCCATATACTCCCTTCATTCCTTTATATAAGGTGTATTTGTTTTTTCAAAAGTCAAACGAGTGCTTGTGTGACCGAGTTTTTAGAAAAATATATCAATATCCACAATGACAAATTTATATCATTTGATCCATCATGAAAAGTAGTTTCATATTTTATATATTAGGCATTGCAGATGTTATTATTTTACTCTATAATCTTGGTCTAACATTTAAAAGGTTGACTTGCACGAAAATCAATACACTTTATATTCTAGAACGGAGGGAGTATCTCACATGGTCCCTTAGAGATTTTTCTAAATTTGTTAGATGGCCCCAAGGTCCATCCTAATATTTCAACATTTATTGCACACGATGTGTGTTTTTAGGTGAAAATCAAGTGCGCGCCAACCAGAGGCAAGTAACCACACCCCGAACAATGCATAATGTATTAGTGTTTGTTGGAAATATGCTTTGCCTTCGGGAGTAAGAACAGATTTTCTTTCGGGGCGCGGCTCATCAGGGTAGTAGACAGAGGTAGCCTCAGTTTCATCCACTTCATCGAGGAAGATCATATTTGTTGAAGAACATCTATGTGGCAGCACTGGAGTTTGTCTTCGCAGCCGAGGAACTTTAAATAAGTCCAGGTAATCATAATTTTTGTCAATTCCCTTGGCATGAAGCTGATCTCGCGTATAGTGCTTCCGAAGAAGAGTCTAGTTGCGCTTCTTTTCTTCCTTCGCTAAAAGCAGGGTTTGGTTATATAGACGATTTATTTCAATCATTGTATGAACTTTCTCCTTGCGATCCAATTTGATGTGCCTCTCAAGAGTTTGAGTACGAAGGCAAATCTCATACAACGAAGGATTTTCATCCTTTAGGATTTTAACTGCAGCCTGTTTGTCCTTTGGTGCTTGAGCTGGCTCATTTCCTTCAGCAACAACATGAGCTTTGCATTTGCCATTGTCCTTGACAATCCGAAGAGTGTTACGAACAGGAGGAATGTAGACTTTCAGAACATTTGGGCAAAAACACTTCTTCCCAGTTATCTGCTCGATTGCATACTGAACCCATGGAGCGTATGGTTTCAAGGTGTAATGACTCGATTCCGAAAAGGATCCAAGTCCATGTGCTTAATGTGCCAACCTTGGATTGGTATGCTATGAAGGAAATATGCCCTAGAGGCAATAATAAAGTTGTTATTTATATTTTCTTATATCATGATAAATGTTTATTATTCATGCTAGATTTGTATTAACCGGAAACTTAGTACATGTGTGAATACATAGACAAACAGAGTGTCACTAGTATGCCTCTACTTGACTAGCTCGTTAATCAAAGATGGTTAACTTTCCTAGACATAGACATGAGTTGTCATTTGATGAACGAGATCACATCATTAGAGAATGATGTGATTGACTTGACCCATCCGTTAGCTTAGCACTATGATCGTTTAGTTTATTGCTATTGCTTTCTTCATAACTTATACATGTTCCTATGACTATGGGATTATGCAACTCCCGAATACCGGAGGAACACTTAGTGTGCTATCAAACGTCACAACGTAACTGGGTGATTATAAAGATGCTCTACAGGTGTCTCCGATGGTGTTTGTTGAGTTGGCATAGATCGAGATTAGGACTTGTCACTCCGATTGTCGGAGAGGTATCTCTGGACCCTTTCGGTAATGCACATCACTATAAGCCTTGCAAGCAATGTGACTAATGAGTTAGTTACGGGATGATGCATTACGGAGCGAGTAAAGAGACTTGTCGGTAACGAGATTGAACTAGGTATGATGATACCGACGATCGAATCTCGGGCAAGTAACATACCGATGACAAAGGGAACAACGTATGTTGTTATGCGGTTTGACCGATAAAGATCTTTGTAGAATATGTAGGAACCAATATGAGCATCTAGGTTCCGCTATTGGTTATTGACCGGAAGTGAGTCTCGGTCATGTCTACATAGTTCTCGAACCCATAGGGTCCGCACGCTTAACGTTCGATGACGATCGGTATTATGAGTTTATGTGTTTTGATGTACCAAAGGTAGTTCGGAGTCCCGGATGAGATCATGGACATGACAAGGAGTCTCGAAATGGTCGAGACATAAAGATTGATATATTGGATGACTATATTCGGACACCGGAATGGTTCCGAGGTGTGTCGGATATTTACCGGAGTACCGGGGGGTTACCTGAACCCCCCGGGAGGTCAATGGGCCTTCATGGGCCTTAGTGGAAGAGAGGAGGGGGTGGCCAAGTGGTGGGGCGCGCCCCCCCAAGCCCAATCCGAATTGGGGAGGGCCCCCCCTTTCCTTTCTCTCCCTCTTCCCTTCCTCCCCCCTCCTAGTTGGACTAGGAAAGGGGGGAAACCTACTCCTAGTAGGAGTAAGAATCCCCCTTGGGGCACGCCCTAGGAGGCCGGCCATCCCCCTCCTCCACTCCTTTATATACGGGGGAGGGGGCACCCCATAGACACACAAGTTAATTCTTAGCCGTGCGCGGTGCCCCCCTCCACATATTTCCACCTCGGTCATATTGTCGTAGTGCTTAGGCGAAGCCCTGCGTCGGTAACTTCATCATCACCGTCAACATGCCGTCGTGGTGACGAAACTCTCCCTCGACCTCAGCTGGATCTAGAAGTTTGAGGGACGTCACCGAGCTAAACGTGTGCAGATCCCGGAGGTGCCGTGCGTTCGGTACTTGATCGGTTGGATCGCGAAGACGTTCGACTACATCAACCGTGTTACTTAACGCTTCTGCTTTCGGTCTACGAGGGTACGTGGACACACTCTCCCCGCTCGTTGCTATGCTTCTCCTAGATAGATCTTGCCTTATCGTAGGAATTGTTTTGAAATACTACGTTTCCCAACATGCTAGCACACACAATACTCGATGAAATAACAGAAAATCACATGTATAAAATAACGTAAATACCATTACCTTAATCCATACAGCGGAAATATCAACAAAGGTTGCGGAGTCCCCATCAACACCAACGCAAAGTTAAGTGTAGACAATGTAACCCTATCGTATCACTTACTCGTCATATAAATCCTGCAACATGAGACGTTGCGGCCGTGTAGGTCAGTATGTTGAATGTACTGGCAAGTCACACCACAAGAGAGTATGAAAGTCCTACTTCTACATGCAATTTGGCTGGTGGAAGGTTCTAAGTTTAATTTGCATAAAGCTGATTTTGTTCCTATCATAAAAAAGAATATCAAATCATTACTACAAAGCTTATCATAATATGATCGAGATGGTTCCTCCACTAAAACTATCCCCAAATTAATTAAAACATGTTAAATTAGTTAAATGTGATGAGATCGCTCAAATTCCCAATTTTTAGATGCTCAAATTGTCCATAACCGGGGACACGGCTAATCGATTAGTTTGACACTCTGCAGAGGTTTGCGCACTTTTCCCTACAAGACTCGATCACCTCCTTAGTCGTCCTCGCACTGCCTAGTGTTTGAGAACCGAAAGATCGAGGCATAGTCTTTCAGAAGCATTTCCTCTTAACCCCAGTAGACCGGTACACCTACATCACTACAAAAAAAGACACATCCATGACATTTTGGGCCGAACGAAATTTTTTTTGTCATACTTATGACACTTCTATGATGATAATTGTGACAAAACCCGGTATCATCATAGATGTGGTGGGCTCCTACTTCTATGACAAAAAATCATGACAGAAAATGGGCTTTTCGTCCTGGGCGGGCCGGAGACGCAGCTGCATGACATTCTTTGGGCCGTCCATGATGGAAAAAACCGTGGTAGAAGCCAGGGCGAGGAAAATATCGGGGAGTTCCCGGTTACGGCGGCTGGTCGGGGGCTGAGCGATGCGCGTTTCTCTCGTACGTACGCGCGTGTGTGCGAGGCGTTGGGCTCTAACTGAACCCGAGCGAGGCTTTGGGCTCTAACTGAACCCGAGCGATTGCACTGCAGGCTAAGCGTTACTGAACCCGAGCGATCGATCGATCCCTTGCTGTTAACTGAACCCAGAGTGATTCCTTCGCTACTGCTGCTAACTAAAGCCGATCGACCACTACTGGCTCCTTCCCTGGATGAACAGTGAGCGTTGTTGAGGGGGTTTGGATGAACAGTTCCTGGTGGGTGTTGGATGAACAGGAACCCGTGGTAGTAGAGGCCGTTGCCGCTGGATGAACAGTACCCCGATCGATCGAGCCGGTGGATGAACAGGACCCCATGGAGGGCTGGTTGAACAGTAGCCGGTGGAGGGCTGGTTGAACAGTAGCCCGTGGAGGGGTGGTTGAACAGGACCCCGTGGATAGGGCTGGTTGAACAGTAGCCGATGGAGGAGCGCGCGGTGGCGGCTGGATGAACAGGAGCCCGTGGATGAACAGCCGCAGGTGGAGGCTGGAGGAGGTCGATGGTGGATGAACAGTAGCCCGTGGAGGCAGTCGACGGTGGAGATGAACAGTATCCCGTGGAGTCCCGTTTTGCGGTACGCCACACCCCTCCCAATGAACAAGACCCCCGTTTCGACCGTAGCGCTCCAACACAAGTCTGTTTCCTCTGTTTTGCGGTACGCCACACCCCTCCCGATCAACAGGACCCCGTTTCGACCGTAGGAGGTCCGTTTCCTCCGTTTTGCGGTACGCCAGACCCCTCCCGATGAACAGGATCCCGTTTCCACCATGACCGGTCGAACACAAGGCCGTTTCCTCCGTTCCGCGGTACGTCGGGCCTCGTTTCCATCGCCTGTTCCGTCCAAGCCGGTTGGCTCCCGATGAACAGCACGCGTTCCATTGCCTCCCGATGAACACGACGCTTTCCGTTGCCTCCCCATGAACACGATGGCGACGACGCAGTTTCTCCGTTCCGACCCAGCCGCAACAATGTACACGAGCCTTGGCTGTACGTATGCGCGAGTAGGCGTTCGAGACCCCTCCCGTATGTACGTACGTGACTGTATTTACTTTCTTGCAACATGGCCGCTGTACGTACCTGTACATTCTACGTGCGCGCCTCTACTACCACACGTGCGCGCCTCTACTACGACACGTGCCCTTCCTTACATGGCCACGGTTCATCGCTGCAGCCTGCAGACAGACCGATCGTATGTACATACACGTTCGTGACCAGAATGACAACGCTACGTATGCTTCGACCAGGTGGGTCCCGATTGTCAGGCACTTCCTTGCGTGCGAAGATGTAGCTGGTGGGTCCCAGCAGTGAGGGGGAGAATCATTTTTTGCCCGTAATATGGACGCACTTTCTTGCGTGTGAAGATATAGCTGGTGGGTCCCAACAGTCAGGGGGGAAACTTTTTTTTTCGTGAAATACGGTGGCCCGTCCGGTGGGTCCCTACTGTCAGGTGGAGGAATCATTATTTTCCGTGAAATAAGGAGGCACTTCCTTGCTGCGGCCGTGGACCCAACTGTCAGCCTCTCCACGTATAGTACTCTTCCGATGGCAGTCATTACTTGACCATGTTGACCATGCCGCGGCGAGAGCACCAGGGCGGTGGACGACGGCGAGGCCTAGGAAGGGGACGACGCTGAGCCGGGGAAGACACGGCAGTGGATGCCCACGCGGAGAGGAGTACGAGGGTTCACTAGTTCGGCTGCGGTGTGAGGCTGCCGTCACCGCAGGGCCTGGCCAGCAGTGGGAGTAGTAGGGGGCAGTGAGGCCTCCGCGGCATCACAGCCGGCCACGGGAAGCAGGAGCACGTGGCACGACCGACGCTGGTTTGGGCGGCTGGAGCAACAAGACCAGAGGTTGAAGAAGCACTACCACCGTTGGATGGACATCGTACGGTCACTGGAGCTAGAATCGTTCATATTGACTAAGTTGACAAAGCCCTCCGTCCCCGTCAACTTAGTAGGCCCACAAGTCAGCCTCCCACTATGGAGGGTCCCAGCTAGCAGGGGGTATTCATTTTTTTGTGCGTAATAAGGAGGCACTTCCTTGCGTGTGAAGATATAGCTAGTGGGTCCGACCTGTCAGCGGGGGAACGTTTTTTTCGTGAAATGCAGAGGCCCTTCCGGTGGGTCCCAGCTGTCAGGTGGAGGAATCATTATTTTGCGCGTACTAAGGAAGCATTTCCTTGCGTGCGGCCGTGGACCCAGCTGTTAGCCTCTCCACGCACAGTCTACTTCCGATGGATCTCGTTCGTTGACCATGTTGACTACTCCCCGCCGAGCGCATCCAAGGTGGTGGACGACGGCGAGGCCCCGGACATCAACGAGCCGGAGATGGAAGACGCGGGAGTAGAGTCGCAGACGGAGAGGTGTACAAGGGTTAACTGGTTCTGGTAGGGTGTGGTTCGGCAGTCGGTGAAGAAGAACAGGAGGTGTGGAGGGGTGGAGGATGGCCTGGCCAACGGTGGGGTAGCGCTTCACAGCGAAGCGTGCTAAGCAGAGCTGCTAGCAGCAGGAGGAGGGAGCAGGTGGTCCCAGCGGCGCTGGAGGAAGAAGACGAGAGATTGAAGATGGATGCCGGTCGTTAGATGTAAATCCAATGGCTAACGATGTCAGAATCATTTGTTGACTAAGTTGACAACGACTTGCGTTGGCTTCGACCTCTTGGCTCACATTTCAGCCTCCAAAAATATGGCACGTATTCAACCCATTTTTTCAGAATTTACAGTCAATTTGATCTCTATTTTTTAGAATTACAGTCCATTTGCTGGACTGGGTGAACAAATAATGTAGCATCCATGCGGCCCATTTATTTTTCTCCTAAAAATTTACAGGCCATTTGCACTTTCTTGAAATATACGATTTTGCTGGGCTGATTCTAATTATAATGTTGGGTTGGGCGCAACAATGTTATCAAAAAATAAATAGGGGCTGAGCATTCTGTTATAAATATATTTAAATAATAAGTGATTTATTATTACATTGGTCCTTAAATCTTACCAAGCTTTTGTACACAATCACCAGGATTTTCGTTGGCAAAAAATCCAGTATTTTATTGTTAAGAATTTTTTTATAAGTTAATAAGATGTGGGATATTGTTTTCTTACATATGTAAGTATCTGTTAAATAGATGTTGACAATAACAATAATATATAATAACATATAAAATAATTTAAATATATATAATATAGTTAGAAGGGAAACAATAGTTGGACCAGGCGTTCCTATTCTTATATAGAAAAATAGAGCAGACCTCTGCGTTTTCTTCAAAAAAATACATAAATTGGGCTACCGATGTTTCAGGAAAAATAAAACCTCGGATGGGAGGTCCATAGGCCGGTCGATACATGACGGCCCTAAAAAAAATACAAACCAGCATGTCGTGGGCTGCGCATGTTAAAAAAGAAAGCCTAGATGGGGCATCCCAAAACCCCGCGGATACTTGCTGCCCCAATGATAATAAATGATACTACCCGCCAGCTCCACAGCTTCCTTGTGAATTTATCTCCTACGTTGAAGCACCTAAAAAAATGTAACTATGTTGACAAACCCGTGGGCCCCAACGTCAGTATAGCATTAGGAGGAAGTTTTTTTCGATGAGGCACTTGCTTGCGTACGGCCATAGACCTGGTGGGTACCGACTGTCCGCTTGTCCACCTACGGTCCTCTTGTTTGTTTAGCATGTTCACAACGATAGACAGCGGCACCGCGGCGAGCGCACAAAGGCGCAGGAGGTGATCGGACCACCCAAGGCAGTGCCTTATTTGTAACGAAAGTACTGAACTAGCCCAGTGGCCAAGTGACACTACCCGACAGCTGTTCCGCCCGGGTTCGATTCCACCTGATGCAGGGAAAATATCTCCAAATTTTTTGCCTCTGCCATTATTGACATGTGGGTCCCCATTGTCATCTACGCACACCACGTCCAACACTTGCCAAAACTTCGTCCCTCGTTTTCTCTGTTTTTCGCACACTCGACATTGTGCGGGCATTTTGAAAATAGCATATCTTTTTGACTGTGCATCATATGAAGATGTCCTATGCATGAATGTTGATCAGCATGATGCTAACTGGCTGGTAGTTCCATTTTCGACCATGAATAAAACTTCCAACATGATGTTAACCCTATTTGAAAAGGCCGTGTTAATATAAATGCTTTGCCTTTGAAAGTTGCAGTTTCTTATCTGAAACTGAACTTGCAGTTTCTTATCTGAAACTGAAACTTGCAGTTTCTTCTCTAAGAATCACATTGTCTGCACTTTTATACTCCTATGAAATTACATTTTTTTAAGTGCTGAAAATAGATCTCTAGAATTCATAAAATACTTCATATGCTCAATACTGCAAATCTGAAATTCAAAAGGCATTCATATATGAAAGTACTCTCAAAATACACAACACAAAACACAATTCACAACCTGCAAATACTGACAACCCTAAGCTCCTCCTGACAATTCACAACCTGCCCGACTATTGGGCTGGGGGGGGGGGGCAGTCCCCTCCTATTCCTCGGCGGCAGACAGCCGCCCCGTGAGATGATGTGAACGGCGAGGGAGAGGATGGCGGGGAAGCGTCGTCGGGCCAACTGCTTTTCTCCTCTTGAAGCTGGGTTCGGTCGACGAAGACTACACCGGCTCGCTCTGGCATGACACCCTCACAAATGACACCCTGTAGATGCTCGATCCTTCAATCTCTGGTGGATGCTCCATCTGGGATTGATACTCCCACCACCAATCCCTCACGATCGTATTCGGTGAATCTGTTTGCTCCATGGCCCAGAGGAGCAGCTCTATGTACTCCCGCGCGCCGCCTTTTCGCTCTGTTGCAGATATTTGGCCATGGATGTCGCCGTCGCCGCTAGTTGGTCCTTGTTGTCAAACCAAGACTGTATCTCCAACATCCTAGCTAGCTTCACAGGGTCGCCGTCTGGGATCCTCACGTATCGGTTGTACTCCTCCATCGATCTACTTCTCCACAGCACCTTCACTCACCGGCGGTGGTTTTTGAATGGAAGAGGAGAGGAGCAGCGCTGGTTTTGGATTAGAACGGGAGAGGAGCGACGCTGGTTTTGGATTGGAACAGGAGAGGAGGGGCGGTGGTTTTGAAATGGAAGAGGAGAGGAGCGGCGCTGGATTTAGATTGGAACAGGAGAGGAGCGGTGGTGGTTTAAGAGGAGAGGAGCGGCGCTAGTCTTGGAAGTATTTTTTTTGTTTTGCGTATTTTGGGTCAAAGTTTGACCACGTACTGTATTTGACAAGCAAAATGTGAATGCATTTCACCAAAAAATGTATCGTTTGGTTCGTATCTGAATGTACTTTCAAATTATATTATTTTTGCAACGTATAACATATATTTTATTTGTGAAAATCATGGTCAATTATGACCCAGAATAAAAGGGAGACTAGTTAATGTGGGGTCGCTTTCTTAATTGAAGGGTAAATTGATTTTGATTTCGATCCAGTCACAGTGCGCCGACCCTCTCTTCCAATCCTAAATCGTTGCCGCACGCTCCTCTTCCTCTTCTCCATTGCAAAACCACCTCCTCTCCTCTCCATCATCTCCATTCCAAAACCAACGTCTCACCTCTCCCTCTTCTCCATTGCAAAACCACCTCCTCTCTCCTCGGACGAGGATCCCCTGGCGTAGCCCATCCTTCCATTGAGACACTGACACATGGGTCCCACCAAGCGCGGGGCCCACCTGTCAGCGACCGAAAGGCAGGGAAACCTCTCCTCTCCATCATGTCTATTCCAAAACCACCGTCTTGCCTCTCCCTCTTCTCCATTTCAAAACCACCCCCCCTCCTCTCCATCATCACCATTTCAAAACCACCGTCTCGCCTCTCCCTCTTCTCTATTGCAAGACCACCGTGTCTCCTCCCATCTTCCAAAGCTAGAACCGGACCACTCAGAAGGACATCTATGGAGAGGATGTAGCAGCGAATCAGGCAGATCGCCGGCGGCGACCAGGCAAAGTTAGCCAGGTTGAAGGAGATCCTTACTTGGTTTGACAATGAGTGGGAGATTTCGAGGATGGTGAGGGCCATGTGGCAATGTATGCGAAAGAGCGAGAAGGCGGCGATGAGGGCAGCGATGTACTCCTCGGCGGCAGTCACGCCGCAGTCCTTCGAGTTCATCGAGTATCTCCTCTGGGCGATGGAGCAGACAGATTCGCCCGAGGCGAAAGTCAGGCGGAGGTGGTGGGCGTACAGGTTGAAGGTCGAGCACCCAGAGGATAACAAATCGATCGAGTACGGTGTGTTGGGAACGTAGTAATTTCAAAAAAATTCCTACGCACACGCAAGATCATGGTGATGCATAGCAACGAGAGGGGAGAGTGTTGTCCACGTACCCTCGTAGACCGAAAGCGGAAGCGTTAACACAACGCGGTTGATGTAGTCGTACGTCTTCACAATCCGACCGATCAAGTACCGAACGTACGACACCTCCGAGTTCAGCACACGTTCAGCTCGATGACGTCCCTCGAACTCCGGTCCAGCCGAGTGTTGAGGGAGAATTTCGTCAGCACTACGGCGTGATGACGATGATGATGTTCTACTGACGCAGGGCTTCGCCTAAGCACCGCTACGATATTATCGAGGTGTAATATGGTGGAGGGGGGCACCGCACACGGCTAAGAGATCAATGATCAATTGTTGTGTCTTTGGGGTGCCCCCTTGCCCCTGTATATAAAGGAGCAAGGGGGAGGCGGCTGGCCAAGGAGGAGGGCGCGCCAAGGGGGGAGTCCTACTCCCACCGGGAGTAGGACTCCTCCTTTCCTTGTTGGAATAGGAGAAGGGAAGGGAGAAGGAGAAAGAAGGAAGGGGGCGCCCCCCTCCCTAGTCCAATTCGGACTAGTCCATGGGCAGGGGTGCGGCCACCCTTTGGGGCCTTTCTCTCCTTTCCCGTATGGCCCATTAAGGCCCAATACGAATTCCCGTAAGTCTCCGGTACTCCGAAAAATACCCGAATCACTCGGAACCTTTCCGATGTCCGAATATAGTCGTCCAATATATCGATCTTTACGTCTCGACCATTTCGAGACTCCTCGTCATGTCCCTGATCTCATCCGGGACTCCGAACTCCTTCGGTACATCAAAACACATAAACTCATAATATAACCGTCATCTAACTTTAAGCGTGCGGACCCTACGGGTTCGAGAACTATGTAGACATGACCGAGACACGTCTCCGGTCAATAACCAGTAGCGGAATCTGGATGCTCATATTGGTTCCCACATATTCTATGAAGATCTTTATCGGTCAAACCGCATAACAACATACGTTGTTCCCTTTGTCATCGGTATGTTACTTGCCCGAGATTCGATCGTCGGTATCTCAATACCTAGTTCAATCTCGTTACCGGCAAGTCTCTTTACTCGTTCCGTAATACATCATCCCGCAACTAACTCATTAGTTGCAATGCTTGCAAGGCTTATAATGATGTGCATTACTGAGAGGGCCCAGAGATACCTCTCCGACAATCGGAGTGACAAATCCTAATCTTGAAATACGCCAACCCAACAAGTACCTTTGGAAGCACCTGTAGAGCACCTTTATAATCACCCAGTTACGTTGTGACGTTTGGTAGCACACAAAGTGTTCCTCCGGTAAACGGGAGTTGCATAATCTCATAGTCATAGGAACATGTATAAGTCATGAAGAAAGCAGTAGCAACATACTAAATGATCGAGTGCTAAGCTAACGGAATGGGTCAAGTCAATCACATCATTCTCCTAATGATGTGATCCCGTTAATCAAATGACAACTCATGTCAATGGCTAGGAAACATAACCATCTTTGATCAATGAGCTAGTCAAGTAGAGGCATACTAGTGACACTCTGTTTGTCTATGTATTCACACATGTATCAGGTTTCCGGTTAATACAATTGTAGCATGAATAATAAACATTTATCATGATATAAGGAAATAAATAATAACTTTATTATTGCCTCTAGGGCATATTTCCTTCACGGTGTGCCGTTCATGAGGGTGAAGAGCCAGCTGGAGCCACATGAGTATTCGTTCTCCCACCGCAAGAGGAGGCCGGATGGCGCGACATCGCTTCCCTGCCGTTCTCCACGGTTCCCTCGACATTCGCCTCATTTCAACGGCGTCCGTAGGGTTTAAGGTAAGCTTCACACTAACCTAATCTTCCATCTTCTCATGCTTACAATCAGTGTGACAGCTAATAAAAATCATGCTTACAATCAGTCTCCGACTACTACGCCAATCACACTAAAATAGCTCTGGACCTTTGGGTCAAAGTTGTGACACTGTGTACAAATAAAGAAAAATAGATTGGTGCTTCTTTTAGAAAAGAGTACACCCCTAGAAAACTGCCAATATAAGCTACTAGTATTTTTTTGAAGTCTAAGCTACTAGTATTTGGTTAGAGGATTTGCTGCCGAGAAAGATCCGTCCATAGTGAGCACCACACATCCCACTGATGGTGGTGGATACCAATGCTTAGATGGAGCAGGGTTGGTGTCGGTAATTTTTACTTGGCACCTCGCACTTTGCATATATGCCGGTTCCATCCGTACATTTGTGCAGTTCCATCAAAATGCAGCTGAATAACCCTGTTTGCACAGATAATGAAAAGGCGTGATTACATTATAGTGGCACTAGTTGATGAAACATACACTAATAAATAGAAGAAAATATTGCGATAGTATCATAGTATGCCATGCTGTGAGGGCGAGATGGGCCCTACGACGCCTCATACTGTAAATCGACCCAAGTCTCCCCGATACACCTTCTGCCAGTGATGAACATCAGTGTACAACGGTAGTACAAGGAGGTTACTTGAGACATTCCAATCTCTATTTTTGTGCAGATCAACTAAAATTAAGAACCGCAGTTTGCAGAAATGCTTAAGCATACCAAAAAAGGCTTTCGCCCTGCTTTATATATAAAGCAAACCGCAAAGAGCACACATACACGGACTAGTTCAGAACACACACACCCAAGTCACATAACGAGAAGTACAAAGGTTCTGTTGAGGGCACAGCTCAACAAGCCCAAAATAAACAAAAAGGACGCGGCCGAGGCAAGGCGTCTAATCCAGCTCCGGGGGTGGCGGCGACAGACAGACGGCCATCGAGCGAAGGTCGGCGATGAAGGCGGTGATGACGTCGCGGTCCTGAGGGCGGCTAAGCGGCCGCCAAAGCTGCAAGTAACCAGACAGTTAGAAGAGAGCGTTAGTAGCCCGTCGAAGAGGAATACGCTGGATTAAAAGCTTATTGCGAATCGTCCAAAGAGTCCATGCTAGAACCCCGATCTCGAGCCACCTAATGTTCAGCGAAGAGGTCGGGGAAGTTGGTGTGACACCAATCGCCTCCCACTGCCTCCCTAAAGCAGCTCCACATGAATTGAGCTGAGACACAGGAGAAGAAGATGTGATTCGAATCTTCGGGGGTACCACACAGGGGGCAGAGGCCGGACCCAGGGCCATTGCGTTTGCGGACCTCCACCCCAGACGGAATCCTACCGCGGATCCATTGCCACATGAATATCCGAAATTTCAATGGCAAGCGAATGGACCAAACCGCAGGGAGGGGGAGGAGCGGAGGAGGGGGCAATGGCCGAGTAGAGGGACTTGGTGGAGAATTGGCCCGAAGGCTCAAGACGCCACCGAACCTTGTCCGGGCCCGCATCCACCGCCGGCTCGTGGAGAGCGACGCAATCAAGCAGCTCAAGCCACGCGGCGGCTTCCGGGGGTCCAAATGGCCTCCGGAAGGCGAGGCGCCCTAAGTCAATAAGGGCCCTCTCAACGGAGATTAAGGGGGCGACAACAATGGAGAAGAGGTCGGGGAAACAGGCCGCAAAGGGGGAGTCTCGCGCCCACCGGTCGAACCAGAACAGCGTCGCTGTACCCGATCCAACCGAGATGGAGGTTCGGATGCGAAGGACGAGAAGTAGTTGGACAACCGATTGCCAAAACTAGGAGCCGCCGGATCTCTGACAAAAGGCCAGGGGCTGTCCGCGCAGGTACTTGTTCCGGATAATGTCAAGCCAGAGACCACCATGTCCTTGCGAAATGCGCCAGAACCAGCGGGTGAGGAGGGTGATGTCATGCGTTTAGAGCACATGATACCGAGGCCTCCCTGTTCTCGGGGCTTGCAGATGTCTGGCCAGCTAACCATGTGGTTTTTCTCCTTATTGTTGTCAACCGCCCAGAAGAAACGAGATTGAATTTTGGCGATCTCATGGTGAAGGGTCTCATGGAGGCTATAGAAGCTCATAAGAAACAGGAGGAGGCTAGTGAGGGAGGAATTAATGAGGATCGTCCAAGCCGCCTTTGACAGCCATCGGCCTTGCCAAGGCTCCATGCGCGTTTGTAACTTGGCGACCGTGGGGCGCAAGTCCGCGACAGTGAGCCGAGAGTCACTGATGGGGGTTCCCAAGTAAGTCGTGGGAAAGGAGCCGAGGCGGCAATTGAGGCGGTTGGCGATGTCAAGGGCTTCAGCCGGAGAGTAGCCCATAACCATTACATCACTCTTGTCGAAGTTGATCTTGAGGCCAGACATTTGTTGGAAGCAGAGAAGAAGGGACTTGAGGTTAGCAATGTCCGTGTCCGAGCCCTCGACCATGATGATGGTGTCGTCGGCGTACTGGAGCATGGAGATCCCGGAGCCGCCCGCCAGATGAGGGGTAATCCCACGAATATGGCCAGCGGCTTTGGCCTTATCTAGGATGGCGGCAAGCACGTCCACCACCATGTTGAACAGGAACGGAGAGAAAGGATCACCTTGTCTAACCCCACAGAGGGTGGGGAAGTAAGGACCAATCTCCCCATTGATGTTCACAGAAGTGCGTTCGCAGGACACCATCTGCATCACCCGGGTGATCCAACGATCATCGAAGCCCTTCCGGAGCAAAACTTCCCGAAGGAAGGAACAACTAACAGTGTCGTAGGCCTTGTGAAAGTCAATTTTTAGGAAGACATCCTTGAGGTGTTTAGACCGCACCTCATGGAGGACTTCATGGAGAACTAATACCCCATCCAGGATATACCGCCCTTTCACGAAGGCGTACTGGTTGGGGTGGGTAATGAGGTCTGCTAGCAGGGTTACCCTATTAGCGTACCCCTTTGCCAGAATCCGGAAGATCACATTGATCACCGTGATCGGGCGGAACTGGCGAATGTCAGAGGCCCCCGTCACTTTGGGAATGAGCGAGATGATCCCATAGTTGAGGCGACCGAGGTCGATGGTCCCAACGTAGAACTCGTCAAAGATGGCCATGATATCCGGCTTAATCACATTCCAGAAGGTCTGGAAGAATTTCACCGGAAGGCCGTTCGGACCCGGGGCCGAGGAGGGATTCATGCCTCTAATGGCCGCCCAGACCTCATCCTCCGAGAATGGGGCCGTGAGAGCGGCATTCTCCGCAGCGGAGACAAGCTGGCGGCCGGACCAGCAATCGAGGGCCAGAGAAAGGCTGCTCCTAGGAGAGGTAGAGAAACGGGATCGGTAGAACCCGTCGACATGGGTCCTAATGTCGCTCGGGGACTGCAGAAGGGACGGACCGTCCCAGAGGAGGGGGATGGTGTTGCGTCTATGGCGGCCGTTTGCTATGGCCTGAAAGTAGGCCATGTTCGCGTCGCCCTTCAGGAGCCATTTCTGGGAACCCCGCAAACGCCAGTAAGCTTCCTCGTCCGTGTAGATGATGGAGAGTTGGTCTTCGAGGTCATACCGAGAGAGCCACTCATCAGGGGAGAGGCCGACCGTGTCAGCACGGAGGTCAAGTGCCTGAATGGCGGTCAGCAAGGCCATTTTTCGCTCGCGGAGGTCACTACCCAGGTTGGCACCCCACCCCTTCATGAACTGTCGGTCGCGTTTGGCACGGAGTTGCCAAGAGTCAATAGCAGAGGGGGGGCGGAGGTGAGGAAGAGACCTGGTCTCCACCCAGCGAGCCCCAACAGCCTCCACGAATCCAGTTTGGGACAAACAGAATGTCTCAAACCGAAATCGGGGAGGGATCAGAGGACGCTCGTCGGAGGAGGACAAGAGAAGAGGGACGTGGTCGGAGCCAATCCGAGTGATAGCCCGAAGAGAGGCCAGAGGGCAGCTGAGGTCCCATTCCGGGGAGACTAGGACCCGGTCCAGGACGGACTGGGTCGGGGAGGCTTGCCGATTGGTCCAGGTGAACCTGGCACCAATCCTATCTATTTCGCGAAGACCAAGATTGGCAATGCAGTCATTAAACATCTGCATACGTGCATAGTTGACATGGTCATTGTTCTTGTCTTCCGCGAATCGGAGGAGGTTAAAATCGCCTCCGACAACCACCGGCAGGGAAGCCACAGAGACCTTCCGGTTAAGCTCCTCGAGGAAGGACGCGTATCTACTGTGGTCAGCCGGGCCATAGACGATGATAACCTCCCATTTGAAGTTCAGGGCTCGTTCATAGAGCTCCATACTAACAAAGAACTGGCCCCGGTCCATACTCCCCACCTCAAAGGTGGCATTCACACCTAGAAGGATGCCACCCAAATGGCCGGTGTTCCCACTAGAAGGGAGCCAGTGCCACGCAAAGAGGTGGGTGCTCAGCCGGTCAAGCTCTGGCAATGAGAAGTCGGAGCGCATGGTTTCCTGGATCGCCACTATGTCAATATGCTCATCACGCACGTACTCGATGAGTTGGCGGCGTCGGCCGTCATGGCCAAACCCGCGGATGTTCCAGAATAAGGCACGCATTAGGGAGCCATTGGGGGGCTGCTTGACCCCAGGATGCGGGAGGCGCTTTGGGCACGGAGAGCGGCAGTGCGAGAGCGGGTGCGGCCCCGAGGCTCAGCCTCCACCACTGGTGGGCGGCCAGCCACCCTACGGGGCTGTGATGAGGTAGCCACCCGAGGAGGGCCCAAGGGGATGGAGGGAGCGAGGAGGGTCTGGCGGGCCTCCGCCCACTTCCCATCAAGGATCTCGCGAGCCTGGATGGCCGCAATCTGCACTAAGGGGGGAGCGGATTCCCCCCTGAAAACAATCGCGGAATCTGACGCAACCTTCGCAAGGTGACCTAGAGGAACCGCTTCGAGCGCAGAGAATGAGAAAGTAGAAGCTGAAGGGGGGGGGGTGCGGCTGGCGTACCTGGCTCCAGGTTCCGGGCAGTGGCCCGAAGCTCCGCCCGCTCGGGGATGGGCAGAGCAGGGCTACCGTCCGGCCGGGCAGCCTCAAGCCTGACACTCCGTCGCGAGGCCATCACCGGGGTGGAGGAGGACCGACAACGGTGGGAGTAGGCCGCGGACCATGGGGGAGGGGGCTGGGAAGCCACGGGGGTGGTCACCCGAGTCTCGCCCTCCCCGTCGGGGTCCGCCGTACCCGTGCGGAGGAGAAGCGGCTGGGAGCAGTCGAGGCGCCGGGGGGATGAAGCAGGAGCTGGCGACGCGGGATCAGGGGCGGGAGGAACCCCAGTTACCGCCAGCAGCGACGACGGGGAGGGAGCGGCTGCCGAGGGTGGTGGGGGGTCCTCGGACACATGGGAATTATCGTCAAGCTAGTTTTCATCACGTTCATATGATTCGCGTTCGGTACTTTGATAATTTGATATGTGGGTGGACCGGTGCTTGGGTGCTGTCCTTACTTGGACAAACATCCCACTTATGATTAACTCCTATTGCAAGCATCCGCAACTACAAAAGAAGTATTAAGGTAAACCTAACCATAGCATGAAACATATGGATCCAAATCAGCCCCTTACGAAGCAACGCATAAACTAGGGTTTAAGCTTCTGTCTCTCTAGCAACCCATCATCTACTTATTACTTCCCAATGCCTTCCTCTTGGCCCAAATAATGGTGAAGTGTCATGTAGTCGACGTTCACATAACACCACTAGAGGAGAGACAACATACATCTCATCAAAATATCGAACGAATACCAAATTCACATGACTACTAATAGCAAGACTTCTCCCATGTCCTCAGGAACAAACGTAACTACTCACAAAGCATATTCAGGTTTATAATCAGAGGAGTATTAATATGCATATAGGATCTGAACATATGATCTTCCACCAAATAAACCAACTAGCATCAACTACAAGGAGTAATCAACACTACTAGCAACCTACAGGTACCAATCTCAGGCTTAGAGACAAGAATTGGATACAAGAGATGAACTAGGGTTTTAGAGGAGATGGTGCTGGTGAATATGTTGATGGAGATTGGCCCCCTCCCGATGAGTGGAGCGTTGGTGATGACGATGGAAATGATTTCCCCCTCCCGGAGGGAAGTGTCCCCGGCAGAACAGCTCCGCCAGAGCCCTAGATTGGTTCCGCCAAGGTTCCGCCTCGTGGCGGCGGAGTCTCGTCCCGAAAGCTTGCTTATGATTTTTCTTTGGACGAAAGACTTCATATAGCAGAAGATGGGCACCAGAGGGCCACCAGGGGGCCCACGAGGTAGGGGGGCGCGCCCAGGGGGGTAGGGCGCGCCCCCCACCCTCGTGCCCAGGGTGTGGGTCCCCTCTGGTATTTTATTCGCTCAGTATTTTTTATTATTTCCAAAAATAACTTCCGTGGAGTTTCAGGACTTTTGGAGTTGTGCAGAATAGGTCTCTAATGTTTGCTCATTTTCCAGCCCAGAATTTCTACTGCCGGCATTCTCCCTCTTTATGTAAACCTTGTAAAATAAGAGAGAATATGCATAAGTATTGCGACATAATGTGTAATAACAGCCCATAATGCAATAAATATCGATATAAAAGCATGATGCAAAATGGACGTATCAACTGCCCCAAGCTTAGACCTCGCTTGTCCTCAAGCGGAAGCCAATAACGATAAATATGTCCACATGTTTAGAGGTAGAGGTGTCGATAAAATAAAATACGGACATGAGGGCATCATGATCATTCTTATAACAGCAACATATATATATATATATATATATATTGTCATATGATTTCTTATGCTCAAGTAATAATCTATTCACAATGTCAAGTATGAATCAGAAACTTCATTGAGAACCAAGAAACTATAATCTCAGTCATAGAAGCAATTGCAATTTATCATAACATTAGAAAGAGTCAATATAAGAGCTTTGCAGCAAGTCCACATACTCAACTATCATTTAGTCTTTCACAATTGCTAACACTCACGCGATACTTATGGTACGGAGTTTTAATCGGACACAGAGAAAGATAGGGGCTTATAGTTTCGCCTCCCAACCTTTTACCTCAAGGGTAATGTCAACAATAATAGTTCATGCTAGCTTACATCCAATTGGATATATATATCAGGATCTTTCCAACAGACTGTGCTTGCCAAAGGATAAAATGTAAAAAGGGAAAGGTGAAGATCACCATGACTCCTGCATAAGGTAGAAGATAAAAGTAAAAGATAGGCCCTTCACAGAGGGAAGCAGAGGTTGTCATGCGCTTTCAGGGTTGGATGCACAAAATCTTAATGCGAAAGAACGTCACTTTATATTGCCAATTGTGATATGGACCTTTATTATGCAGTTTGTCGCTTTTATTTCTTCCACATCACAAGATCGTATAAAGCTTATTTCCTCCACACTAATCAATCATACATATTTAGAGAGCAATTTTTATTGCTTGCACCGATGACAACTTACTTGAAGGATCTTACTCAATCCATAGGTAGATATGGTGGACTCTCATGGCAA